>NW_025964372.1:48615557-49215557 GCF_023055435.1 Haliotis rufescens
CCCAAAGTCGTTTGTAAAATTATACAAACGTAAATTATTAAGTAAAAGTATGTGGATATATATATTAATATGGTTAATTAGGAGTTTGGTCAACAATTACTAAATACCTTTGCTAGTTCTATCAGATCAACGTGGTCGTCGTCTGAAATATGAAATGGAAATGAAATTAATTTGCCAACCCCAAATGAATTTAAGATTCCAATTTTCTGTTGTAGCATGGATTATTAGATAACGTGAAAGGATTACGCGGTATTATAGATAACAGTGACAACGGGGATGCGCAAGAACAACGGGGAAGTCGCTTGAATAACAGGAATCACTTGCAGAGTGAGTATGGTTTTACGCCGCGTTTAGAAATAGTCGCGCAAAATCACTGCAGGGGAAACAAAAACTCACACATGTTTCCATGAAGGGAGTCGAACTTAGGGAAACGCTTTACCCTCTGGCCTACCCATCGAACCCACTTTGCGGGAGTGCTAAGAATTTAGGACAAAATGCGCGTTGATTTAAGATCTATTTGCTATATGCAGACAATCATCAATATTCTTGACACAACACTTCTTCTGAGCATTGAAACGAGGTGTTGTTGCATTCACTTATACTACGGTTAACAATGAGTGATCACGTGACTCACGGTTAGCGTTATACATCCTATAAAGATTGTTGGTATCGACGCTGGTGATCTTGTTGTCATGGTTACTGTCAATGCCACGGAACAGTGTGTCGGCCTGGACCTTGTTTCCAAAATTCTCCTTGGTCCAGCCAGCCTCGAACTCAGCCTTTGTCACAGCGTTGTCCTCTGAACAAAACAGACACGTGAAGATGCGGGTCTTCAGCAACCCATGCTTGCCGTAACTGATGACTATGCTACGGGTGGTCAGGCTCTCTGACTTGATGATTGTCATCGTATCCCAAATTCGTAGATCGATGCTCATGATATCAATCACTTGATTGTCTGGTCCAGACTCGATTATATACAGACCGCCGTCATATAGCTGGAATATTGCTGAGTGCGGCGTTAAACAATAAACACACAAACTTAACAAAACACCTCACATGAGAATCGAAAGCAGGTATTCGGCGTGACTGTCCCAGCGCTCTGACCATGCCTCACGCCCAAGTAAACGGACCAACACAACTGTATGAGTTTCACATAACCATGAAATGCGTGACGGAAAAAATAAACCCGAAATACTTACTGTCAGTGTCGAACGGCTCAAACAGTTTTGTAAATTCAGCTTTGGACAAGTGTTCATCCTTGTTAGTGTCCGCACGTGTGAAGAGGACAGCGAAGGCGGACTCCTTGTATATCTGAACCAGCGGACGGATATTTACATCAGAACAGAACTTTATTACGCCCAAGGCTTCAAAAAGTAGCATGTCGAGGTTTAACAGGAGATGTGACGTATAATAGTGATGGCAGCTTTAATAGTTATTTAAATGTAGCCATTACTATTTTACAATATTTTGATAATTTTTTCAAGAAGATATTATTTTTACAATGAAACATCTGTTGAAGTTTAAACATAGATGGATGTACAATAAGAGTCTTTGATATGTATAATTGTCTTACTTCTTTAAAATATTCACATTTAAAAATATAATGATATTCATCCGCAATGTCTTGGCTTTTACAAACAGTACACTTTCTATCTAATAAAGGGGTGGGATTCCATCTTCCACATTCAATCGGTAAATAATGGCAAGAAGTTCTGAAAAGTAGTAGTGGTATGTACACTCGTTTTGGTAAATTACACAGATATGTTTCAAGTGAGATATTTTCTTTAATGACTTTATAAAATTTTCCTTTACTTGAATTTGTGACATCAGAATTCCTCCGTTGTATAAACTGATCTTCCAAACAAGTTCGAATCACACATGTAATCACAGTATTATTACAGACAGACAGACAGACAGACACAGAAACAGACAGTTTATTCAGTATGCAAGGCCATATGGCCCATAGTGCAGTTCAGTTTCAACAGATACATAACAATCAACGTGATCTTAACATAGTATGATATATTCACCTGAGTCTAAATACATGTTTCAAATACATTGCTAAAGATTTGATAACTTCTTCATTGGTCGAATTCAACAAATTGATCATCCATTGGTTGTCTTTGTGTGTAATATCTAAATTAGGTAGAAACTTTAATCTCAACGTTTAATATGTTTCACATATACAAGGAACATGAAACTCGTCTTCAATCTCCTGGTTGGTACAGTTAGAACATATATAATTTTCAAAATCACTATCCTTGGTTCTACGATATTTATTGACAATGAAGTTATGGAGAGATATTCTAAATTTACAAAGAGATCTCAATTGAGTTTTATCTTGTAATATGCTTAAATATTTTTCTGGTTGTAACAATGATTTAATACCAACATAATGCTTGCGAAAGTGTGAAGAGAAAACTTGTTGGTGCCAGTTTTGCTGAAATATGTCTAATAATCTTTGTATAAATTTAAGCAAAATTAGTTTTTCATTACACTTAATACGATAATATGCATTCTACATCCCTTAACATCGCTTAACAAGATAAGTAACAACCAAAGCAATTCTATTCATTTTTCATACCCGAACTTTTCAAGTTTCAACGCTTTCTTAATGGCCATAGCTGTTAGACACTCACTCACTCTCTCACTCACTCATTCACTCACTCTCTCACTCACTCTCACTCACTCACTCACTCACTCACTCACTCACTCACTCACTCACTCACTCACTCTCTCACTCACTCACTCACTCACTCACTCACCTCTGTGGCTATGATACTATAGGGGATCATTTGATATTATGTACTATTCCTAATGGCGCTACCCTTCGTATATAATCTAAAAGACACTCACATCTTGCCACTTGTGATTAAATTCTTCACCCGAAACCTTGCCATTTCCTGTTAGAATAAAAAGGTATTCTCCTTAAAAACTGTTTTGAGCATTGTCAGTGTTATAAGATGCTTTTTCATCTCCTGAATGAAAGAAAGTCACGAACACGTTACAACGATAGCGATACATGGATGACTCGCTGACCTGGTTGATGCATGTCATCGATCCCAATTGCGAAGATCAATGCGCATGATGCCAATAACTGGATTGTCTGGTCCGGACTCGGTTATTTACAGCCCGCAATCATATAGCTGGAATATTGCTGGGTGTCGAGTAAGACAACAAACAAACAAAAAACAAAAATCCACGAACACCACCACTTATGACAAAGAATTGTCGTACGCACCGTCAACGTCGAACCTGCTGTAGAGAATGGTGAGGTCTTTGTGGTCGATGACGCCGTCGGCATTGAGGTCGGCAAGCACAAAGTACGCATTGGCCAACTCCTTCGAGAAGTGGGTGATGGCCATCCACGTCGGTACAAACTCCGCAGGCGTTACATCTCCGTCACCTAAACGGTCAAGGTCAAATTAGTACTCAGGGTCAAGGTCAGGGTCAAGGTCAAGTGAGAAAGTACGCATTGGCCAACTCCTTCGAGAAGTGGGTGATGGCCATCAACGTCGGTACAAACTCCGCAGGCGTTACATCTCCGTCACCTAAACGGTCAAGGTCAAATTAGTATTCAGGATCAAGGTCAGGGTCAAGGTCAAGTGAGAATTAAATACAGTAAACTACAGTTATAACGAACTCAAAGGGACCACTAATTTTGGTTCGTTATAACCGTAGTTTGTTATAAACATATATACAGCATACATACAGCAAATGAGCGGGATCAAAACACATTTCGTTATATCCGTCAGTTCGTTATAAGCTTGTTCGTTATAAACGTAGTTTACTGTACACATAAACGTTGCAATATCATTTCAGAAAATACGGATGATGACTTTGCTCAGAACTAAACGAATCCTGGCAATCTGGAATGACACATACTAATGAACAAAGGCTAGCGATTTTAACGTCAATGTCAAATGTACACAAAACACTGAAGACGCTAAATGATGACAACTACCTTCATTCTGTCAATGAGACGTGTCGGTACATTTGTTATCGTTGGTCCAGTATGTCATTGAAGTCAAATACAATCGTCATTAAATAGACGGGACACTTACTTTTTATGCAGAGTGAGTGGAGGGTGCTACCGGTAGAGCAGGACATGCTTACCCTTTTCGCAAACACCTGGAGTCATCGGTTATTTTCAGTGGTCCATTCATATAATTTCCACAGATATGTTGTCTTTATGCCAAGTGGAATCTGTTTCGGCAGACAGCTAGGCTTGTTATGCTCTTGCAATGACAATTTACATGGGCTTCATGTGGTTCCAGAAGTACAGTTTGTCATGAACTTACCATTGGCATCGAACCCCTTGAATATGTCGTCAAGCTCGGTTTGTGTAATTGTGCCATCTAGGTTCTTGTCTGCTTTTAAGTACAGTAGATTAATCAGCCCGAACATGTCCAGGTCTCTGAAAGTCCAACATAAAATCAGCAGGTTTCATATCCTCATTTGTTCAATATATTCATGTTCTGTCAGAGGTGAGGTGAAATGGGGTTTAACGTCGCGTCCAAGATTATAGCGACGTGCATTTACGTGTGTGTGTTTGTGTGGCTGCTTGTACTAGTCCGGACTGATGCCGATTTATAGTGCCAGCTCACTGAGATACCATGCCGCAGTTTAACATGAATACCACACTCAGACACAGTATACTGACTCCAAGCCGACCAGTCCTTGTTTTAGCCCATTAATGCCGAGCGCCAGACAGGGTAACAACAAGAACCATCTTTTAACGTCTTTTGGTATGACGCGGCCGGGGATCGAACCCCGGACCTTCCGCTCTCCGGGCGGACGCTCTACCACTAGACCACGGAGGCGGTCTGTTCTGTCAGAGGTTTTATTCCCTTCTATAACACTCGAACAACCATGTGAAAAAATGGCAGTTCATCTACTGTATCAAACTCAGTGTGTTTCAGTAGTGTTTCATTGGTCTTTGAAGGGACGGAATGGTGGTTTTAGGGGAAACATTAAATCCATAAGTACCGTATGGCTTTTTTTTGTGAATGGTTTACCCTAAATTCCAAAACAATAATAGGACGTCATTTTTATTTATTCCCGCCCAATCTCATGAGATATTTCGCTTAAAGAATTAATTATTTGATTTAAAATATAGGATCATACCTTCAGTCGTGTATTCAATTGTTTTTTAAACAGTCATAAAACACAGAGATCTAATGTTCGTTCACTTACTTGTTCTGGCAAAGACTCAGGGGCATCAAACATACTAATAGTAGACCGAGCTTCAACATCTGAAACAATAGTTCATTTTGAAGACTAAACTCAGGGCGGAAAGACAGAAATATAAATTGATAAATGTACTGTGTTATATTTTAAACGAACATTAATAAACAGTGGAAATAATCTTAGTTGTCTATCACTGTGCTCAGACTGCTCATCTGTGTCCAGTATGCAAATTTACTCATGACAAAAATCATAACTTATTTTTGGATAGTGACATTCCAAAGAGTTGAAAGAGTAAGTGAGTGAGTGAGTATGGTTTTACGCCACTTTTAGCAATATTCAAGCAATAATACGACAGTTGACACCAGAGTTGGGCTTCACACATAGTGACATTCCAAAGAGTTGAAAGAGTGAGTGAGTGAATATGGTTTTACTCCACTTTTAGCAATATCACGACAGTTGACACCAGAGGTGGGCTTCACACATTGTACCCATGTAGGGAATTGACTCCATGTTTTCGGCATGACGAACAAACGCCTAAACCACAAGGCTACCCTACCGCCCCATATGCTACACGTTAGATTAGACAACAACACTGCATAAATGGATACTCCAGATGAACAGCTTTGAGCTCAGACATGATAGATAAATGTTGTAACTACAACTTAATTACAAGTGTGCCTACTCCTACTGCGAGTGACTCAATCACAGTTTCAGTGAAATGGCTAACATAATACTGACAAAATCCAAGTTTCATGCATGAACTGATATACTAAAAAGTTAAAACACATGTTAGGCTGGTGTCATTACTGATTATTTTCGGTGATCCATTCATTTGTATCACTGTTTTGCCTCTTGCGGTGGAGTCTGTTCGGCAGATGATCGAGATGGTTGACGTAGTATATTTACAATTATACACAGGTAGTAATACAAAGTTCATTCTCAGTTTAAGGACCCGCAGGGGGAGAGGGGAGGCCACTGTACTGTGTCATGCTACATTTAAACATTAACCATTTGTTGAAAACGTAAGAAAATTTTGTAATAAATGTTAATGAAATCTCAAATATGTCTGTTATAAAAATCGAATAAAGTTAGCAAGGTGACAATTGTTTCGCTTTTGGTATAAAACAACTATTTCTTTGTGTTTCATATAACATAACTAAACGTTCTCTTTTAACGAACACCTACCATGGCGAAGGAGCTTTATACCAATGGGAAGATATCTGCGCAACAAGCTATTAGGCTATCTGAGAAACGAAGAGATAGGGACGACCATATGCCAGGTTCCCTCCGCTCGATGTCAAACAGGTGATAAGGGATGAGCTGAAAAAACATCCAAGCGCTTCAAACAACCTGAATGTACAATAAATATATTTATATTATGCGTGATCGGACTTTGTAGCCAATTCATAAACATCCACCACTGCTAAACGAAATTACAAGAAATCGGAGTGAACACAGCGTTTGGGGATAGTAGGTATTCATCTGCAAGGAAGCAATTCATTCTAATTGGACAGGCGATGTCACGCGGCACGCGGAGTTAGCCAATCACCATCGAGGTTTATAGGTATCCGCCGTAGAAGGTTGTGTTCTAGGGGATACTTCGTCTTGACTTCTACATACGACACGAGTCCGTCTGTGGGTCCACAACGATGTTATTGAGACACAGTTACAAAGTGTAGCTCTAACGCTCAGCCTCGACTGCCCCGCTCTGCTGGTTCGCAATCATATATATGTCTTATCAACATATCTTACATTCCTGACCATGGTCCCAAAAAGGTTACACCTCGGACAGTAGTACCGTGTCTGCAATCCCCCATGTTATCAACGCAGTGACCATCGGGGTATTTCCTTTTTGGACGTGTAGGTCCAAGAACATCCCTGAGCTAAGAATATACCTTCTCTCACTCCCTTTTAGGACATACCGTGGCTTACTTGCGTGTTCTTTCCAGGTCAAAGGTAGTGCAAAGGTGTATCCCAATCAGGGTGTTTGGCTTAGGGGAGGGTGTGAGAATTACCACTGATTAGTATTTCTTAATACAGGGCTCGCCCTGCAAATATTGCCTCTGATAAAAGAATCCAAGCCAACATGTTTGATTTCTGTTTCTAGAAAACGAACAAAATCAACAACTACCGAAAGTAGCAAGTATAGCGGCGCCATTATATTGGATGTTTCCTACTTCCCGTCGTGTCTGGGGGCGGTCGGGTAGCCTAGTGGTTAAAGCGTTTGCTCGTAACGCCAAAGACCCGGGTTCGATTCCCGACATGGGTGCAATGTGTGAAGCCCATTTCAGGTGTCCCCCGCCGTGATATTGCTGGAATATTGCTAAAACCATACTCACTGAATTATGGTTCATTCCGGATGATGACAGTGACTGGCGTGGCGGTCATATTGAAAATCGGATTCACACCTCATGAGACACTGGGGTGTCATCATTAATGGAAACAAGCATGTGAAGTTTGTACAACGGTTTAACCAGAAACAGCTGAGAATCGCTGTGGCGGGGAAGATCTTGAGCAACGAATAGCTCTTGCTAAAGGAAAAGATCAGGACAGTGTTCTGACACTTTGAGGTGACATGAATGCGAGAACTGGTAACTTAAATTACTTCATTGAAGATGATTCTCTTGCCCATCTACCTATTGATGAGGGCACTTACTGCCCTGTTGAATTTGCCCCACCTGTACGTGCAAACATGGATCAGTACTATTAACAATTATAGTTGACAATTCGTCGAAATATGTAGATTGTTTTAAATAAAATAAATCTTTTTATTGTCAATGAAAGATTGTCAGACGCTTCAGGAGCTTTTACTTTCACAGTGGCAAATGGTTACAGCATCCCAGACCCATGTGTATTTCACCAAACACACGCACCGATTCAGTTCATCTCCCTCTTTCCTTAACTTTGAAATTATTTAGAGAAGGTGTTAGGGATTGCAATCATGTTAATGTTATATGAACCTCTTATTCACAGGATTTGAGAGAGTGAAGTATATGGAATGTTACATTTAAACAAACATTCGCTGAACAGTTTCAATCAGTTTATACTCTTGAGCAGTTTGACAGGTTTACGGAAACAGTTTGCGAAAACACAGACACTGTTGTGGGTAGTCTTGTCGATATTTTGAAATCCATTGGATCACTGTTAAAAAAACTCAAACCGAGTACACTCGGGTACATTACAGCCTGGGTGGTTTGATCACGATTGTGTTGATTTAAGAAGTATTAAATATATACTTCTAAACGTGTTCCGAGTTAGCCCAAATAGAAAAAAAACCTGCTTCTGTATAAACAAGAAAGATATAGCTTTAAGAATATATGCCTTCAAGCTGTAGACTTAAAATTAAATGTTAGTAGCAAATTAGTTCAAGCAGCTGACACACGCGACTGTAAAAGGTTTTGGAAATTAGTTGAGAAAGATTCAAACAAGTCGGTCACAAGTAATACTCACCAGTTGCCAGGAACACTTTAAAAATCTGCTAAACCAACAGATGAACAAGGAGATGGAAACTCGGGGGGGGGGGGGGTTCTAGTCATTACATTCACTTACCGACTGCGAAAGGTATCTGCAACCTGATGATCTATCATCAGAGATTACATTGTACGAAATATCGTATGAAATAGACAATCCTAAAGTTGATAAATCTCCAGGAAATGATGGTATTCCCTCAGTTTTATAATGCCACAGATATACTGATTCCATGTCTCGCTGTGCTGGTGAACCAAGTATGGTTTACAGGTAACCTTCCGAGTACCGGTACTTAAGCGACATCCATTACAATACCCATACATATGAAGGCCAAACAGAAGACCCCAACAACTATAGAGGAATCTCATTACACGATGAGTAAAATATTTGCATATATACTAAATAAGAGACTGGATACTTTCCAAGGAGAAAAAGACATTATTGGAGAATACCAAGGTGTGTTCCGAAAAATATCATTCCACTGTGGACAATATATTCATTTTACTGGCATAAGTACAGAAACACATTACACGTGAAAAGGACAAATTTTACTGCGCTTTCGTGGACTTTTAGAAAGCATTCGATGACCTATAATAATGTACCACATAAGACTGCTAGCTCCTATAAATATTTGGGTCTAATGAAAGCTAGGGATGGTCGGGTAGCCAAGTGGTTGAAGCGTTCGTTCGTCACACCGAAGACCCGGGTTCGATTCCCGACGTCGGTGCAATGTGTGAAGCCCCTTGCTGGTGTCTCCCGCCGTGATATTGCTTGAATATTGCTAAAAGCGGTGAAAAACCATACTCACTCACTCACCAATGATAACTCCTCAACTAATCTGGACTATAGCTTCTAATATCCCTACAAATTGGGCAAGCAAAGCACTGTATACTATTAAAATGCTTGTGCGTAAATACAACATATATGCTAATAATGCCTTTCAAATATCTGACACAAAAATAGTACCGATATTGTTGTGGGGATACACTCAAAGGGAAAATATAGAAATTGTACATTGAAAATGTTGTAAATATGTTACATATAGAGAATCTCACCCGAGTGTCTTTTGATATCAAATATATCAACACGAGTTGATAAAAGTGGAAAAATTCCGAGGCAGTGTAGATATCGCTCGATCTCATCCAAGCGATATCTCCTGTGGGAGCCAGTTTTGGATGATAAATGTAGATTATTGCTTGCCAAATGCTGTTGCACATGGTGAGAGTGGCATTTATCATTTAACTTAAGCATTTATCCATGACATAAGCTTATGACATAAAAACATGTATGTCATACCCCAATGACATAAGTATGCAAATTAGATATACAAATTAGATAACCGGAAGAGCGAGCGGTTTGATTTGAAACTATATATTATAAGTGAAGTTACACCAGAGATATAATCAGATAACACAGAATCGTTGTTGTTACCGTTATTAAAGTTTCAATTATTCTGCAAAAGTCTGTTCAAGTATTTTGTTTAAAATAATCCGAGGAACTCTTTTCTCAGCGAATTGTTTATTTTGGTTTACATGGCTATGGAAAACATGTATCACTGCGCACGATCTATACGTAAGATTTCGACAAGTTGCTGATGTTAATGTTTAATGCAATTATTCCTTAATTTGGAAGCAAAAATGTGAAAATGATAAATAGAATTCATCACGAGTGTTTTTTAATATGGGAAATATCAACCCTCGTCCCGTTAATACCGATTAACTAAGACTCGGTTGATATTTCCCATATTAAAAAACACTCGTGATGAATCCTCTATATATCCACTCTGTACAAAATATTATGTTATAGATATCAAATATTGATTACGTGTTTTATCTGTGTTCACATCCAGACATCCGCATCAGTGTTATAGAATAAAATACGGTACATGTAATGGGAAATACTTAAATTGGGCATCACATAATTACCATCGCTGTTATAGTTGAGGAAGCGTTCATCTTTGTTCTGAAACAACGTATTCTTGATTGTGCTTGGTCTAGTGGTAGAGCGTCCGCCCGGGGAGCGGAAGGTGTGGTGTTCGATCCCTGGCCGCCTCATACCTCGGCATTAAAGGGCTAAAACAAAGACTGTGTCTGAGTGGGGTATTCATGTTAAACTGCGGCTTGGTATCTCAGTGAGCTAGCACTATAAATCGGCATCAGTCCGGACTAGTACAAGCAGCCACACACACACACGTACATGCACGTCGCTATATAAGTGCAATAATCTTGGACCCGTCGTTACACCCCATTTCACCTCATCTCACCTTGATTGTGCTAAACAAAACTGGCATTCACTTCTCATAGATAACCGATCACTTATATTTTATTCAACCATAAAATCAGAACTTCAGTTTGAATCGTACATGCAAAATATCAAGGTACTTATTTACACAAAGGCCGGGTTAAAATATAGAAGTGGATGTGATACATTTAGAGGTCAAAACGAACGTGAAGCTGAATGTAACGTACATGTAGGTGATGAAGGCTCTCTCTGCTCGCACTGTTAATGTCTAGAAGGTGAAAAACATGTTTGATTCTATGCCTATTATCAATTGTAAAAGACTTGAGAATATAAATTTATTTCATCTGTCAACGTATATGTACATTGTATTTAAAATTAGAACGCAAATGTAATGTAATCCAATAACATGATGCGTGTGCAATGTAATATAATTGTATAATATACATGTATGTAATATCAGTGTTCGAAATACCTGCCTGCCCGACCGTCCGAGATGGGTTGATTTCAACTCGGGCTGCCAGATTTTCAAATCCCCCTGCCCGACGGTCGGGTTATATGTCATATGTGACAATATTCTAAATATTTCCCGATGATAATCATTATTTCACATGTAAGATGAATGATAAAATGTAACCAAAAAGAAATCCCGTTAGCTTATCCTGAGAAACATATGATTATAGTGGGCAGGCAGGTTTTGGTCAGGGCTAGCAAGTATTTCAGCTTGCCAGTCCTGTGGCCTGGCTGAAATTTTTGGGAGTTTCATACCCTGGTAATATTGGTCATATTGCCTTAAAAACAATACACTGAACTGAATTACATTTTTAAACCGAAGGAAACGATTTAAACATTGTTTAGCGCAAAGAATATTGAAGTCAGTTCTTAAATATCCACACCGATGTCCAGCTGTGTTTTTTTTAACCGGGGTAACCATTCCAATGTGTATAAGTGCAGTTAAAAAAGTAATCCTGAAATAAATAGTAAAAGTATACCGTCATCCACTCTATTTTTTTGTCACTGAGAGATTTGAATTGTAAATGACTGAACAACTTTCACACTGTCACTTAGTTCATCATATCAGTTGATATTATTAATGGATACTCCGTTTGTCGTTATTTGTAAACACCAGTACATGCATTTTGTACTGTAGTTTCTTTGTGAGATGTATACCAATATATATTTTGGTATATTAACGAATACCGAATAAGCCTGTTATCAGAATAAAGGAAATATTTGAATTTTTCAGATATTATTATCATTTTTGCATGCTTAGTTCAAGATATATATGTATCAACTCTGAATAACAATGTTTCCGCTACTGCGGTAAATTTTCCTGCCCTATCACATGGCTGTTTCGATAAAAGTGCTAGAGTCATGTTTGCATCATCTGTAAACATGCGCAGGAGAGAGGTACACATGCTTCGGGAGAAGAACAAATAGATTCTTGTGGGTTCTACATACACCAGCCACACCTGTTGAGAGCTATGGAGGTCCTTGTTAAAGTAAGTGATGCTAGTTATTTCTTTCCTAAGGATTTTATCAAATTCTTGTATATTCCAATCTTAGATGTGACAAAATGTGATACGTGCCATTATTTATTTCACGTTGGATTATTTTGTGTCTTTTTAATATATGGAAGTATTCAAACATGTCCGTGACAATTCTTCTTTGACAATTCTTTGTTTTGATCGAATCCTAGATTCGCCTGATAATGTCAGCATCATGTACCCGTGCTAACAATTTTCACCAATGTGGCAAAGACCTGCATTACTTCGGGATTTCCTCCCACACCAAGATCACGTACCGTGATAAAACTGAAATGCTCACTGAAACTCACTTACGCTTTGTTTTGATTCACCAGAGACTTTGACTTTTACTCACTCATCCAAGAGACCGCCTCCGTGGTCTAGTGGTAGAGCGTCCGCCCGGAGAGCGGAAGGTCCGGGGTTCGATCCCCGGCCGCGTCATACCAAAAGACGTTTAAAGATGGTACTTGTTGTTACCCTGTCTGGCGCTCGGCATTAAGGGGCTAAAACAAGGACTGGTCGGTTCGGAGTTAGTATAGTGTGTCTGAGTGGAATATTCATGTTAAACTGCGGCATGGTATCTCAGTGAGCTAGCACTATAAATCGGCATCAGCCCGGACTAGTACAAGCAGCCACACAAACACACACACGTCCATGCACGTCGCTATATAAGTGCAATAAACTTTGACGCAACGTTAAACCCCATTTCACCTCACCTCACTCATCCAAGCGTCTGTACACATTTATGTGTGGATCATGTATTGTATATCAATAAAAACGACAAAACAAATACACATTAACAAGAAATGTACAGTCAATTGTACAGTTCCGACGATGCATGTGTTTGTGAATCACTAACACATATTGAAGATACAGGGTTCGCCAAACGGTGAAAGATACAAAGGCAAGTCAATTGTTCACGCGAGAAAACACGAGAACATATGGCACAAGCTTAAGCCAAAATAGGGAACTGTGTCGGACTACGGTGGCCCATAAGGGACATGGAGTCTGTTTTTCAATATTTTGATGTTTAACTTACTTTTATCTTAACCTTTTGCAAATTAACACAATCTGCCATACAAATATGTGATAAATCATGTATAAAAACATCCGAAAACATAGAAAATGTACTTTGAAGTAGCTTTTGAGTCGCTGAAATGTGTAGTGAAAATGTCAAAAACTAAAATGGAAATGTCAAAAACCAAAACGAAAAGGTCAAAAACTAAAATGAAAATGTCAAAAACACAAAACGAAAATGTCAAAAACTAAAATGAATACACAGAAAACTATTGTAAATATTATCACCGCGGTGGAAATAGTTTTCTGTATTTTCATTTTAGTTTTTGACATTTTCATTTTAGTTTTTGACATTTTCGTTTCACTTTTCAGCGATTCAATATCTTCTTTACACATGATTTATCACATATTTGTAAGATAAATCGTGTTAATTTGCAAAAGGTTACGATAACAGTAAGTGAAATATCAAATATTGAAAAACAGACTCCGTGTCCCTTATTGGCCACCGTAATCGGACATCAATTTTGTCACTGATGCGTTGAAATTGCAAATGCCCTTTAAATGTCAAAGGTTGTGACACCAAAGGCAGGAGCTGTTGGAATATTGCTCGACATAAAGGGAAAGTTGACTTTTGGAAAGAAGTCATCCCTCTTGTCCTACCATCTTGTGGAGATATGTATGCATAGACCTAATTCAAGTGAATGGAATTGGCTGTTTGACCGTTCGTGAAAGATATCAGGTCATCGATACATCTGAAGTGTAAGTTTAAGCCCGTGAAGATGCGGGTTAGAACAGGTCTTCAGTAACCCATGCTTGCCGTAAAAGGCGACTACGATTGTCGTATGAGGCAATTAACGGGATCGGGTGGTCAGGCTCGCTGATCTGGTTGATGCATGTCATCGTATCCCAGTTGCGTGTATCGATGCGCATGATGTCAATCACTGGATTGTCTGGTCAAGACAATTTACAGACCGCCGTGATATAATTGGAATATTGCTGAGTGTGGCGTTAACAAACAATTTGATTATATCTATCCGGGCAGCAATTCCGATCCATATGCACAAAGAATCAGACCAGCAAGAAGGGGGGCATATTTGGTGTACATGGGGATGCCCACCTCTTGTCAAAATGTCCTTCCTCAAACGCAATTTATACACACATCTGATATTATTTTGCATATGTCAGATATACATGCTTGTAGCAGATAAGAGTCGCTTACACAAATATGGATACGCCATCTTCTGGTTATTACAACATAAAAAGGAGCAAATAGACCTATATCTCTCAGTTGATTTTAACATATGAAAATATCTTAAGTTAACGATATTGTATCCAAACAATATTAATGAACTGAACTGACGCATAGTCAGCACTCAAAGACTACTTATACTCGTACATAGGTTCACTGTTTAATATATAATTTTGCTTAAAACTTAAAACTTTACAAATTGTTTTCTCGCATGATACACAACTGCGGATGGTTATCTTAGACATCGTTGAAAGTCAATAAATTTGTCGCGACTCGCTGTACAGAGTTGCGTCCCTTAGGCACGCCAGAAATCTATGATTGTGGGTTCGAATCCCGGTTCGCCCCGATTGTGTTCCTAGGTTTGTCGGCACCATGCCCGTGGGTATCACCGAAGTGGTTAACGTCTGAGACCTGCATCACTTCGGGCTTTCCTCCCACATTAAGCTGACACGCCGTGATATAACTGGAATATTGTTAAAAGCTGCGTTAAACCCAACTCACTCACCCACTATTTGATTAATCCACTTAAGCTCCAGTTACTGCTGACCGTATGTACATGTCAGACATTGTTGAAATGTTGTTTCATTTGGTCGGACATTGTTCTTATGATGTTTCATTTTGTCAGGCATTGTTCCAATGTTGTTTTATTTTGTCAGGCATTGTTCCAATGTTGTTTTATTTTGTCAGGCATTGTTCCAATATTGTTTCATTTTGTCAGATATTGTTCTAATGTTGTTTCATTTTGTCAGACATTGTTCCAATGTTGTTTCATTTTGTCAGGCATTGTTCCAATGTTGTTTCATTTTGTCAGACATTGTTCTAATGTTGTTTCATTTTGTCAGACATTGTTCCAATGTTGTTTCAATTTGTCAGGCATTGTTCCAATGTTGTTTCATTTTGTCAGACATTGTTCCAATGTTGTTTCATTTTGTCAGGCATTGTTCCAATGTTGTTTCATTTTGTCAGATATTGTTCTAATGTTGTTTCATTTTGTCAGATATTGTTCCAGCGTTGTTTCATTTTGTCAGACATTGTTCTAATGTTGTTTCATTTTGTCAGATATTGTTCTAATGTTGTTTCATTTTGTCAGATATTGTTCTAATGTTGTTTCATTTTGTCAGGCATTGTTCCAATGTTGTTTCATTTTGTCAGACATTGTTCTAATGTTGTTTCATTTTGTCAGATATTGTTCTAATGTTGTTTCATTTTGTCAGATATTGTTCTAATGTTGTTTCATTTTGTCAGGCATTGTTCTAATGTTGTTTCATTTTGTCAGATATTGTTCTAATGTTGTTTCATTTTGTCAGACATTGTTCCAATGTTGTTTCATTTGGTCGGACATTGTTCTTATGATGTTTCAATTTGTCAGGCATTGTTCCAATGTTGTTTCATTTTGTCAGACATTGTTCCAATGTTGTTTCATTTTGTCAGGCATTGTTCCAATGTTGTTTCATTTTGTCAGATATTGTTCTAATGTTGTTTCATTTTGTCAGATATTGTTCCAGCGTTGTTTCATTTTGTCAGACATTGTTCTAATGTTGTTTCATTTTGTCAGATATTGTTCTAATGTTGTTTCATTTTGTCAGATATTGTTCTAATGTTGTTTCATTTTGTCAGGCATTGTTCCAATGTTGTTTCATTTTGTCAGACATTGTTCTAATGTTGTTTCATTTTGTCAGATATTGTTCTAATGTTGTTTCATTTTGTCAGATATTGTTCTAATGTTGTTTCATTTTGTCAGGCATTGTTCCAATGTTGTTTCATTTTGTCAGATATTGTTCTAATGTTGTTTCATTTTGTCAGACATTGTTCCAATGTTGTTTCATTTGGTCGGACATTGTTCTTATGATGTTTCATTTTGTCAGACATTGTTCCAATGTTGTTTTATTTTGTCAGACATTGTTCCAAGTGTTGTTTCATTTTATCAGACATTGTTCCAATGTTGTTTCATTTTAACAGGCATTGTTCCAATGTTGTTTTATGTTGTCAGACATTGTTTCAATGTTGTTTCATTTTGTTTGGCATTGTTCCAATGTTGTTTCATTTTGTCAGACATTGTTCCAATGTTGTTTGTTTTGTCAGGCATTGTTCCAATGTTGTTTCATATTGTCAGATATTGTCCTAATGTTGTTTCATTTTGTTAGACATTGTTCCAGTGTTGTTTTAGTTTGTCAGACATTGTCCCAATGTTGTTTCATTTTGTCAGACATTGTTCCATGTTGTTTCGCTTTGTCAGACACATTTCCAATGTTGTTTCAGCACATGGCACCTTTACGACAATATGTTTGCAGCCGAGTGTATGTTGTGTTGAGAGCAGCTGTGATGCTGGTGGTGTGCTTGGCCCTGCTTGAACTGGGTATGTAACAATGCAAAGAATAACCAAAAGGCCACTCACGTTTCTCATCTCCAACTCTTGGTTCTCTAGGACCGAAGGTCCAAATACACTTATGACAAGGCATATTGTCCGGCAGTTGCTGTAGTCCGTTAACATTCGACTTCCCCTGCGAAACCAGTGGAAACGAAATCAACGTTTAAGGAGAATGTGTCATATACTGACCACACAATGTTACGGATCAAGACAATGTCTGTGGATATTTTTTTATGAAACTAAAAGCTCAGTCTTCACTAAAACAAACGTCCATAAAAAAATCATGATCCGTAACGTTTTAGTTCGTTTTATATTGTGACTAAGTTCTGAAACATCTAAAAGAATCTTCTTGTAAACCGCACTGAGTAATCTCTGCCAGACTGGTGGCACCCGTCACAAACACATGCAAAGGCAAGTCAATTGTTCACCCGAAAACATATGAGAACATATGGTTAAAGATTAATTATGAAAAGCCTGTGAATCTGTAACATTGTATCTGATTTCATGTACCACACTACCTCCTGATTATGCATTGTTCATGGGCCAGTGGCCTCAATAACGACAACAGAGTTGAAGACCGAAATGATGTTAACTGCAATCCCCTATTTTCACTTGTATCATATGTTCCCGTGTTTTAAAGGCGAACAATTAACCTGCCTTTGCATGTGTTTGTGACGCTGCCACCAGAGGGTCAGGATACGCTTACCTTTTAGCGAACGCCTGGTATCATAACTATTTGACAGTCATACAAACAATATTAGGATATAATAGGAATTGCACAACTGACTTTGATCAGGGAGTCCTTATGGTTATGGAAATTGTTTCGTTGCTTTTATCTAAATAAATTCAATACATCTATGTCTTTGCGTTTATGAGCGTCAAACGTAAAAACGTGTGTGCATATTTGACATAATTCTACACGGATTTACACCGTTTGCACAACGCGTTTTACGTTTACATCGCCATAAACACAAAGGATATTGACGTCAATTCTTAAACATCCACACCTAAGACCAGCTATGTTTTATAACCGAAAGTAATCCTGTTAACGTTGTGTAAGTGTAGTTTGGATAGAGGTCTTGAACTAAGTACGAGCAGCACACGTCCACTCCACTCTTCTGTCACTTAGAGATGTGAATAATAGTGACAAGCAAATTTCGCACTATTACTTAAAGCCCCATTAACATGGACACTTTTACCTATGTGAGTATATATACTTACATAAGTAAATTTACTTATGGTGGCATGTGAACGCATTTGCTTACGTGAGTAAATATACTCCAGGAGTAAAGAGACATGAGTAAAAGTATATTTGCTACACCTGATGAGGTCTAGTAAAAGTATATTCATCATAGGTATAATTGCTCCTGGAGTATTTCTGGTCATGTGAACAGATTCTCTATTTGCTTACGTAAGCATATTAAATCCTTGTGATCCAGCTCCAATGGTTCCCTCACATACATTCCCTGTGCAGGAAAATACGGCTGTAGTTCCTTAAAAAGAACATAAAATGTTTCGCGTGTCATGCGAAAGTTATCGATCCACAGTTTATCATCAAATGATCGTTTGACGACATTGTTCCACCGGTGTTGAGAACGTTCTCTCTTCCACAGTTCTCTTTCCTGGCATAATCCTAAGACTAATCCCATACTAAGAAAGTATGGAAAGTCTCTCTTTCGCCTCTGGTTGACTATCTTCGACAGCGACATGGCCTCAAATGATAAAAGTCCACAATTTATTGATGAAATGATGTTTACTTCTGCCTTGCATAAACTTCATGTGAACGCAATGTAAATATACTTTTGCTTACATGAGTAAATTTGCTTACATGAGTAAATTTTGTCCATGTGAATGGGGCTTTACGCGAATAGTCATTTAAATACTGATGTTCACTTGATGCTTTAGATGAATACTCCGTTTTTCACTATTTTTCAAAACCAATCATTAAATTTTGTAAATTATTTTGTTTGTGAGAGTTATTAAAAAACATCCTTTGTTTTATTAATGGACCAATTAAATTTTGGAATAAAATGTTAGTCATAGCTGAATAGGATCAGCCTATTATCAGAACAGATGAAATTAGAGTATATTATTTTTAAATATTCATTTTACATGCTTTAGTTCAAGATACATCTGTTGTGATCACTTGTATCAATTCTGAATTATTATTATTATTATTATTATTATTATTATTATTATTGTAATAATAATACGTTTTCTCTACTTCAGTATATTTTCCTTCCAATTTCCATGTTAAATCACAAGACTTTATCGATAAACCTCCTCGTGATACATTCGTCTGTAAATATGTCCAGGTGAGAGGTACACAGGCTACAGCGGAAAAGTAAACTGACTCTCGTGGCTTCTAAATCAGCTGTGTATGACAACACTAACCCAATAGGAAAGGAAAACAAAATGTTGACATTTATAACATTTAGAACGACAACTGTCTGCAATGGAAAGGAGATATTCATGTAGTAGGTGCCTAGTATTATATATTTAGTGATGAAATACTATATTTATTTCCAAAGGTAAAATCGATATGTCACTCGAGAGCCCGGAAAAACGTTGGTATTTTTCAGGATGAGATAAACATATAAATTAGCAAGAAAACACAAACATCTTCCATACATCTGAGGAAATCATGTGTTTGAAAACAGTGTAAAACAATTACTTTCTGGAATGTACGTTCAACAGACAAGGCTGTGTACTTCGTCCGTTATTGTTTCCGCTCCATATCAATGGTGGAAATGAGGACCGAGGACCACAATATAGAATTGTTACTATTTTCCTTTGTCCCGTTAAGATCCATGCTTATCGTTAGATGTGACTAACGGGGTCGAGGGTCAGAAATTCATACACGATATCTTTTTGTAGTTCATACTTATTCGTTGATTATGTACTAGCAACTACTAACTGTTTTCAATCTGTTATCGTTGTTTATTCCAGAACGGACTCGGACCATCTTCCAGTATCTTGTATTTTACAAGTTAATTAAATTCAAGTGCTGTTATAATCGGAAACGATGGCCGTGTAATATGTGACGATGTGTTAAAATATAAATGGGCTGATTGTGGACGAAGACAATTCAATGAAGCTGAAATATCTGAAGTATCGAGTAACATTGCGAATGAATTTCTGCTATTAGTACATTTCAATGTTAATGCTGCCACTGAGAAGCTAGAGGAGCTCTTGAAATATATTGGGAATCATCTTAAAGTTAACTGTAACAGTCGACTGGGTTTAAAACGTGTACAACCTAAATGGTTTGATCATGAATGTGAGCTCGCAAAAAGAACAAAATATTGTCGTCTAAATACGTTTCGGAGATGTTGAACAAATGATAATTAGAGTAGGTATATTCAGTCTAAGAGACACTTCCGTCTTTTGTGTAAAGAGAAGTGCCAACATTTCAACAATGCGATCGCGGACGAAATTTGTACAGCACTTGCAGATGGCGATTGTAAGAAGTTTTGGTTTAAAATAGAAGCACTACTGCAGAACCGAAATGAGAAGATACATATCTCGCCAGAGAAGTGGTTTATTTATTTTAAAGATTTACTTAACCCGACTCGTAACAGCAGTGATGGGTTTGATGCGACTGTGAATGAATATATGACATATCACGATGACGAAAGTGCTTATTGTAACAGTATGGATAATCTGCCAGAACGTATTAATACCAGAGAGGAGATTGAGTATTTGTGAAAACCAAAACACAGATTCTATGCAACTTTCATAGACTTTCGTAAGGCATTTGACTTTGTTGACAGAAATAAGCAATTGTATGTTCTTCTTATGAAAGGTGTACATGGGAAAATGTTTAGAATTCTAAAAGATATTTATGACAAGGTCTCAGCTTGTGTTAGAATCGGAAGTTCGAAAACCCAAATATTCACAACATCATGTGGAGTACGCCAGGGATGTATGTTGAGTCCTGTTTTATTTATATATTTTTTATAAATGAGCTTGTAGATGACGTGAAGAAATGTGGATTGAGAGGTGTTTTTGTCAGGGATGGACTAAACGATGTCATACTGCTATTATTTGCAGATGACGTAACATTGATTGATAACACTGTAATAGGCCTACAAAGAAAACTTTATGTGTTAAAAGGTTATTGTTACAAATGGGTCCGAGAAGATAACCTGGAGAAGTCATATATTGTTGATTTCAGAAATGGGGGATACCTAAGAAATACAGAAAAATGGACTTATGGCGGTAAACATATGCAAGTGAGTGAGTGAGTGAGTTTGGTTAAACGCCGCTTTTAGCAATATTCCAGCAATATCACGGCGGGGGACACCAGAAATGGGCTTCACACATTGTACCCATGTTGGGAATCGAACCCGGGTCTTCGGCGTGACGAGCGAACGCTTTAACCACTAGGCTACCCGACCGCCCCCCATATGCAAGTAGTATCCCACTATAAAAATCTAGGTATTGTCTTAATATCCAGATTAAGCGTGTGAAACAGCCAGAAAGGCTTCGTTTCCTATTATTACCTTATTAAAGGATTATCCAAACACTTCTATAAACGTAGCATCTACAATATTTGACAGTAAAATAGCTTTCATATTATTATATGGTTCGGAAATTTGGGGTTACACTTCTCGTGCAAATATTGAAAAAGGTTTTTACTTTTAACGATATTTATGTGTTGGTGCGGGCTGGATAGTAATCGATACCCAAAAGCATGTTATGACATGTTGAAATCACAGGCTGAAAACGGCGGCCACAACTGGGTAACGCATGTTCGTTTGCTGCTACTAGAAACTGGATTTACGTGTGCTTGGATCACACACGAGTGTGGCAGCACATCACATTTTATACAATGTTGCAAGCAAAGATGTCAAGACATAGAGATTCAGAATTTTCATGCTAAAATTATGTCTGTATCATATCTAAACCATTATTTTACATATAGACCTGTACCCGAACCAGAGAAATATATTGTGGAGTTATGTCCAAATAAAGATCTTATCCGCATATTATTTAAATTTCGATGTTTGAGCCATAAGTTGGGTATTCAAAACCGTCACAATGACAAAGTCAATACTGATTTACTAAAGTGCAAGAAATGTAATCATAATTTTATAATTGAAAATGAATACCATTTCCTTTTAGTTTGTCCATTTTATATGATTATAAAATGTTCAAGCTCGCTGATTCCTGCCATCGTAACCCAATTGTAAACATAGGTGCTCAAGTCGTCAGTCAATGGATGGTCCAGACTCGATTCTGTTACCGCTGTTATATAGTTAGAATATTGTTATAGTGTGTTATATAGAGTTAAACAACAAACAAACACACTTATATAAGAAGCGACAAAACCATTTCCATATTCATTAGAAATATCTGCCAAAAAGCAGAGTCGATTGTACGATTCCGATCATATCATGAATGTTTATGAATCACCATCAATCAATGATGATACAATGTGTTCGCGAAAAGGTGAGGGTATCCTGCCCCACCGGTGGCATCGTCACAAACACACGCAAAGGCAAGTCAATTGTTCACCTGAAAACACGGGAACATATAGTACAAGTCAAATAGGAAAAAAAGGGAATTGCAACGGACATCATTCTTGCCACTGATACGTTAAATGTCCTCCACTTAAAAGGCTTTCCACCTTATAGACCTTGGACTATTGCCGGGATGTTTTCAGTAAATGGACCTGTACAAAATTCATTGCTAATCCCTGTATACTGGCTTTTCTTCTGGTCTTAGTAGGTTCGTAGGACGTGTAGGCATGGACTACATCACTATTTTATGTTGGTGTTCTCTTTCAGTCATGCCAGTAGTGACCAAATCACATTGGATTGCTCAGTACGTCGGAATGCCACCCCCAAAGATGCGACCACAAGACAAGTCGGCGAAAGAACAAGAAGCAGTATGTATGTTATACCTGTTAAAGTCACCAAAATACTGCAGCTGTCAGCTGGTAGGCATACTTCTTAGCCAAAAGCTCTAACAAAGCCAAAGGCACACATCACATTCCATTTTAACCAATAATAAGTTTTTAAAAGGGATGGTGTGTCAAAAATATTAAAATGCTCACAGAGTTTGTGTTGGGGGGGTAGGGGTTGGGGTGGTGGGGGTGTTGCGGAGTGGGGGTGTCTTAATATGCTGCATTTAGTTTTCGAAAGGCGATGTACCCCGCGAATGCACTCTGTATTTGAATTAAGAGTCGTTTTGAGTTCTTTTTAGGTACCTAGTCTTTCAATTTTTAAATATATATTATGTTAAATTGGTTATGCTTATATTACAGACAAGCCCGTCTTATATCGAGGCGGAATTCCAGAAGAGGAAGCAACTCTACCAAAGCGGATGTCTGAAGACACCACGAGGGAATGTTGCACCGCTCTTAGCACATCTGCCCAGTAGACTGGCTGTTTGTCTGACACCAAAGGTCGGCTGTACATTCTGGACACGGATTATGATGTTTCTGAATGGCAATTACACCAATCAGCACGTGAAGTCCCCGTTTGACATAGATAGATACTCTGCCCATTATGATAACAAAGGAGTTAAATTCAAATATTCGTTTAATGAAAAAAATATTATCGAAATGGGATCTGATTTAACGAAGGTCCTATTTGTCCGTGACCCTTATGCCAGACTGTGGTCTGCTTACTTAGACAAGATATTCCTCCCTGACTATTGGAATTGGCTTAGAAAGCGCCTCAGCATTGAATGCCCTAAGAAAATAACATTTGAACAATTTCTTCAATTTGTTTTATTAGACAATGATGCTCACTGGGATCCTTTGAGTCATCTTTGCGACCCTTGCTCCTTTCAACCAGCATATATCGGAAGGCTGGAGACGTTCTCCAGAGATGCAGCGTATATCCTGAATAACACAGGACTCGGGCATCTGGTGATGGACAAGAGCAGCTACACATCTCATGTCCAGGATGAACTTTCACTCTTAATTCACTACAATTTCAAACTTTATGAAAAGGGGAAGATCACAACGGTGTGCTTGTCACCTACAGATCTGGCAGAGCGTCTCTGGGTTGTCTTTCAGTATAATGGGTATTTTTCTCTGTCGGATACATTTTCGAGAAATATTTTAAAACAAAAATTGCATGGACAGTCTGTCACCGCATCAAGGGATATAGTTACTGAATTCTTCGTATCCTATTTCAGCAGTCAGCCTCGTTCTGAAAACCTGTCGCGGTGGCATGAGCAAAGAAACAATGCATTGCAAGATGCGTACAGAAATATACCGCATGCCCTTCTTCATACAATTGCTGATAAATATGTAAATGACTTCATTCTTTTTGATTATGAACAATATCCAAGTAAGTATTTTAAAAACTGAATTTAAGATAGGGTTCGGTTTCCCTGTGTTGATCTTTACGGTGTTCATACTAGCTTAGGCTACCCATGGGTAAAACACAGGTCCACAGCAACCGATGCTTGTCATGAAGAGCGACTAAATTGATAGGATGGTCAGGCTCGATGACTTGGTTGCACGTCAATGTATCCTGTAGGTGTCGGTCTAGTCCAGGATCGATGATTTCTGTATGGGGGAGTCATTGTTATTTTCCACTCCTATAATTGTCCATGTGGAATATATTTCACTCACCATGATTGGCCATGTGGAATATATTTTACTCACCATGATTCTCCATGTGGAATATATGTCACTCACCATGATTGTCTATGTGGAATATATTTCACTCACCACGATTGGCAATGTGGAATATATTTCACTCACCACGATTGGCCATGTGGAATATATTTCACTCACCATGATTGGCCATGTGGAATATATTTCACTCACCATGATTGTCTATGTGGAATATATTTCACTCACCACGATTGGCAATGTGGAATATATTTCACTCACCATGATTATCCATGTGGAATATATTTCACTCACCATGATTTGTCCATGTGGAATATATTTCACTCACCATGATTGGCCATGTGGAATATATTTCACTCACCATAATAGGCAATGTGGAATATATATTTCACTCACCATGGTTTGTATCAACTATTCCAGATTCATTTCATATTAATATTCAGATAACTTGTCGGGACACTGTGTTTGGCACAGCTGTTTCATAGTTGTATTAGTTTATATGCCTGTTGAAATCATTAAACAAATACGTGTGAATTTCAAACAGATACCACTTACGAATTTCTATAGGTAACATCTCAGAATATTTTTATTTTACTTTTGAAGACCAAATGACAGACAAAATGATGGAACCAAGATATCTTGTAGAAATTGATATCGGATTTCAAGAATGGCTGCTTTACGTTTGTGCTGACACGACATAATCCTCGAGTTAGTTGTGATATCATGTATTCTTTACCGTTAGTTCTGTTGAAATAAAGGTTATCTGAAACTTCTCTCTGTAATTCAGGTTTATGTTTAACATGGTAGCTAGCCTGGACCAAAACAGCAATTTTTTTGGGAAAGATAACGTTTTCACTAAACATACAAAAACACAAATGATTTATAATTTCGATGCATTTAGTTAAATCATACATGCATTATACTGGAACAGTGTGAGTGAGTGAGTGAGTTTGATTTTACGCCGCTTTTAGCAATATTCCAGCAATATCACTGCGGGGGGACACCAGAAATGGGCTTCACACATTGTACCCATGTCGGGAATCGAACCCGGGTCTTCGGCGTGACGAGCGAAGGCCTTAACCACTAGGCTACCCGACCGCCCCTTATAGTGGAACAATTATGTATGCTCGTTTCATAATGTCTCTGACGGAGATTACATGTACTGTGTGAGAATACATTGAAAGGTACCACTGAAAAGAAACATAATTATTAATTGTATATGTATGTGAGGAGTGAGTGAGTGAGTTAAGATTTATAGTCACATCAGCAGTATTCCAGCCATATCGTGACTAACAAAAGTTATACATAATATATACATTTAAAAAATAAAAGCCTGTCAACGAAGGACAGTAAAATAACCAGAATATCACAGATTCGTATTTAAAACTGGTGTACAACCATTAAAAGATTTCACTATATGTAACGATACAATATTAAAAAGGCTATAGATCGCCAGCAAGTGGTCTAGTGGTAGAGCGTCCGCCAAGAGAGCGGAAGGTCCGGGGTTCGATCCCCGGCCAAAAGACGTTAAAAGATGGTTCTTGTTGTTACCCTGTCTGGCGCTCGGCATTGAAGGGCTTAAACAAGGACTGGTCGGCTCGGAGTCAGTATACTGTGTCTGAGTTGGGTATTCATGTTAAACTGCGGCATGGTATCTCAGTGAGCTAGCACTATAAATCGGCATCAGTCCGGAATAGTACAAGCAGCCACACAAACACACATACGTACATGCACGTCGCTATATAAGTGCAATAATCTTGGACGCGACGTTAAACCCAATTTCGCCTCACCTCACCGCCAGCAAGTGAAGGTAGATCACCTCACCAGGATGTGAGGAAGATAGATAGATAGATAGATAGATAGATAGATAGCCTCACATATCATCATATCATCCTTGTCATATCTTTAAAGTAAACAGTCTAACTAATTCAATTGTATATCGGGCGAAAATGAAATGTGAAATACAATAGTTCAATAACTTTTTATTTTTTATGTACGAAGGATAGGCTTATTACCAACGCTTTGACATAACCTAAATGAATCTTCGTTCAATGTCTTTTTGTACTAAACCTTAAAAGATAGTTAATACTTCATATCAAGGATTACGGTACGTTCCTCCACAACGCGTGAAAACATAAGGCCGCTCCATGGTGCAGTCGGTATTTGTAACAATGTAAAGGAGGCTGAAAACTCTGAGACTGACTATGACAGCGTTAATGGAGTTGGTAATTATGTTTAATTATGTTAATTATGTAATTACATAATGTCCTCCGAGGTCCACACATTTCTGCCAACGATGCTGGGCTTCTTGGATCTCACTGATGAAGAAAGCTTCACCCTGGCGGTGAAAAACTTCTCCCCAGCAGAAACGATGTCATTATCATTTTGCACAATGCTTGCCGGCCAGTTCTGTCTTCAGACAGTCTTGCATTGCAGCCATGACCACTACAGACTAGAGCACAGGTACATCTGCCTGGTAGGGCAACTCTCCTGAAGTGAGTCCACCAGTAAGATATCTTTGGTATCCTGGGAAACCGAAGCCATCACCTTGTCAGCTGATGGAACAGATTTTACATTCGTCGGAGGAGACGTTAGATTTGTTCCACTACTTGGACTGTTGGTTAGTCTCTGGCTGATAGTGGTGAACCCAGGCTCATCCATAGATACAAATCTCTCCACATAATCAGCTGGAACTGCTTTAAAACGACGGAAATATTCTTGAAAGATGATAAACCTTGAGCGTTTCTGACCAGGGCCCACTTGCACAAAGCGATCTTAGCGCTAAGATGATCGTAACTCCCATACTTTAACATAGGCTTACAATAGTCTTAGCGCTAAGATGATCGTAACTCCCATACTTTAACATAGGCTTACAATAGTCTTAGCGCTAAGATGATCGTAACTCCCATACTTTAACATAGGCTTACAATAGTCTTAGCGCTAAGATGATCGTAACTCCCATACTTTAACATAGGCTTACAATAGTCTTAGCGCTAAGATGATCGTAACTCCCATACTTTAACATAGGCTTACAATAGTCTTAGCGCTTAGATGATCGTAACTCCCATACTTTAACATAGGCTTACAATAGTCTTAGCGCTAAGATGATCGTAACTCCCATACTTTAACATAGGCTTACAATAGTCTTAGCGCTAAGATGATCGTAACTCCCATACTTTAACATAGGCTTACAATAGTCTTAGCGCTAAGATGATCGTAACTCCCATACTTTAACATAGGCTTACAATAGTCTTAGCGCTAAGATGATCGTAACTCCCATACTTTAACATAGGCTTACAATAGTCTTAGCGCTAAGATGATCGTAACTCCCATACTTTAACATAGGCTTACAATAGTCTTAGCGCTAAGATGATCGTAACTCCCATACTTTAACATAGGCTTACAATAGTCTTAGCGCCAAGATGATCGTAACTCCCATACTTTAACATAGGCTTACAATAGTCTTAGCGCTAAGATGATCGTAACTCCCATACTTTAACATAGGCTTACAATAGTCTTAGCGCTAAGATGATCGTAACTCCCATACTTTAACATAGGCTTACAATAGTCTTAGCGCTAAGATGATCGTAACTCCCATACTTTAACACAGTCTTACAATAGTCTTAGCGCTAAGATGATCGTAACTCCCATACTTTAACATAGGCTTACAATAGTCTTAGCGCTAAGATGATCGTAACTCCCATACTTAACATAGGCTTACAATAGTCTTAGCGCTAAGGTCGCTTTGTGCAAGTGGGCCCAGGAGTCAGAAGCTTTGGGGCCAGCGTGCTGAAACCTTTGCCATACCCAGTTTATTCCTCAGAATGTTCTCAACTCTCTCGTGAGAGCTGCCTACTGTATTGGGTGAGTGAGTGAGTATGGTTTTACGCCGCTTTTAGCAATATTCCAGCAATATCACGGAGGAGGACACCAGAAATGGGCTTCACACATTGTACCCATGTCGGGAATCGAGCCCGGGTCTTCGGCGTGACGAGCGAACGCTTTAACCACTAGGCCGTTGGCTATAAGTGACGGATGGTGAGTGGTAGTCTGTAATCATTTCATGTACGTCAGGGGCGAATCTAGCTTTGTCGCAGAAAAGCAATTGCTTACACCTAAAAGCAAGCACATGTTTACACCAAAACTGTACAATTTTCTTTTAAAATAAGAAAACCATCTGTGCAGTAATTTAAACTCTACACGGTCGAACTTGATATTTATTGTCTAACTTGAAGACTGAATCTTACGCACTTAATTTTTAAAAATACGAATAAACAACCATCACATAATACGAATTAACACGTGAAAACACATAAAAGTAATAAAATCGATTCGTTTTAATTTTCAAATTTCATTTGTCATCATAGATGTTTCTTGAATGAAAGTCGAAAATATGCTTGTGAAACAAGCATATATATTATTAATAAAAAATTACAATAAATAAATGACCAATATTTGTTACAAACCCAATTTAACATAAACAGTCCCAAAAAGCAGGAAACAGCGTTTAAGAGCATCTAAAAAAAATTAATCCCTGGGCAGGGCTGTTAAAAATGGTTTTGATTACAAAAAATTAGCCTAGTTACTCCCTTGTACTTTATCTACAATTTAATTTGTGGTGGCAGTTGAAGATCTTTAGGCTCATCCCCGAGGCTCTCCCTCCTCTTCTTGAACTCTGCTGCCTACATCTTAAGTGAGTGAGTGAGTGAGTATCGGATTATGCCGCTTTCAGCAATATTCCAGCAATATCATGGCGGGGGTCACTAGAAATGGGCTTCACACATTGTACCCATGTCTGGAATCGAACCCGGGTATTCGGTGTGACGCGCGAACGCTTTAACCACTAGGCTACCCGACCGCCCCGCCCACCTCTTAACAGCGGCAAAGGAAGGAACATTAACCTCTAAAGTTGAAAACATGTACCCCGACGGTGTGGATCGGGGGTCACAATATCAAACACTGGATTGGCTCTGACTTGTTTTTTGTACAGGCCGCCGTCATGTACCTGGGATAATGCTGGATCGTGAGCTATTAAACAAAACAAACCACACACCTCAGTGCCTCAGGCCACTGGGTTCACTTTTACAAGTACGTTTCCTAATATCGAGGATTTCGATGATGCTTCCAGGAAGTTGCATACCATATTTCCACCTTGCACGCGTAGAGTGAGTGAGTGAGTTATGTTTAACGCCGCTTTTAACAGTAGTCAAGTTATATCACCGCGTGTCAGCATAATGTGGGAGGAAAGCTCGAAGTGATGCAGGTCTTAGACATTTACCACTTCGACGAAGCCTACGAGCACGGGTATGGTGCTGACAAACATAGAAACATAATCGGGGCGAACCGGGGGTCGAACCCACAATCATAAGTTTACGGCGTACCCAAGGGACGCAACTCTGCACAGCGAATCGCGGCGCTTTAGATTACTGGGCCACTCGTGCTCCCAACGTCGTCATGAACAGCGACTCCAAATATAGTAATACTTCAAAGAAAGCAGACACACAAGGTCAGGGATTTGGTTGAAATCTTGCTTCATGCTGGTTGTCTTGTTCTCTCCTATTGTTCCATTGTGTTCAGTGTTTGCGAAGAGAACTACGTAGCGACACATGCAAGGTTGTCGCAAATGATTGAAGATGAGGTAATCCATTGTTCATGACGTCACAAACGATTTTATGTGACGCTCCAACACTGAACAAATTCAGCTGATGATTCACTTGAGATTAGGAACTTCTAAATTTTCTGAAAGAAACACTATTGTTAAATACAGAGTAGAGGGCCGTTGAATATAGGTTTTGTCAAGGAATATGTTATGATAATACATTGATCAGACGAATGACCAAACATTATGTTATTTTCAATAGCATAGCATTTACACCACATTATATGATGGACAGATACATTTTGTACGCTGGTAAAGTATAGGGAGGTTTTATTTTCCCATATAAGACCTGCTTTGAGGTTTTACTTTAGGACTATACCAATTAGTTCGCATCTAATGGTGAATTTTGAATTGATAAAAGTAGAAGATTAAATCACATGAAATTTCTATGACGTGAATCGACCTGCAGCCTCATAGATCATGTTGAGTTCTGTAACCCAGTGTTTCCCACCAGGCCTACGGATGAAGTAAAGCTTCACTGAGCACATGTTTTGTGACTTGTGCCGCCCATCTGTTGGTGGACGTGTGGTGCCTTCTCTGCACGTGCTCCCATGGTCTCACCACTCCCACGAAGACCTCATTTCAGGTCGTGAACCTTCACTCCTCGTGAGTTCGATTAGCTGAGATCACATACAGTCCGTTTGACTCCAAATGAGAACGATGAATTGCGAAATAACTCGAAATCCAGAAAAGTGTATGAAACATCAATACGGTACTTGAACATGAATACCCTGTACCCAACAAAATCTGAATTTTGTTTATTTTAAGACCCATGACGGATGAAGTTCTTTAAGAAACTATCATGTAATTTTGTATAGAAATGTGTACATGACACGTAGGGGAACAAACCGTGGAAGGAACAGCGCAAGCACGGTCTACACGTGCTACACAGTGACCGTGTTCATTCAGTGACCAGATGCGCTACTCAGCAGATGTTAAACAGTTGATGTTGAATGTGTATGATTTCTTTAGAAGTGAAGCAGAAAGAGCAAAGCCTTTTTATGCAATTAATAAATTCTTTAAACGAGCTTCAAAAGCTCTCGGTATGTCCCCTCAGAAACTTTAAAATGTTGTTAGTCGACGAGATACAAATAGTCAGGCCAAGGAGGTAGGGAACATGTCAAAAACACGCAAGGTTGATAAATTAGACAGTTTTCAGAGGGATCAAGTCAGACGTGCAATTGTTAAACTGCACTCAGAAAATAAGTACCTGTCCCTAAGAATTTTGAAGAAACACCTTGAAACTGACCATGATTTACGTGTTACAAAGTACAAACTATGGCAGCTGTTGCATACATTTGGTTACAAATACAAAAAGATAACTGGAGAAAATAGGGCTGTGTTGTGTGAACGGTCTGACAGTGTTCGTCTCCGAAGTCATTACCTTCGTACCATCAAGCAGAAACGTGAAGAAGGATATGAGCCCGTCTTCTTAGATGAGACATGGGTAAATGCGTCACACACAGCCAGCAGTCAGTGGGTACCCAGTGGTGACTGGTAGAAAGTTACCAATGGGAAAGGGTTAAAGACTCATAGTTCTCCATGCTGGTTCTGCTAGTCAGGGTTTTCTCCCAGACTGTGACCTCGTCTTTAGAGCCAAGGCCAAAGACAACAGGGACTACCACACAGAAATGAACGGCAATGTATTTCAGGAGTGGGTGAAAGATAAATTAGTCCCTGCTTTGCCTACCAAGTCTCTCATTGTCATGGACAATGCACCTTATCATAGTGTGCAGGATCCAGAACGCAAGACTCCAACCTCTAATAACCGTAAAGGAGACATGGTTACTTGGCTGCAACGGAGGAACATTACCTTCCCTTCTCGAGCGACGAAACCACAGCTCTATGAAATCATCAATCTATGAAACCTGACCCCGTGTATAAAGTTGACAGTTACATCAAGGGTCAGGGTCACGCTGTGTTACGACTGCCACCTTATCACTGCGACCTGAATCCAATCGAATTGGTATGGGGGATATTTGTGAATTTATGGGGCGTTGGGGTAGCTTAGTGGTTAAAGCGTTCGCTCGTCACAACGAAGACCCGGGTTCGATTCCCCACCTGGATACAATGTGTGAAGCCCATTCCTGGTGTCCCCCACCGTGATATTGCTGGAATATTGCTAAAAGCGGCGTAAAATCATAAATTGAGGTAATTGATTGGTAGGTAGCTTAAAGCTGCGACAAAACAAAGCCCTATTGTTATTTCCTTTTAAAAAGTAAAGCTGTTAATCACTATTTACATCAAGAGTGAAAAGAACCAGTCATTGACATGTAATTTATTGTAATATAATGTTTCGCTCGTGTATTGAGCGTTGATGTTATTTGTGGAATATAATTTATTGTTCGGTTTTTGGTGATTAAATTAAATTTATTTGTTCTTTTGGGGGAAACGAATTAATTATTGACATTTCACGAACTACTGGTATCATCACCATTCGATAGTGATTCATAGACACATGCTTGTTTTCTAGTCGGCATCGTACAAAGGACTCCGCACCGAGATTTCCTATGATTCTGCAAACGGTCTTATCGCTTCTATTCGAAGTAAAATTGTAGTTTTATAGAAAGTGGGTCTGCGCTCATCCCCAGCCAGTATTGTACTTAGTGCCCAGTATAAGAAGTGATGTAAGATGGGGTTCAACATCGTGATCAAGATTATTACCCCTTTTTACGGTGGCACATAAGGGACATGGAGTCTGTTTTTCCATATTTTGATATTTCACTTACTTTTATCGTAACCTTTTGCAAATTAACACGATTTGTCTTACAAATATGTGATAAATCATGTGTAAAGAAGATATTAATACGCTGAAAAGTGAAACAAAAAACTAAAATGAAAATGTCAAAAACAAAAGCGAAAATGTCAAAAAAATAGTTTTCTGTGGTTTCATTTCAGTTTTTGACCTTTTCGTTTTGGTTTTTGATATTTCCATTTTAATTTTTGTCACTTTCGCTTCGCATTTCAGCGACTCAATAGCTATTTGAAAGTACATTTTCCATGTTTTATTACATGATTTATCACATATTTGTATGACAATTTGCAAAAGGTTACGATAAAAGTAAGTGAAATATCAAAATATGGAAAAACAGACTCCATGTCCCTTATTGGCCACCGTACCTTTTATGATTTGTTTGTTTGTTGTTTAACGCCGCACTCAGCAATATTCCAGCTATATGACGGCGGTCTGTAAATAATCGAGTCTGGACCAGACAATCCAGTGACTGACATCATGAGCATCCATCCACACAATGGGGATACGATGACATGCATCAACCAAGTCTGACCACCCGATCCCGAATTTGTACCTAAGAAAATAAGACAATAGATCTATAATTATGTTTATGTTTTCATGTAGATGAGCAGAACACATAATAAAATATTTCATCAAGTTCATAATATGATTATGACTGTGATCCATGAAATTGATTGTTTGGTTTTGATAGAAAAGTGACGTTTTGTCACTGAAGAAGAGGCCAGTTAAGTTGGTTAAACCTAAGTTAAAATGTATTGTTTTGATAGGAAAGTGATAGTAAGTTAACTTTAAGAGACCGAAATTAATGTATATCTGTGAATTTATTCTAGGTAGATCTACAATTCACATACACATTTGGGTACCAAATCACTAAAACATTTGGGTACAAAAGTCACTACTGTACATTTCAACTGGTTTTCGTGAATCAGTGGGATAGAAATATTCTCGTCTAAATGATTCCTTTTCACATTTTAAAACAAGAATTTGTTTTACTAACAGAACAGGCAGATCTGCACGACTCACGTTTTGTCCTTTACCATCACGCTATTATTTGCCGATAAAAAACCCGAATTTTTACTCAATTAAAATTAAGCTAGCGGTGATAAGATTATTGAAATCAATTTGCACAAATATTACAATATAAAAAGGTTCCTAGCATGAAACGCAAACCACCTTAAATAACGCAATTCAGGTATGTTCAAGAAAATTACGGATTTTGTGTTCGCTTTGGTCTTAACCTTGGTATGATTGAAAACATGGGGATATTTTTATATAGTACTGTGTAGTTTTCTATCAGGAATAAATGTGCAAAATATTTCTTCAATTGGCCCTTGTTTAATGAGGCACCGACTGTTTGAAGTTACCCACCCTCTTTAGATCACCTTATGCTAAAATTAATCGAGCAGGCAGGGGTAAGAAGTGTGAAAACAATTCAGCAGGCTAAAGGTTAATGTCTTTCAACGTCCAGGCATATGTGTATGACGCACTGCAATCAGTAATTTGACATCATTAAGAGTAATGGTTCCCTCTACCACGCGTTACTGAATCTCTGCTGGACACAAGGGTAGATGGTACATAAAAGGACGAAAGTGTCATACATGAGTGAAACAAATCATAATAATAAACAAAAGGGACAAAACCCTTTCCATATTGAGCAGAAATCTCTGCTAAAAGCACAGTGGATTCCAATTATATAATGAGCATGTGTTTTTGAATCACTATAAAATAGTGGTGATACCAGGTGTTCGCGAAAAGGTGAACATATCCTGCCCCACCGGTGGCTCCCGTCACAAATACATGCAAAGGCAAGTCAATTTTTCACCTGACAAAACACGGGAACATGTGGTACAAGTCAAAATAGGGAATTGCGTCTGAAGTCATTTTGTCACTGATTTTTGGAAATGTCCTCCACATGTCTAGGCTCTACCATAAAACGTTTTGAAAGTTTTACTGAGGCTCTGAATGTTGTAACCTTGATCAAACAACTTATGAGCAAGAATCGTATGACGCTCTTGTAAGAAAGAGCATGCTCGATTGTATCTCACACGTTGTGAAATATAAACACCAAAGGCTGGAGCTTCTGAAAATATTGCTCGACATGAAGGGAAAGTTCAACATATCATAACTCATTATTTGATATTTCAGGACAGTCTGTCGATAAATTGGTGAGTGAACTTTCCCAAATAAAAGCTGAGACTGACGAAATGCTGGTTCAAGCAGCAAGGGTCAAGAATTACGCCGAGGACGCTGCACGTCAACTGCAAGGTCAAGGTCCAATCGTTGGATAACTTTGCCAGGGTCGCCTATGTCTAATGGACAAATCAACATGTTTGGCGCAAATAGGTCACTTGAAAATTCCTTGTTACTTCTTCGAAATATTTTCCATCGATTACTTGTACTCCGTCCGTGTAACCATAAATTGTCAATAGACACTGGTAGATAGGCATATGCACTTGCACTGGGATGCAAATGCACTTGGTAACGAATTCCGTTGTAAATCGCGATCGCTATCCAATAAACGTGCTATCCTGATCAATAAATATTATTACGATTTGCCAAACGTCTTTAATTTGCAAAACTATTTAACACTAAAGGTATATCTGTTATCAAGAAATTATAATGACAAAGTTCATCGTATTCCTGAATACTCATTTAAGTTGAAGATAGATCAATTGTGTTTACGGACCTGTCATCTTGATGTGTCATATGTGATATATAAAATTGTTAATCAGTTGTATTGCTCATTTACCGCCGCTGGTGGTCCCCTGGAGTGAGTAAAGGTTGTTGGTTGGCACTAAACATACGTAGGGCATGCGGCCCGGATAATGTATATGGTATAGTATTAAAAGAATGCAGTGAGCAGTTCTAACTTCATTAGATTACCATCACGTTTCTTTATCATGGAAAAGTTCTAATATTGCACGTGTTCGAAATACCTGCCTGCCCGACCGTCAGAGACGGGTTGATTTCAACTCGGGCTGCCAGATTTTCAAATCCCCCTGCCCGACGGTCGGGTTATATTTTATATGTGAAAATATTCAAAATATTTCCCGATGATAAGCATTAATTCACATGTAAAGATGAATGATAAAATGTAACCAAAAAGAAACCCCGTTAGCTTATCCTGAGAAACATATGCTTATAGTGGGCAGGCAGGTTTTGGTCAGGGCTGGCAAGTATTTCAGCTAGCCAGTCCTGTGGTCTGGCTGAAATTTTTGGGAGTTTCATACCCTGATATTGTACGTGTTTCCAAAAAGCAAAACCCAACTGTACACAATGACTATCACCCTGTGGCTTAAAACTTCAATAGCTATGAAATGCCTTCAACGCATTATCAAGAGGTTGCTGTTTTTTTACCCAATAGAGGTGTAGGGGACGCAACATAGACTACCTTGCATAAAATCTATAGCCATCTAGATGACGGTAAATCGCAAGTAAGAATTTTGTAGGTCGATTTTTCATCCGCTTTCAAAACCATACAGCCTCACTAACGTATGCAAAGGCTTAACAACATGGATGTTAACTTAAATGGGTCGAATCAGTTATTGTAAACGGGCCGCAGTTCGTCAAGCTTACAGCCTCCGCTCATCTTTTATTCGCACATCTAAAGGGGTGCCTCAAGGTTGTGTCATCTTACCCATTCTATTTATTTTTTACTCCAGTGACTGTATTAGCCGCTTTGTTAATTACTTTAGATAATATCATTGACTTCTCTCTCCAGGACATCGGCAGTATTTATGAACAGGAAATAGTTAATAAAGCAAAAAAAGCGTTAAGCGATATCTCGCATGTTTTACACTCAGCTGCAACTGGAAAACAAAGTTATATGTTTTTAATTAAAAGTATAAGTTTGATCGTTTTTTATTAATAAACCTCGCTTTCGAAATGTCACGCTTGCATCCCAAGTACCAAGTTGTCCGACTCCCTATTGTTCTCGGTGCCTTTGGTTTGGTACCTCCCAATCTGTTGACTGACAGTTGGAGAGTACCTGGGTTTGCTACCAGAAGTACAGCCCTTCTGAAAAGCTGGGTAATGCAGAAGGTTGCAGTGTTGGGGAGTCTCCACATTCTCCGAAAAGTTCTTGGTGGGTTTGACAATGCAGCGCTTCCTGGGAGAAGTCTCATTCGCTGTCTGGGCTGCGTGTAGAGGGGGCATGGGCCCTGAGCTGATGATGAGCCTAACCAGCCTGACTCTGTCAGGATCACCATAACCCTCTTTGCAGAATTATTTATTTTAATCTGTAGATAATAATAATAATTATGCTATTAATCATTTGGACAATAAACCTGCCTAAGACATCTATACTGAGTTCCACAAATTGGAATACATGTCCAGCAATTCTTAGCATTCGACTAGCCTAAACCCAGTCAATAGAAATCCAATTTCACAATGAGTGAGTGGGTGAGTGAATGAGTTGGGTTTTTGCCTCTTTCAATACTTTATCAGTCATATTACAACGTGTCAGCGGTAGGTAAGAGGATAGCCGTAAGTGTGGAAAGTCGAAGACGTCTAACACATTTGTGAAATCCCCGGGTACTGGTATGGTGTACACGAACCAAAACTCATAACCATCTGCAAAGCGAATTGCGGCGCCTTAGACTGTGTATTGTTTGCTTGTTTGTTTGTTGTTTAACGCCGAACTCAGCAATATTCCAGCTGCATGGCGGCGGTCTGTAAATAATCGAGTCTGGACCAGACAATCCAGTGATTGACATCATGAGCATCCATCTACGCAATTGGGATACGATGACATGCATCAACCAAGTCAACGAGTCTGACCATCCGATCCCGTTAGTCGCCTCTTACGACAAGCATAGTCGCCTTTTACGGCCAGCATGTGTTGCTGAAGACCTATTCTCTACCCGGATCTTCACGGGTCGACTGTGTGTTGAAGTAGAAGCATATTGTATTGTAATCTTCACAGAGAGAACACGTGAATGCCTACATTTGACATACATGTAAGTAAAGTCATTAATCTAGCTTGTAAATGTAATATTATTTACCACCTTTTCGCCTGGTCGAGAAATGTCCCTGTGACCAACGATATTTCCACTATATATATAGTCTGTATGTAGTCTATAATGTACAAGTAATTGAAAGTCGTATAGAAAGTTCTGGAAGGGATTTATACTATATAAGGGGACAAGTGGTGCCTCTATCAGCTCACATTACATCTCACATTACATCAAGACCAGCTTTTGTGTGAAGATCATCTATTCACCATTGATATCAAGCCTAGGCAAGGTGAATACTATTATCAAGCTTGCAGATGAAGAAGAAAACACTAATAATCCTACCAGATTCTCAATAAAGTGCACAGAAGATCAGACAAATGAAGACCACGCGGACAGCAATACTCACATCTGGTGATCTGAAGATGTATTGTTTTGAAAAATATAATATGTTCGAGGAAACGCAGGAAAAATAATTTACACACAAAAACTACATGGTTTGCTTTTCTCGGTGGAAATAGTGTATGGCCTGAACAAAATGTGTTTTGATGCCAAATGTAATCCTTATTCTCCTCCTTTCACAGAAACAAGTATTCAAGCAAGGACAGAAATAATAGCCTGTCTCAGAATCTAAGAACGGCAATACATGTTTTCCAATTAACTATACGACAGAGCATCAGAAAAAAATGTATTCCAAGTTCTGGCAATTGCAGTAGTGAACGTTAATAACCCCAAGCATTAGCAAACTATATGACAAATTATGTCGAATATCGAGCTAAAAACTTATGCTTTAGAGTGTATTGTACCCAACCAGGAGTTTTTTCTCTGCCTAATCAATTTTGGTACGTGCATCGGCACCCAATGTTTAGAGAGTATTTGTGTACAGACGTGGCCTGAGGTAAGAACGAGCCGTGTACAAATACCGTGTGTTTTGACAAGAAACAGATGCTACTTCATAGAGTCATGACATGTACCTCTAATTCAGGTACAATGCTGACCATAGTGTCCGACTAACAGGGACGACATAAGCTGAACACACATACATTGTAAGTTCTATTTATTCAGATCTACTTGTGTTGACGTTTTGGACGCTATCACATTTAATGCAGGAAAACGTATTGATTATGTATACACAGGTGTGTTTCACTGTTATATAACTGACACAAACGCATTTTGAAATTGAACACTTTGCAGTTAGAATTTGTCATGCATAGAACAGCCATCCTCATCGTGCTGCTGAGCCAGGCTTTCGCCCAGGTAGGTACAGTACTGAAAATACATATTGGTTCTTCCCAATCATTGTATACACTTAACTAATTGTTTGCCTAAATGGTTAGACAATTTTACCTAGTTTATAATTCATGATAGCTGTTACACAGAGTCCAAAGATAAGAAAGAACATCTCGCGTCCTTCTGACGGTGTGTAACAGTCGGAGATTGCTGATTGGGGGTACATTTCGTCTCGTGTTTTACCCGTCAACAGTCTGTACTCACGTATTGTGACGTCAACCTCACAATGACTTTGTCTATTGGGTTTGTAAGTTATCTAGTCAAGTTTTGGTGTGTTTTAAGTCCATTCAGCCTGTGCGGCTTGGAGCTGTTCTAAAGTTGTATCCTGTCTTAGATTTATGCATAAAGATTCAGGGTGACAAAACACTCTCTATAAGACTGTATGACAAGAGGGGTGACTTCAACTTTCCCTTCATGTCGAGCAATATTCTAGAAGCTCCAGCCTTTGGTGTTTACATTTCACAACTTTTGAGATACAATCAAGCATGCTCTTTCTACAAGGGTTTCAAAGAGCGTCATACGACTCTTGCTTAGACGTTGTTGATCAAGGTTACAACATTCAAGGCCTCAGTAAAGCTTTCAAAAAGTTTCATGGTAGACACGTGGAGGACATTTTCAAATTTGACGCATCAGTGACAAAAATTATGTCCAATGCAATTCCCTGTTTTGACTTGTACCATATGTTCTCGTGTTTTGTCAGGTGAACAATTAACTTGCCTTTGCATGTGTTTGTGACGGGTGCCAACGTTGAGGCATGATTCACTCAGCTTTTCGCGTACACATGGTATCATGACTATTTGATAGTGATTAATACACATGCTCATGACATAGACGGAATCGTACACTCGACTCTGCTTTATTCAGAGATTTCCATTGGACATGGAAAGGGTTTGGTCGCTTTTATTTCTATTTCTGCCTGTATCTGTGCAACATTTGATATACTTATACAAAACCTACTAACTGAAATGCGAAAAGCTCACTTCGGCGTTCATGTTTACGTATTTTCTGAAACATGCTGAACAATCCTCAGGATAGTGGCGATGTTTCAGAACGATCATTGGTGAGTTGATAAATCACAGATAACCATGATCGCTTTTGAGCTAGTGTTTGTAATTTGTATTCTCAAAGGAGAATGTTATTGTAGCAGGTGCTTACGTGTTTTGAACTGTAGAGTCAGTCAGTTAGGTTTACGCTGACTGTATCAGTATTGAATTCTAATATTACGACATCAGACAATATGTCAGACAAAGACCTCTCCCCTTTGGAGAATAGAACCCGCCCTCTGCGTGACAAGGGGAGGATGTAACTACTGGGCAGTTACCACCCGTGAGCAGTTAACGTCTGGTAATACAAAAAGCAGCAACTTTTAAACTAGCTAGTACATGCAGCAAGGATGTTTGTGATGTCACCTGCATTTTAGTGCCCTTTGTCAAACCAACGTGTCCTCTTTTACAGGCATCGGTTGACGGAGCAGCAACACAAACTGGCGTCACAAGTGCGTATTTTTTGTCATTCTGAAGTGAAACATGGGTATTACCACCTTAATAAACAACAACGCTGAAATATATCATTGCTTATTGACTGCCAAATTAAGTCTCCTGAATTAGTATTCATACATGTATGAATTCTATAATGTACAAGTAATTGTAAGTCTACCGGATATATATATATATATATATATATATATATATATATATATATATATATATATATATATATATATAAAGTCTACAAATGTGCAAGTAGTTGTCGGTGAGTGAGTGAGTGAGTGCTGTTTAATAACAGTCATCAATGTCCCAGCCATATCATGGCGGCAGGTAAGTAATTGAGTTTTGACCAGACAACCCGGTGACAGAAAAGGCACGATTGTCTACTCAAGGAGAGTTAAGGTTCTAAGAGACTGGCCATAAAATCCCGATTTAAGTATGCTCTTACGATAGGCGTGATTTAATTGAGACCTGTCCGGGTTCAGACTCCAGCATTCGCTTACTATTATTATTATTATTATTTACATAATAAATACAACAACAAAATGCAGCAAAGAGGGTTGGGGTGATCCTGGCAAAGCCATCTTCCCGCGGCAAAGGTGTTAACTGACTTTATAAGTCTATGAATAGTCCAATCAAAATCGCGCAACGGATTCGAAATCCAGTTCGTAAACTGTCATGCAGATTTCGGTCGAATGCAGGATTTGCAAAGGATGTTCACCGCCAACTCGTTGTCAAGAGATATTTCCCATATGTTTTCGTGTTTTTAATGAAGGTGCTCACGTGGTTTCTCGTAGTTCGGCAAGGGTGGAAACTGGACTTTTACAGTCAGTTAACTCTCTTGCCTCGGGAAGATGGGCAAAGCTGGTTAGGCTGGTTAAGCTGGTTAGGCTCATCATCAGCTCAGGACCCTTCCCCCTCTACACGCAGCCCAGACAGCGAATGGGACTTATCCCAGGAAGCGCTGCCTGGTTGAGCCCACCGAGAATTTTTTGGAGAATGTGAAGACTCCCCAACACTGCAGCCTCCTGCATTATCCAGATTGACAGAAGGGCTGTATTCTCGGTAGCACACCCGGGAACTCTCCCAATGTCAGTCAACAGATTGGGAGGTACCAAACTAAAGGCACCGAGAACAATAGGGATTCGGACAACATGGTGTTTGGGATGCAAGCGTGACATTTCGAAAGCGAGGTTTATTAATAAAAAACGATCAAACTCATACTTTTAATTAAAAACATATACCTTGTTTTCTAGTTGCAGCTGAGTGTAAACCATGCGAGATATCGATTAACGTTTTTTGCTTTATTAACTATTTCCTGTTCATGTTTTTCCTCAGTCTTGTCAATCACATTATATTCAATAATATAATGATTTCATTGGATTTATCAAAAAGGACAAGATCAGGTTTGTTGGCCTGGATAGGTATGAGACTGTATACGGGCCTGTTTCAAAGAAGTTTTATTCATCATTTTTCATGACGCCCAAAACATTTACTGGGTCATACCATGGATGGAATGTGTATCAAAACCACAAGCATGGCGAAGACGGTAATAAAATGATCGAACCACACCATCCTGTGGCTTAAGATACTGTGTTTGTGCCAAAGCTGGGCATCCACTGACAATGTGTTGGACAGTCTCATTAAATTCATTGCATAATCTACATTTTGTATTTACATGTTGATGAAAAATCACACATTGACGGTTTCTAGTGAGAAGTGACTGGTCCTGAGCAGCAAATAGGAAGCCTTCTGGTTGACTTTTCAGGCCAGCCGACTTCACTCAAGCGAATGATTCTGCAGGGTTGCTGGTCATCTCCACACACTGCGCATAAACTCGATACAGTGGTCGTTCAGATAGCTTCTCTTTAAAAAACTGGGCTGCTTGATTGTCACTCATTTCTGTACCGTCCAGCAGTACAGATCCATCGGCAAAATCAACATTAACATTGAGATTATGTCCCACATCCTTGGCTCGTTTAAGAAAACCGTGGAATGCCTTGTTTTCATCATGAGTCTTGACACGCTTCACAGGAGGATCATCGGACAAATAACTGTGTGCAAAAGTGCACAAAACAGTTCCATCATGAAGAGCTCCAACGTTAATCAATCCACACCATCACATTGTAACTGGTAAACATAAGCGATTGAGGGAAGAGCGAGAATGGTGGGATCTATTGTCTGACATGATTCTTCGTGTGAGGGTGTCAATACAATTTCTTGTTTCGTCCAATCAACAACACCAAAAGAATACGAAAGGACGATTACAGCATAAGTATTTATTATTCTTGTTGTTGTTTGTTGTTATTGTTTGTTGTTGTTGTTGTTGTTGTTGTTGTTGTTGTTGTTGTTGTTGTTAAGCTAGTCACGCCGGAAATCCGTGTTCGATTCCACGACCCAGCACAATACATGAAGCCAGTTCTTGGTAATGTGGCCGGTGTATAGTGAGCCCTCATTAATCGAATCATTGTATGGACATTTTGTGTATACGCAAAGAAAAGTAATCTCTTAACGTGGGAACATTTCTGTACAAAAGTGGAATAGCAGGGTTCCCGTTTGTTTGTTAGTTTTGTATTCTAGCTACGTGACGGCGTTATGTAAATAATCGAATATGGATCAGACATTCCAGTGATTGACATCATGAGCATCACCAAGCCTGACCACCCGTTCATACCCGGAATCCCCACGGGTCTTTGCTTTATCTAAGCACGTGACTAGAAGGATAATCGGGTGGACGAAATGGACACTGATCATGAACACGGAAGTGCAGCTGTTAGCTGTGGGCTACCCGACAAATACCGATTCAATAGTACATGGATATATGTAGGATATTAATCTGTAGTGTGACGTTTGTGCACGTGACACCATTAAGGGTGTTGTCTTCCGTTCAGACAACCACCCGTCGACAAGACTCTGCTGGAAGCACTGGTAGATGGTACACTAGTGAGTGAGTGAGTATGGTTTTACGCCGCTTTTAGCAATATTCCAGCAATATCACGGCGGGGGACACCAGAAATGGGCTTCACACATTGTACCCATGGCGGGAATCGAACCCGGGTCTTCGGCGTGACGAGCGAACGCTTTAACCACTAGGCTACCCGACCGCCCCTGTAGATGGTACACTAAAGGACGACATGTCATACATTAAGTCAAACACTCATAACTCATATTATATTTCAGGACCCTCTGATTCTGTGATCCTGGCATCACTCAATGCCCTGAAATCTGAGGCTGCTGATTTGAAAAGTGTAGTAAAAATCATCAAGGACGCCCTTAACTATGACGTGGATGTTGGAGGTAAAACGTTCGATATTTTTGCTTCAGTTGCCTACATTTATACTCTGTTAGATGGCAGTATATTGTAGTGTTTAACAATGATTGTATCTGTGTTATAGTGTTACAGTTGAGATTCGGTAGACGCTCATTGCATTGTGTTTTGGCAGTGGTTAGTCGTCAGGAATATAGTACTATTTAATCTAAGCAGTCGTCACAAGTTACTATAATTACATGTTAGTGTGGTGTGTAAGCTTCCGGAAACGGCGGCTCTTATAAAGCGACGTGCACAAGGGTAGATGGTACTTGAAAGGACGAATGTGTGATACACAAGTATCATATTATCAGTCACTATTCAATATTTCAGGAGACGAGCAAATGATGCAAGAGCTTTCTCAGCTGCAAGATGAAGCTGGTAATTTGCTGGTTCACGCAGCAACGGTCAAGAACCACGCTAAGGACGCTATACGTCAGCTGCAAAATGGAGGTAAACTCGTTGGATAACATTGTTGTGGTTGCCTATTTAAAAGTCAATGGTTTGGGCGTTTCTGTTGGCTAATTTCACCCTTAAACTATTAATTACGCGACGAAGCAATAAATAGATTGTTTGATTCTGATTTCAAAACTAGAATGAGGTGATATTATTATTATTATTTGTTGTTGTTGTTGTTGTTGTTGTTGTTAAGATATTTACATTGTCACCCCGTGATATAACCTACTGCTAAAAGAAACTCACCCACTATTGCTACAAGCTATAATAATAATAAGAATAAGTCCTGACCTGGCTGCCTTTGTACAAAGCGATCTTAGCGCTAAGACTATCGTAAGCCTATGTTAAAGAATGGGAGTTACGATCATCTTAAGCTTAGCGCTAAGATTGCTTTGTGCAAGTGGGCCCTGATGACTAGAGTGGTGATATGGTGGATATATAGACACTGATAATATATTGAACAGGGAAGAGCAGTTATCAGGTATGAACTGATTTAAGCACTAATTCACTTTGTCCAGACCGTATAGACTCAGGATACAGGTCGAACAAATTCAGTGATATGACTACTGTGCACGTGACACAATTAAGGGTGCTGTCTAACGTTTAGATGTTGCATTGTACACTACAGGACGAACATTCAGCCACAAACTCATCATAACTCGCTATTTTATTTCAGCACCGTCTTACTCGACAATACTCAGATCAATCTTAGATCTGAAATCTGAGGCTGGAGTATTCCAGATTCAAGCCACAACTACCAAGGACGCCATTTTTGTTCTTATAAACCAAGTGAAAGCCCAAGGTAAAACGATTGATCATTATGCTTTAGTTGCGTTGCAGTATATATTGATGCCGGGCATATATTGACGCCGGTCGTCGCAGGGCATATATTGATGCCGGGCATATTTTGACGCCGGTCGTCGCCGAGCATATATCGTCGCCGGGCATATATCGTCGCCGGGCATATATTGACGCCGGGCATATATCGTCGCCGGGCATACATTGTCGTTTCCTTTAAATGGAATGATTCTATGGTTATAGAATATGATGTATACAACATTGAGACCACAATGTTATAGAATAATAGGGTGGATAGAAGAGCATCACGTTTATACTAATTTCTTTTCGCAGATTGTACTTGCGTAGACCTATGTACGGAATCCTTAAAGGGACATTTTTCTTATGCGGCGTTTATGGTGCTAGCCTACCGAGATACCAAGATACCACATTGTGCTACCCCCTGGCTTTATTCCTTATTGCCGAGCGCCAGGCGGGCCAACAAGTGCCATCTTGTAACATCTTGTAACATCTAAGCATATATACTCAACCGCAAAAGAAACGCCAGTCATTTTTATTTTATTTTGTGAAATACACAAAAGAGTAATTTGGGAAAAGAAACGTATACACTCTTAAAGAGACACATTGAAGAAACACTGTTCACTTTTTACATCATTCACTTGGAGCACGTCGTAGGAACGCAGTCGTTTCATGTCGTTTGACGTTTTTCGCAATTGCAGCGCACATCACATGCAAAAATGCATGCATTTCCCCCTTGGCCATCCTTTATAAGCCACCTTATGAAAAGAAAGCCAAGCATTTCTCACTCAACTTTGAAAAAGGACAGGAAACCTGGTTCGATTAACTGAGTGAGTGAGTGAGTATGGTTTTACGCCGCTTTTAGCAATATTCCAGCAACATCACGGCGGGGGACACCAGAAATGGGCTTCACACATTGTACCCATGTCGGGAATCGAACCCGGGTCTTCGGCGTGGCGAGCGAACGCTTTAACCACTAGGCTACCCGACCGCCCCCGATTAACTGAACTCCAGAGAGGCGTTGCCATTGGGATGCTACAGGCCGGATCAACGTCAACTGCAGCGGCGAGGCACTTTGGATGTCATGTGTCTGCCATCACCGGACTCGTCACAAGGCATCAACAGACGGGCAGTGTCCAAGACCGACCTCGTTCTGGGCGGCCAAGGGTCACTGCTCTAGGGCAGGACCGTTACATCCGGGTGACACATCTGCGTGACCGACAGCGACGAGCAACACAGACAGCTGCAGCTAATCAAGGTCCACGTCATCCCGTGTCAGCCGATAGTTTGTCGTCGTCTAAGAGGGGCGGGGATCAGATGTCGTCGTCCTTATGTCGGGCCCATACGTCACCGTCAACAACGTCTGCAGCACCTGAGTTGACGACGTCAACAGAGGCAACAAGTTGTCATCTCGGGCGAATCAAGGTTCAGTCTTTCTCACGCCAATGGCCGCATCAGAGTGTGAAGACGACGTCATGAGCGTTACGCTAACTGCTGTGTGGAGGAGGAAGCTTCATGGTGAGGGGAGGCTTCAGTTATCATCACAGGACCCCTCTACACGTGTTTCATCAGCGTCTGACTGCTGTCGTGAACAGGGCTGATGTTCTTCGTAATCACGTCACACCTCTCTTCCTGGGTCAACCTCAACTCCAGGTCTTTCAGCAGGACAACGCTCTTCCCCATACAGCACGGGTCTCTATGAGTGAGTGAGTTGGGTTTAACGCCGCTTTTAACAGTATTCCAGTTATATCACGGCGTGTCAGCTTAATGCGGGAGGAAAGCCCGAAGTGATGCAGGTCTCAGACGTTTACCACTTCGGTGAAACCCACGAGCACGGGTATGGTGCTGACAAACCTAGAAACATAATCGGGGTGAACCGGGATTCGAACCCACAATCATAGGTTTCTGGCGTGCCCAAGGGACGCAACTCTGCACAGTGAATCGCGGCGCCTTAGAAGACTGGGCCACCCGTGCCCCCGGGTCTCTATGAACTTCTTCAGAGTGAATAACATTCCTGTGATGCCCTGGCCGTCTTTGTCACTTGACATGGCACCCATTGAGAGATTGCGAGATGTCTTCAGGCTGCAGGCAGCCACATACACTTCCGGAACTGGAAGCCTTTTTGGTGCGGGCGTGAAACGGGTTTCCCACAGCCTTCTTCCCAAGACATGTCGACTCAATGAGACGATGTCCAGCCTGTATCGCAGCTAACGGAGACCACACACGCAATTGATTGACACGACAGACACTTGTAATTTTTCTGGGGTTTTTCGGGGGGATTTTTCAATAAACACGGATGGTTGTCATCAAACAATCAACGCCTATATTTTATCAAATGTTTTCTCTGTTACCATGTTAATATTATCTCCATATCTTTTAAGGTCTTAACGTTATCCGCATTTTATGTAGAAATTGCGTTTCTTTTGCGTTTGAGTATATGTGTGATTACAGTGTTGTCCTCTGTTCAGTCAACCGCCTGTCACAGAGGCTCTGCTGGGCGTGAGGGTAGGTCTTTAATTAAAGGAAGACCATTAGTTAATAAGTTAGTCATGTAACAACGTATTATTTGATATTTCAGGAAACCCTGGCAATGCATTGAACGGACTTTTACAAATAGAAGTTGAAGCTGACCAAATGCTCAGCCAGGAAGCAACTATCCAGGAACACGCTGAGGACATCATACGTCAGCTGCAAGGTCAAAGTCCACTCGCTGGATGACTGTTAGAAGCCCATGTGTAATTCACAAATAAATTTGTTTGGCGCAAAAACACGTCTTCTGTTGGCTGAGTTTACCCTTAAATAAACCCCACTTCCTATGTTTAATTACACGAAGAAGAAATAAAAAGATTTTTATTCTTATTTCAAAAATAATAAAAGATGATGTCATATCATATCATACATGAAGGTATTAGTCAAAATTTTATGTTGTAGATTACAAGATTGATTCTAATAAGAAACGTTTGTCCAACTTTAATGATTCACAAACAGCGGTATCCGCCATCATCAAAATAGAACATGTCAACAATTCATTTTGGACAAGTATGTTTGGTAACATTGTCAAATTGTCAGTGATGGTCGAAAATACAGATATAACCGCAAATGAGGCGGTATTTCCAGGGCGGATGCATTATCACAGAATTGTCTCCCTTGCAAATGGTATCTTACTGTCGTCCTGCAGAAATGCTGTAATCGTGGAACAAACGATTGTTCTTGGACAAGAGTCCTACATACACCAAGGGACTTAACTCTGCCAACTCTATTCATCGGTTTGACATGAACGTATCGCTTTGACAAAACCCCGGAGCGATAAGGGTTCTGGTCAGTCTCCGTCTGGCTCTGTATGATGGCTCTCTGCCATAGAAGCGCAGATTAATGAAAATTATATATTCCTGAATAACATAAGGCGGCAGTTCAGCTGTTGCCTTTTGTATATTCAAATGTTGTTAAAAAATACTGAACCGTTTATAGGTTATGATCCGGACGTGAACCCTACTTACATTTTAATGAAATCATTTTTTTCCTTTGAAACAAAATATCTAATAATTATATAATATGATAAAATCATTGCAAAAGACATCACTTCAGCACGTGTCTGATTTGTATGTAACATGTTACGTGTAATACTGAACAGTATATTCTGTTTTTACTGTAACTCCGGAAATAAACCCGACTCTCATTTCATTATATGTCCGGCGTACTGACATGGAAACGCAATAACTTGTTCTAAGTTAGTGCATAGCAAAGGGATCCTTCTCGTGTGTTTATAAAGTTTCATTATTATTATTGAACAGTTACATTTCCACCACACCTTTAAAACGCAATACAAAACAATTTCAAATATCCAAGGCACTTCCAACACGTCACGGGCGTGTATACAAGGTTAAATACCATTATGGTCCAGGGCCCACTTGCACAAAACGAGCTTAGTGCTAAGACTATCGTAAGCCTATGTATGGGAGTTACGAAGTGAATTTGTCAGCATAAAGTAAAATGTATTGATAAGATCAAAATCTCAACGAAATCAACATATATAAAGACAGTCATACACATCCGATATTGGCATGGCAGTTGCCCGAGGTAGGGTTGCAAACACTACCTTTCAACATAACAGACAAAGGGCACACAACCTAAAATCGACACATTAATAGCGTGTATGGCACACCCTGCTTACAAGACACCCAACCGTGTGCGAAATACACATAATGTCGGAAAGCGCACGTAACATATCCAACTATAAGTAAGTACGTAAGTAAGTAAGACTCCTAAAACCTCTCCGGCGCACAGAAAAAATCAACCGTTTAATAACGTCACGTGGGATACGTCGCCATTGTTCCAGCAGGGCCCGGATCAGTTCTTGTCGGTTGGCTGGAGGATGTGGTCGCTGTCGAACACGACGATCAGTGACATCCCAGGGGTGTTCTACGGTCACGGCAACACGTTGACATTGTTGGCTGAAAGCAGGAAGTTCTGTATGATTCGGGCTGTATGGGGTCTGGTGATAAAGGACACCGCGTGGCAGCTGTTGTAGAAATGGTAGGTCAATCGCTGAACTGTCAAATTTCAGTTAACGATGACCAGTGGTCCCCACACCATAACACCCCCTCCACCAGACGGCTCGACCCCCTGAACGCAACATGCCGCCGTGTGTTTCCACTTCGGAGGTAAACATGCTGTCTTTCATCAGCTCTTTACAGACTGAACCGGCTTTCATCAGAGAAGACGACCCTCTGCCAGTCACGTCGCTGCCAACGTACAGTCAGGGTTCATCTCAATCTTTGTCGACGATGTTGCGCCGTCCTCTATAAGGTCTGCTTGAGCCCTGAGTCGCCTGGCCCATTGTTTGTCGAGTAATCTTGTGCCCTAAAACATTGGTCGCTGATTATGTCACTGTCAGGAATCAATTCCGGAGAGGCAAAGTACGCATGTACCGTCTTCATTGAGCGTAGTTACCCTGGGTGTGCCTGTTCTTGGTCTGTCTGATGTCTGTCCGGTCTCTCTGTAACGTTGCAGCAGGTTGGTTACAGAGACTAGGGACTCTATGTATCGTGTGACACCCGTCCCCTATGTATCGTGTGACACCTGTATACTATATATCGTATGAGGGCCGGTCAAAAGTTCTAAGTCTGACTAACTTTCAACTATGGGCCATAACAAAGTGAACTAATTTGTATATTAGTGACAGCCATTTGAACGTGACAAGGTACTGAGCAATCACCAAGTTTTTTACTTTAAAAAAAAGTACTCACCAAGAAATTCATGACCGCATGTCACAAGTGTATAGGGATAAGTGTCCTAGCTATTTCACTGTGAAACGTTGACAACTATGTTTAAGGCTGGGAAAACAAGCCTTGATGGCGTGCCTCAACTTCCATCAATGAACATTCAGTCAAGGAGATAGAAAAACTATTGCTGAAATTGAGGAAGACACAGGTCGAAGCCATGGATCCATTAAAATCCAGATCTGGCACCGGGTAATTTCCACCTGTTTCATAAACTGAAAGAACACGTTCATGGAAAGCGCTATGACGACAACAATGACCTCAAAGCTGCCGTGAATGGATTTTTCGGGGAGGCTTCAGAAAACTTTTTCCTGACTGATATTGAAAAGCTTCACTGTCGGTATGAGAAGTGTATTGAAAAGCAGGGAGATTATGTTGAAAAATTGAATAAAAAAGACTTTCATAATTGTTGGTTTTGTTTGTTAGGCTTAGAACGTTTTGACCAGCCCTCGTATAACACAGTTTGAGGTTTTTATACTGCTGAGTTAGTATTTAGCTTATCACCAACCAAATGAATCACAGCGATTGGAAACCCAAATAAATGATATTATTAAAACCATGTACATTGACAGCAACCCAATTTAGCCTGGATATCTTATCAGCCCAAGGTTGTGTCATGGGTATGCGTCAATCATTAGACAATGGATGTGACCATATGTGGTATGTGTACACTGTTCAAGTCCCCTTTATCATCATATAACCTGGAGCCTGTACATTCCAGGGAACGGTAAGCGTCGGCCATGAGCAACTGTACGACCCAGAGTAACCTACTTAAAGGGACTCTCTGCTTGGCCGTAACGTGCTTTCTTGCTGTGATGTGAACATTCTGAAAATTGATGGTGGTACATGCAGGATTTGTCTATATTTTTGCTTAGCGACTTGTTTATGTCAAATCACACATTAAACATGTAGGAATTTAGCCTATCAGACATCGCCGTGGAACAATTCGTCAAAATGTTTCGACGTTACCTCTGTTACAACGTCTACGTTGGCAACAACGTTCGTGGCTGTATACCCTTGCTACAACGTTTGTGAAGCTCTACTCTGGCTACAACGAACGTGACTCTCTACTCTGGATACAACGATCGTGACAGTCAAGGCATGGCTACAACGTTTGCCCTGGTTTCAACGTTCGTGGCTGTATACCCTTGCTACAACGTTCGTGACTGTCAACATTCATGACTGTCTAGGCATGGCTACGACGTTCGTGACTGTCTGGGCATGGCTACAACGTTCGTGGCTGTCTACTCTGGCTACAACGTTCGTTGCTGTATACCCATGCTACAACGTTCGTGACTGTCAAGGCATGGCTACAACTTTCGTGACTGTTAACGTTCGTGACTGTCTAGGCATGGCTACAACGTTCGTGACTGTCTGCTCTGGCTACAACGTCCGTGGCTGTTTATCCTTGCTACAACGTTCGTAACTGTCAACGTTCGTGACTGTCTTGGCATGGCTACAACGTTCGTGACTGTCTTGGCATGGCTACAACGTTCGTGGCTGTATACCCTTGCTACAACGTTCGTGACTGTCAAACATGGCTACAACGTTCGAGGCTGTATACACTTGCTACAGCGTTCGTGACTGTCTAGGCATGGCTACAACGTTCGTGACTGTCAAGGCATGGCTACAACGTTCGTGGCTGTATTCCCTTGCTATAACGTTCGTGACTGTCTAGGCATGGCTACAACGAACGTGACTGTCTACTCTAGCTACAACGTTCGTGACTGTCTAGGCATGGCTACAGCGTTGGTGACTATCTACTCTGGCTACAACGTTCGTGACTGTCTAGGCATGGCTACAACGTTCGTGGCTGTCTACTCTCGCTACAAAGTTCGTGACTGTCTACTCTGGCTACAAAGTTCGTGACTGTCTACTCTGGCTACAACGAACGTGACTGTCTTGGTCACATCAGGATGAGATATATATAGAACACCAAGATGACTTAACGCGTCAGATTTATTCCTAATCTAGTTACAACTGCTATATGAGGTATCACCTTCAAACGGGTACTGACTTGCCGACTGTACCTGTCAGATACGATTGTCTCAGGTAGGCATGATAAATATCGTGTTTGATGTATAGGGTGTAGGTGAAGGTGAATACTAATTTAAGCGCACAGATTTCAGTGTGTTCATGTCTGGCTTGTGTAACAAATACACTTTTCAAAATAAGAAACGCACAGGTAGTTTGTAGTTCATTGAACCAGTCTACTCAAAATATCCGGTATATAAATCGGATATATGTTTTTGGAAAATGTTGGTGGCCTGATATTCGACAAACGGTGCATCAAAACGCGGCCATTGTCGATTTGCAATGTCTTAAACGGCATTGTTTTCACAAATGTCATGGAGGAAAACAGTGAAGCAAAATGCACGTGCAAGTTATGGCATTCGTAACTCGTGGTAGTGGCAATAAAAAGGTAAGCATCAGCCAATAATTTGTCATTCAATTGTCAACATTTTTCAAGTTCGAAAATGCCGAGACTCAGCGCTGCCGATCGGAGCATCGCCATAGGACGTATCCAAGAGGGGAATCGCAGTCTTCTGTTGCACGCCACTTCAAAGTCCACCACAGTACCATTTGCCGCCTTTGGGGCCGATACACACAGACCAAATCCACCGGCCGAGAACCGGCCGGCCCAGAGTTACCCCCTCCCTGCACAGGATCGCTACATTCGACTGTTACACCTACATCATCGCAATGCCACAGCAACGGAGACTGCAGGGCGCATCCCTGGTTTGAGGAGGATATCGGACCAAACTGTCAGGGACTATCTTCGCGAGGCTGGAATCCGACCCAGAAGACCAGTAATCGTCCCTGTTTTGCAACGGATACATCAACAGCGACGCTTGCGTTGGTGCCATACCTTACAGCCTTGGAATTTGAGAAACTGGAGGCGAGTGTGGTTTAGCGATGCATGACGATTTCTTCTTCACTGGTGGGTTGGTAGACAACGTGTTTTTCGTCGTCGAAATGAACGTTTTGCCCCACATTGTGTACGTGAATTCTACAAATTCGGTAGCGATAGTGTCATGATGTGTGTGTGTGTGTGGCGGGGGGTGGGGGGCATATCCTACACCACGAGATCTGACTTGGTTGTGGTTCAGGGAAAATTTGACAGCAAATCGCTACACGAATCAAATTGTTTAACCTTACCTTCTTCCAACCATTGACCGCCAGAGGTAGCGGTTTCAACAGGACAACGCTCCACCGCACACAGCTCGTGTCACGGTAGACTACCTTCATAATGCCAACATCAACGACTTGCCCTGGCCGTCGAGATCTCCAGATCTTAACCCAATCGAACACCTCTGGGATGAACTCGATCAACGTGTACGTCAACGTCAGAACACGCCGCAGACACATTCCCACACCTCGCCAACGCGTTACAAGCAGAATGGCTTAGAACTCCGTTCAGTCAGTGCCGAGGAGATGCAGAGCCGTGATTGCTGCCCGTGGCGGTCACTCGAGATACTGAGTTCAGCGCAATCTTCTGGCCTTACGTGACATGACAATGAACAGTTTTCAATGCCTTTGTACAACGGCAACATGTGACTATCGAGCTCAAAAAGTTCATATTTGTACCTGTGATATTAAATTAAATATATCGACTTTATTAGGTAAAATAAATTTACTAAAAATCTACCTGTGCGTTTCTTTTTTTTGAGGGGTGTATATAATGGGTTAGCATGCTGATGTATTTCAATAAACCTTTGTAAACTATACGCTTTGTGAGTCAGAGACCCTGTTAATCCGGAAACCCCTCTTCTAAAAGCTAACTATGTAAAGAACGTTGTTATGTATCATACCCATACTTTCCCAGGTACATCTGTCAGTTTTGTTATAGTGCAAACCATTTCAATACTTTAATTTAAAATAGTGCAAACCATTTCAATACTTTAATTTAAAATAGTGCAAACCATTTCAATACTTTAATTTAAAATAGTGCAAACCATTTCAATACTTTAATTTAAAACTTCATGTATCTTAAAAACCTAATTGCTTCAATATGTTTCTCAGTGCACCGAAATTCTATGCCCTTTGTTTAATATGTTCAGCAAACATTCGGCGTATTCCTTCTTATCATTAGCCCCTCGGGCAGGACCCTTAATCTCCAATCTATAAATGTCAATTAACACCTGCTTACGTCGCCGGATCTTACGTATATACATGGACGTGGGTCAATGACCTTGCCCCATGTAATGTAATACCTCTATCTACAACCCCTGACTGACATGGTCATCCAGAGAGACGGGGCAGATCTTCGACTTGTGTAAGTGACAGAGCGGGTCTCCGCAGCCGGGAACATTGGCCACTCGGTCCCGGTGTGCGTTCTGTCTAGTTATTATCAACATGTACCTTTTCGACCTATTCCAACCTATCATCAATAAACATGGCCCTAGTCGTCTAAAACTTCACCCCTAAGTTTTGTCTTCCGTCTTCACCCTGAGCTACCATCCGAGGGCCAGAAACGTACGTCCTTGGACAGTTTCTACAGTTTCTACATGGGGAGGCCTCCAGGAGGATTCCATGCAATATCCCTACAGATAGGTTTCAAATACAATTAAGCGAGTTAAATCTACAGTTATCCCAGCTCTAAATTTAAAACACAGTTTGTTTATCTCAGAATTAAATAATAATTATTCATTAATAGAAATGTCCCAGGCGAAATCAAACAAAAGAAATCAGAGTGGAAAACGAATGCTGTCCTCTGAAAGCCGTACCTGTTTGAGTGAGTGAGTGAGTATGGTTTTACGCCGCTTTTAGCAATATTCCAGCAATATCACGGCGGGGGTCACCAGAAATGGGCTTCACACATTGTACCCATGTCGGGAACAGAAACCGGGTCTTCGGCGTGACGAGCGAACGCTTTAACCACTAGGCTACCCGACCGCCCCCGTACATGTTTGAACACGTACAGAAGGCAAAATTCAAATTTTACACCGTCCAGGACTTTCTTCTATTTTGATTAATCAATTTGTTTAATATTTGCATGTATGTATATTGACTTACATTATTGACAATATGCATGGAAAGACTAGTTTAGCAAGAAGTAGGGAATTAAAAATAGATGCAGTTCAATGATTCGGTAAATTCAGCAGAAATGGTCTAGTTCGGGGCAACGGAGGCGATATGTATCCGAACTTCCGTCGTCGTCTCGAGATTTCAATGAAATTCATTAAAAAATAACAATACGCAGATTGATAGAATGATTCTAAATATTTACATGACTCATTTGAACATCCTGTGTGTTTCCGTCCGTGAACACGCCATTTTGCGAAAGGTCACCGGCAGAAATACAATGTACATTGTTGTTCGAAAATAACATCAAAATGTGTATTTTCTTTGAAGTGAAGGTCGAGTGAATACGCACACAGGTTTTTTAACTCATCAAAAGTGAAACGCCATACACAATCATACAAATCTATTTAATATACAATCACGGGCAAAAGTAATTATATGAAACTTTTGAGTATAATTTTCGAAAATAACATCAAAATGTGTATTTTCTTTGAAGTGAAGGTCGAGTGAATACGCACACAGGTTTTTTAACTTATCATAGTGAAACGCCATACACAATCATACAAATCTATTTAATATACAATCACGGGCAAAAGAAATTATATCAAACTTTTCGTAAATAAAATCAAAATGTTATTTTTATAATGCTGTAAATTAATCACCTGCATTCTGAAAGATTCAGTTCTGGTCACGAGATCACGTTCAAATGACTTTAATCGCGGAAGTTAATTGGACAGTCAGGGTTACCCTAAAATAGCATTGCAACTGTCGTCGATGGCACCCACATCAGCATAAAAACACAACGACCATGCCAACGCTCTCGTGAGAAGAGAAGAAGTGGACAATAGGTACAATTGGTTAGTTAGGTGTCAGATTGTTTCGGTTGTATCCGCACTACAGTCACTTGGCTGATGACACATTACAGGTACACACCCTTGACAGGCCCATGAGGGGTAGATCATCTGTCACGACCCCCATGGTTGGTTGGTCGGTTTGTTGTTTAACGCCGCACTCAGCAATATTCCAGCTATATGACGGCGGTCTGTAAATAATCGAGTCTGGACCAGACAATCCAGTGACTGACATCATGATCATCGATCCACGCAATTGGGATCGATGACATGTATCAACCAAGTCAGCGAGCCTGACCACCCAATCCCGTTAGTCGCCTTTTACAAGCATAGTCGTCTTTTACGGCAAGCATTGGTTGCTGAAGACCTAATCTACCCCGGATCTTCACCGGTCGCACTCTATTTTGACGAAAGTCGATTCCAGCTCTTCAGTCTTGATGGCAGAGATAGTTTTCACCGTCGACGGGGAGAGTGAACAGCATCAAAGCTTTTTTCGCAGAACATTACCTGTATCGGTGTACGACGAAAAGTGGGAACATTTGCTTTTTTTATTTAAGGGACAGCAAAATCTCGAACAAAAACTCAGCATTGTCTGTTCAAACCAGTTTAGTTCACGCAATTAGGTTTACACCCTCATACTTAACATTCCCCTTCTCTAAGCAATTACATTGGCAGAGGTAGACCCAGTGCAGCGCGACCGCAATTCTCGCACAACGTATACTTTTCAGAACCAACGTGTGCCAGATAAACACAGGGGGTTAATGGTAAAAGGTCAGCTTAAGGTATTAATTGAAATCTGTCTGTTCGCAAGCGTCCCACAAAATAATTAAGAATTATCAAAACGACACCGGATAAATTTAAGACATTGCGATATATACATGTTTTCCTGAGGCCATATTAGATTTTATTTTAGATTTTCACACCTCCCCTACCTCACTGCCAAACGCTATGCCTTGCATCCTTTGATTGCCCCAATGTTCCCAAGATGTATCGCTGTAGTCCCCCCTTTCTTCATTTAGAGAAGAGGCACGTGAATATCCGATGTAGAATAGGTCTTCAGCAACCCATGCTTGCCGTAAAAGGCGACTATGCTTGTCGTAAAAGGCGACAAACGGGATCGGGTGGTCAGGCTCACTGACTTGGTCGTTGCATGTCATCGTATCCCAATGGCGTGGTTCGATGCTCATGATATTAATCACTGGATTGTCTGGTCCAGACTCGATTATTTACAGACCGCCGTCACATAGCTGGAATATTGCTGAGTGCGGCGTAAAACAACGAACCAACCAAAAGAATCACTTAGAGAAGAACCAACAAGCTAAGGAGTTATGGATTATCTGTCGTGAGAGCATGGATAGTGTTAATCCAGGGACGTACAACATTCATTTACGAGGGGCTGATAATCCGTCATTCGGATTTACGAGAAGATTTTTCTAGGTACTACTGATGACATTTACGAGAAGCCTTGTGAAGAAAGAACATATGAAATGTCAACCCTTCATTGAAAAACTTCATTGAAGTCAACCCTTCATTGTAAAACTTCATTGAAGTCAACCCTTCATTGTAAAACTTCATTGAAGGCAGCCTCTTGTTCAGATGTCGTAGTGTAACTAGTTTGTGACGGCATAGTGTATTTTCTCAACAATGAAGTACTGTGACGTCATACGGCTTTAACTGACCAATCAGCATTGAGAATCGCCGAAATGCACATGTGCAAATGTCGGAAAGTTATTACATACGACCATTCTACCTGTACAAGTATCGTATATATACTCGCTCCTACAAAAAAATCAAACACACAGTCTTCATGAGAACCACGTCGACAGATCATCTCATAGATGCCTTGCGAAGTTAGTTTGATAAGACACCGCACGCACACGCGCATTTTTAAAAATGTTGATGATGAATAGCGGATAATTATTATTTTGGCCTAAACCTAGACCTGTTTTTTCGATCGATATAGATAGAGGTATAAACATGTCGGTTGACTTGAGAAGACTGGTATGTAGTGTTTGAAAGAACACGAACAATCGACATTGTGTTCAAAATAGCATCAAGACAAACTGTCGAACAAAGAAAGCTATTGTTCATAACTTTGATTTAAACAGATTGTAAGAAACGCCCTGTTTCTCATACATTGTGTAGCGAATGTTATCTATGCTGTGCACAGTAGTGTATTTATATCGGTGACTCCCAGCTAGATCCTATCTAGTGTCTAGGCTCCTTGGTCTATTCTAGTGTTAGTCGTAAACCCATTGAACTAAAGACAAGGTCAAATACCTTGTTCAGCATTCTTATTATACAATGCATGAAGGGCCAGGTCACCACCCTGTCGCTACCCTATCTCTACTTGTCGTCTTCATATGGCCGAAATATAGCTGCCGAGATATGCAATCGTACCTCTCTCGTTTACACACGCCTTCAAGCAAACGAATGTGGCTTTAATCTGTCATCGGTTATAGGTGAGGTGAGGTGAAATGGACGTTGCGTCCAATATTATTGCACTTATATAGCGACGTGCATGCACGTGTATGTGTGTGTGTGGCTGCTTGTACTAGTCCGGACTGATGCCGATTTATAGTGCTAGCACACTGAGATACCATGCCGCAGTTTAACATGAATACCCTACTCAGATACAGTATACTGATTCCGAGCCGACCAGTCCTTGTTTTAGCCCCTTAATGCCGAGTGCCAGACAGGGTAACAACAACATCTTTTATCGTCTTTTGGTATGACGCGACTGGGGATCGAACCCCGGACGTTCCGCTCTCCGGGCGGACGCTCTACCATTAGACCACGGAGGCGGTCCATGGACTCACAAGACAATGACTGATAGGATGAGCAACCGTTTGGGTACGCTAACACAGGTTACGGTATACATACAACCACCGATCACCATTATAATCGGCGTTGAGTCGACTTGTAAATAAACGAGGTTGGTCCTGACAAACAAGTGATTGATAGCATGAACAACGATTATTTACAGGTCGACTAATGCTGGACTGGGACAGACTGTAGAGTAAAACAAGGAGCACTCACTCGCCTACAAAACTGAATGTAATACCCTGTTCATTGGTAGACAATCACTATATTATACAGCACTCGATAAAAATATATAAATTATCAAACATATAAAACGCCAATGCAAGAAAATAACCAGTCTTGATTACCCGCCGAAACAGGTTGCATTAGGCGTAGAGGGCAAAATAAATATGAACATTGTATGAATGGACCACTGAGAGTCACTGATGACAACTAAGGCATGGAGAGGCGGTGGGGTAGCGCAGTGGTTAAAGTTTTCGCTCGAGATTGATTCCCCACATTGGTACAATGTGTGAAGCCAATTTCTACGTCATCCGTAAAGCACGAAATAAACAGGGGGAAAGTTGAGGACCTTGTAGGACGTCTGTACTTTAACACAGACGTGATCACTTTGAGGGTCCTTTTAGTGTACACCTGCAGGTGCTCGGCCAGCCATAAACCCGCTTGATCATTACCGCCTCAAATCTGGAGTTAGTGCGTGTAAGTGAATTGTCAACTGTGTAAGATCAATGTACACAACTTGAAGAGGGCCTCGTCTATGACGTATAGCCACGTTAACACTGTTCCCGTCAGTGGGTTGGAGTGAGTGAGTGAGTATGGTTTTACGCCGCTTTTAGCAATATTCCAGCAATATCACGGCGGGGGTCACCAGAAATGGGCTTCACACATTGTACCCATGTCGGGAATCGAACCCGGGTCTTCGGCATGACGAGCGAACGCTTTAACCACTAGGCTACCCGACCGCCCCTCAGTTGGTTGGAGGTGTGCCGACGTGGAGCTTGATTGAACACCCTATCAAACATACCATGTCGTCGTAATCATCATCATCATCATCATCATCATCATCATCATCACCATCGTCATGATGCATGTCGTCGTATCCAAACTGCGTGGATCGATGTTCATGATGCCAATCACAGGATTGTCTGGTCCAGACTCGATTATTTACAGAACGCCATCGTATACCTGGAATATGCGGCGTCAAACAACAAACAAAACAAAATCTTCACTATAAGGCGCCATGTGGTAAAATATCTCAGATACATCGATCAACGCCTTTGCAATTGCTGTCAACCATAATTCATATGCACCATATTATAAAGACAAGTCTGTTCTCTGCCATACATTAAACTCCAATCTTTCATTAATACATACATTAGCAATAATCCTTCACAGTGAGCAAGGTGTCTGTCATGTCCTTGATCAGAGAAAAAGTGCGAAAAACCTTTCCATATTCATAAGAAATCTCATTGAAATGAGTTTATAGGTGATTAGTAGCGCAATCCATCAGACTGGCAGACCCTCAATCACAAGTACCGCAGCCCGTTCAAAGGTCTGCCCGACACTCACGCGAGGCGCTGTATGCTAGGGTACCCGCTATCTACGTGGGTGAGTACATGGGACTATTTCACGGTGATTGAATCTGACCTACTTTAGCTCTAGTGTTTCAATATGGCAACGCTTAGCAGTCACTCGTAATCCCACTATACCTTCGAGTAATGCAGGCGGAATAACGATAGGTCTACACCAGAGATATCAGGCAAAGAGATCCAGACGGCAATCGAACGAAACCCTGTGGGTGAGGAGACGATGGTCGATCATGTGCCGCCACCCCCGGGCGAGAATGAGTGGACATACCTGTGGGGGAGTGATTAGACAGGTAAGAATGTAAATTTCATTAGCTATGACTCACCTGTGTGTGCAAGTGATCTATGACACGTCAGGTATTCGTTATCTATACCTGTCTATGTAAGTAGCGATTACCTGAGGTAAGGCAATGTACGGTCGTGTTTGTGTTATTTACACGATAATAGAATCAACAAAGTCGTGACATATGGTTAGGCATGCACGTGTATCCTCTAAAGACACATATTCCATGTTTTATTAGGATTGTATAAACCTGTAAACCACACTTAAGCATGCATGTAAAGGCAGTCGATTTAAAATGGCGTGCAAGGCTTAGGTTACGTATGCTTTTAAAGCGGAAGCGATCACGACTTACGATAGGAATATCAAACCCCGTACGTTGCCAGCTCACTTGGAGTCAGTGGACATGGTGCTTACCTGAACCAACGTGACTTTTACAAACACCAGCTATGTTCTTCGCTAAATCCTCAACGTGAATCCCCTGAACGAAATAAAATGACAAATCCTGTATCTTCTCATTAACAACGTAGGGAGGTGGGACGGACGGAAGCTGGTTGTTAAAGTGTTAGTTACACCAGTTCGATTCTCCACAAAGATTCAGCATTTTAAAAAAAAGAGAGTCCAAAACACCACACACACACACACACACACACACACACACACACACACACACACACATATGCGCGCGCACGCAGACACACACACACACCGATTCAATGTATGAAGCGTAAACCCGACTCACTAACTCACTATTAACAACGCTATGTAGCCACACCCTTTACCCTGTCCCAGACGGCGGCCATGTTTAAAGTTGTCGCGTGTATATTTTCGAGTCGTGTTAACCCTACAAACGAGCACAACTCGAGTGCACCAATCACGTGCAGGTCAGATTCTTTGACAGATCGACGTCGAGCGGGACTTGAGATCGTATTTGTTGGTTACGTCTCGGTGATTAAATCGCGGGCCGTGTTCACAAAGCGACCGTAGTGCTACGTCTGTCTTAAGCCGGGGCGGTCGGGTAGCCTAGTGGTCAAAGCTTTCGCTCGTCACGCCGAAGTCCCGGGTTCGATTCCCGACGTGATATTGCTGGAATATTGCTAAAAGCGGCGTAAAACCATACTCACTCACTCACTGTCTTAAGCCGTATACGTAAACATACATTTAGACTTACGACACAATGGTCGCTTTGTGGAACGTGGCTTAAGACCCCAGACCGATCGAAATGTTAATTACACAATTTTGAATTCATAATTGTCCCAAACATGCAAACACGTTGAACAAACATAAATTTTAAAGATTGTTCATATCTTATTATGAAACAAAACCAATCTCATGTGTAGGCCTTATCTTAGGAACATATCAATTTGTAAGACCAATTGCCAATATATTAATACACACTTATGATAATGAAACATGATAACCCTGCCCTGCCCTGCCCTGCCCTGCCCTGCCCTGATATATACCCCCTGCCCTGCCCTGATATATACCAATGTACATACTCCATCAATACCACTGTGAACCATCTTGGCATGAGGGTAAAAGGTTTTCGTAAACTTATTTTTCATATTGACCATAAAATAGGCGTGTAAGTAGGTAATACGTTCAAGACTTTTTTTACTTTTGCAATATTTTTGTTCCCCTATAAAGCAAATAAAAAACATGTTCAATTTAACGTTATAATACACATTTGGAAAGCGGGATACAGCATTATTGAAATCTTATCATTTGAAAGTAGTGTTTTAATACTTATGTCAATTATCAAAGTTTTTACATGTATTTGGGGCCAGTGAGCATTTACTTGGTTGAGACAAAGGTATTTATTTTAATTACCTTTTAGGGAAATTGATTTTTTTAATGTGTTTTTTTTAATGGTATTACTTTTTATAATACTTTTAAATATTAATAGAACGTTACAAAACCAATGAAAATAACAATTATGGGATAATTTAACATACCTATCGATCCATATCGGTTAAGGACATGTACCTACGTTGTCCCTATGTGTATTGACCGTGTTAGTGGCACATGAAAAATAAAATTCATCATAATGAAAAAAAACAATTTTTTTAAAAGTTCAATTTCGGGGGGGGGGGGACTAAGACTATTTTCTCCGATATGAAACGAAAATGTAAAACTCAACTTTTGATAGGGATAGTCCCACATTTCATTCCATTTAAATATACACTTGACCCGTTATAAATATCAGTTGTGTATACCATGGAAAGATAAAAAATATCCCTTTCAAACGTTGAGTAGTATATATAGCATTAGGGGCGGTCGGGTAGCCTAGTGGTTAAAGCGTTCGCTCGTCACGCCGAAGACCCGGGTTCTATTCCCGACATGGGTACAATGTGTGAAGCCCATTTCTGGTGTCCCCCGCCGTGATATTGCTGGAATATTGCTAAAAGCGGCGTAAAACCATACTCACTCACTCATATTTAGCATTAGTATTTGGAAGGAATGTGTACAACCTAACATATACAATTTCCGTTCAAATTATCATCTTTGAGTTGCGTCCCTTAGCTGACAGGATCTGCTTGTCGGGGGTTCGAGTCTCAGTTTCGCGGTTATTACGACCATTAGTGTCAGTGTTCGGGGGCTTCTTCAATGAGCTAAAAAGTGGCGCTAGGGTAGCAGAGCGGTTAAAGTGTTTGCTCGTCTAACTAGAACAAAGTACTCCGTGATGTAGTAGATAGAGCGTCTGCTCGGAGACCAGATCCATGGTGGTTCCATTCCCTGACCGCGTCGTACCAAAACACGATAAAAGATGCATACTTGTTGTTACCCTGACTGGCGCTCGGCATTCAGGGGCTAAAACAAGGACTGGTCGGCTCGGAGTCAGTATACTGTGTCTGAGTGGGGTATCCATGTTAAACTATAGCATGGTATCTCGGTGGGCTACCACTTAAAACTCGGCCTACGTCCGATCTAGTACAAACAGCCACACACATGAATACACGTCGCTATTTAAGTGAAATAATCTCGAATGCGACAATAAAGCCAATTTTACACCACATCACCTATACGAATCGGTTCAGTACACAATTGATTATTGATGTGCCTATTGACTATAAGTAGATCCATCGGGACTACGGTAATATCACGGTGAGATTAGCCCAGTAATCCCACCTGTAACTCTCCTTGATCTTCGCTACATTGCAATCAAGCTAGCACAATGCCAGGTGCCCGTGTGGCGTTAATCCCCCATTGAGGTTAAGCCAGCTGATAAGGGGTCTTTGTACTTGCCTAATTACCCTTTGACGATGTCGCTGTGCGTCGGTGCGAATATCTAGGATTGTGTCGTCTCCATTATCTCGGTTACCTGGTTCAGTGACGCTCCAAGACAGTGTTTCTCAATGCAGCAGTTTAACACATGCAAGGTAACATTTGACAAACTATAGGTACTATTTAACAAAGCGTCCGGGGATGGGCGTCTGCCTGGAGAGCAGAAAGACAATGGTTCGATCCCAGGCCGCGTTATACCAAATGAGTGAGTGTGGTTTTACGCCCTTCTAGTAATAGTCCAGCACTATCACGACGGGGGACACCAGAAATGGGCTTCACACATTGTACCCATGTCGGGTATACCAAATGACGTTAGCAGATGGTACTTGTTGTTATCCTGCCTGTCCTTGGCATTTAGGGACTATAACAAGGGCTGGTCGGCTCGGAGTCTTGTTTGAGTGGGATATCCATATTAAACTGCGGCATGGTATCTCAGCGGAGTAGCTCTATGAAACAAACACCTCACCTCACATTGTTTCAGTAATGTTTCAATCAATGTTAGGCAAGCTTAATGTTGTTATAAGTAACAAGTTTACCAACACTTACGAACTTACTTCAAACTCCAATACCGCCTCCGTGGTCTAGTGGTAGAGCGTCCGCCCGGATAGCGGGAGGTCCGGGGTTCGATTCCCGGCCGCTTCATACCAAAAGACATTAACAGATGGTACTTGTTGTTACCCTGTCTGGCGCTCGGCTTTAAGGGTCTAAAACAAGAACTGGTCGGCTCGGAGTCAGTATACTGTCATGTTAAACTGCGGCATGGTATCTCAGTAGGCTAGCACTATAAATCGGCATCAGTCCGGACAAGTACAAGCAGCCACACAAACATACACACGTACATGCACGTCGCTATATAAGTGCAATAATCTTGGACGCGACGTTAAACCCCTTTTCAGCTCACCTCACCTCAAACTGCAATAACTGAAATACTGTTCAAAGTGGCGCTAAACCCAACTTACTCACTCACTCACTACTGTCAAACCTCCCACGGGAACTGCCGTAACATAAAGACATGTGTGTCAATCCGATATTAATCACAATTGTGAGCAGTATTGTCAAGGTACCTGCTGTTCAAATGACCCATAAATATTACGAATATATCAAACGTATTACAATAAACAATAGCCCCGTGTTGCCGAGAGAGACCAGGCGTAGGTATTCAAAGTCACGTTTGAAAAGCCCGATCTCATTACAACAGGTAAACGGCCATATCTAATATAGAAACGCATGTCGAGGGATTTCCCAGGTCTTAATTGACTGTCACTCCATGTAAGGCAGAGTGTCTTGTGTGCCATACATACTATTAGCGCATTTAAAGAGCTCTGTGGACTGAGCGAGATAATACCTATCAGGTCTATACAAGCGAGAGTGTGTGATATTGACGTGGGCAGCCGAACAAAGGGGTATATTCATGAGTTTATCGTGGGTTGTAGTCGGGTATATAAAGTGAGGGTTTCTACCCGCGGTACTCGATGGTGCTGCCTGGTGGACGAAATGGTCGACACAGTAAGGTTCCTGAGAAACCAACTTCAAGACATGCCAGGTAGGCCCCGAAGACATTTTTCATTAGCTTTTACTTAATAGATCCAGTGCATTTTAATACATTCAAATGCAAATAATGATATGATATTATTAAATGTATTGATTACCCAACATACTAAATATGATTAGACAGGCCGATCGAGTGAGAAGTTTGGAACATGGTTTATTGTAAAAAGGGAAAACAGGAATGGACACAAGTGCATTACATATCTCCGTATATAGAAAAAAACATATTATTACATAAGGGAAATTAACCATTTACAAGGGAAGTGATATTGTGGAAACACAGTGCATAATAAATACTGGTTGGTTGGTTTGTTGTTTTACGCCGCACTCAGCAATATTCCAGCTATATAACAGCGGTCTGTAAATAGACAATCCAGTGATTGATATCATAAGCATCGATCCACGCAATTGGGACCGATGACATGCTTCAACCAAATCAGCGAGCCTGACCACCCGATCCCGTTAGTAATAATAAATATGTACTGGGTTTTATTTGTATTTTCTTTTTTTTGTCTTTGTGTGTGTGTGTGTGTGTGTGTGTGTGTGTGTGTGTGTGTGTGTGTGTGTGTGTGTGTGTGTGTGTGTGTGTGTGTTTGTTTATTTTTCAGCACAGTGTACATATCCCTTACATCAGCATACTAAATACTGTGGTGACGTAAGGGATATGTACACTGTGCTGAAAAATGAAAAGAAAACCATTTCATACATATGCAAATATTATACAGTTCATGTTTTAATATAGATTTGACATTATTATTTACAATTAAGAAACAATACTATTCTAAGTACTGAATCTTTTGGCTTTTTTAATACATTTGTATACAAACAAGAATATATTTGTATTTTGTAAAATATTAAATTTCAGGCCACCAAATATAATACTGTGTAACGTTATTTGTCCAATATATAGACATTGTTACGTCCTTTAGTTGTATTACAAGTTAATAAATTAAAACTGAACTATAAAGAAACATCCTACAATCTTATTATATGATGATACTGATTAACGGTAGTAGAAATATGGATGGACCATCTTACTCGGGATTAACAAGTGCCGCCCGTCTGTTATTCTGTGATAATACTGATTAACGGTAGTAGAATTGTAGATGGACCATCTTACTCGGGATTAACCAGTGCCGCCCGTCTGTTATTCTGTGATAATACCGAATAACGGTAGTAGAAATGTAGATGGACCATCTTACTCGGGATTAACAAGTGCCGCCCGTCTGTTATTCTGTGATAATACTGAATAACGGTAGTAGAAATGTAGATGGACCATCTTACTCGGGATTAACAAGTGCCGCCCGTCTGTTATTCTGTGATAATACTGAATAACGGTAGTAGAAATATGGATGGACCATCTTACTCGGGATTAACAAGTGCCGCCCGTCTCTTATTCTGTGATAATACTGAATAACGGTAGTAGAAATGTAGATGGACCATCTTACTCGGGATTAACAAGTGCCGCCCGTCTGTTATTCTGTGATAATACTGAATAACGGTAGTAGAAATATGGATGGACCATCTTACTCGGGATTAACAAGTGCCGCCCGTCTCTTATTCTGTGATAATACTGAATAACGGTAGTAGAAATGTAGATGGACCATCTTACTCGGGATTAACAAGTGCCGCCCGTCTCTTATTCTGTGATAATACTGAATAACGGTAGTAGAAATATGGATGGACCATCTTACTCGGGATTAACAAGTGCCGCCCGTCTGTTATTCTGTGATAATACTGATTAACGGTAGTAGAATTGTAGATGGACCATCTTACTCGGGATTAACCAGTGCCGCCCGTCTGTTATTCTGTGATAATACCGAATAACGGTAGTAGAAATGTAGATGGACCATCTTACTCGGGATTAACAAGTGCCGCCCGTCTGTTATTCTGTGATAATACTGATTAACGGTAGTAGAAATGTAGATGGACCATCTTACTCGGGATTAACAAGTGCCGCCCGTCTGTTATTCTGTGATAATACTGAATAACGGTAGTAGAAATGTAGATGGACCATCTTACTCGGGATTAACAAGTGCCGCCCGTCTGTTATTCTGTGATAATACTGAATAACGGTAGTAGAAATATGGATGGACCATCTTACTCGGGATTAACAAGTGCCGCCCGTCTCTTATTCTGTGATAATACTGAATAACGGTAGTAGAAATGTAGATGGACCATCTTACTCGGGATTAACAAGTGCCGCCCGTCTGTTATTCTGTGATAATACTGAATAACGGTAGTAGAAATATGGATGGACCATCTTACTCGGGATTAACAAGTGCCGCCCGTCTGTTATTCTGTGATAATACTGAATAACGGTAGTAGAAATGTAGATGGACCATCTTACTCGGGATTAACAAGTGCCGCCCGTCTGTTATTCTCTGATAATACTGAATAACGATAGTAGAATTGTAGATGGACCATCTTACTCGGGATTTACAAGTGCCGCCCGTCTCTTATTCTGTGATAATACTGAATAACGGTAGTAGAAATGTAGATGGACCATCTTACTCGGGATTAACAAGTGCCGCCCGTCTGTTATTCTGTGATAATACTGAATAACGGTAGTAGAAATATGGATGGACCATCTTACTCGGGATTAACAAGTGCCGCCCGTCTGTTATTCTGTGGTAATACTGATTAACGGTAGTAGAATGTTATGTTTGCATATATTGTTAATCTAGTTTTACATGTACCCGTCTTATTAATGTCAGCTTTGCTACAATTGATGAAACCGACTACAAAGGCAACCCGAAAAAGATCCAACTTTGCGTTTTATCTGTGTAATGTTGAATATATAAATTGCAAAGGTGATTGGCTGATCAAGCAATATTGCTTTGCGATAAGAGGACTGTTTTCGGATTGGCTGATAATTGTGTGGGCGGGGCGTGTGTTGCATTAGTGCGTTGAACGATATCACATCGTTGTCTTTTGTGAGTTATTGATTTGATATACAGATTGTGAAGCTATTATTGTTGACTAGTTTATTTATGAGAATGGGCTTCAAAATATATTTTTTACGGTTAAATGAGGTAAAAATAAGTACGCGGAATTCCGACAACAATTCTGAAGTAAATCCCTGTTTACCCCGCCCCCAGTGCGTAAAGACATAATACTGTTTTACGCCGCAGTGATTGATCGTGAAAGGACCCTGGTTGTGATGAGTATACTCATTCAACCCTGATAGTCGAGGACCACGGATGCTTAACCCTAATCCCAACCCTAATCCTAATCCTAACCTAAGCTTTAGTTGTAAAACAAACTTGCAGATTGTTTCGAGTAGTTATTACCATTTATTATGGGTGAGTGAGTGAGTGAGTGAGTATAGTATTTCGCCGTTTTTAGCAATATTCGAGCAATATCACGGCGGGGAATACCAGAATTGGGCTTCACACAGTGTACCCATGTGGGGAATCGAACCCGGGCTTTCGGCGTGACGAGCAAACGCTTTTACCACTTGGCTACCGCCGCCCCCATTAATATGAAGTTAAAACGACTTACATTGGGTTTGGAAATCAAATGTAGCTACATACACGCCCTACAGGGCATTCCCACGTGTCCTCGTCCTTCAGGAAACACCGGGTGTCTCGGAATTACCACATGACCATCTTACTCGGTATTACCAGGTGTCCGTCTTACTCGGTATTACCAGGTGTCCGTCTTACTCGGTGTTTACAGGTGTCCTTCGTTCTCGGTATTACCAGGTGACAATCCTACTCGGTATAAACAGGTGGCCGTCTTACTCGGTTTAACAGGAGTCCGTCGTACTCGGTATTTACAGGTGTCCGTCCTATTCAGTATTTACAGGTGTCCGTCGTACTCGGTATTTACAGGTGTCCGTCTTATTCAGTATTTACAGGTGTCCGTCGTACTCGGTATTTACAGGTGTCCGTCTTATTCAGTATTTACAGGAGTCCGTCGTACTCGGTATTTACAGGTGTCCGTCCTATTCAGTATTTACAGGTGCCCGACTTACTCGGTATTAACAGGTGTCCGTCTTATTCAGTATTTACAGGTGTCCGTCGTACTCGGTATTTACAGGTGTCCGTCTTATTCAGTATTTACAGGTGTCCGTCGTACTCGGTATTAACAGGTGTCCGTCTTATTCAGTATTTACAGGTGTCCGTCGTACTCGGTATTTACAGGTGTCCGTCTTATTCAGTATTTACAGGTGTCCGTCGTACTCGGTATTTACAGGTGTCCGTCTTATTCAGTATTAACAGGTGTCCGTCTTATTCAGTATTTACAGGTGTCCGTCTTATTCAGTATAAGGAGTAAGTCCCCTGTTTTACAAAGTGACAATCAGCTGGAAATCAATCCTACCTAAATCTTTGTTTCTCACGCTGATATACACAGCACTACAGGCCACTTACAGTCAACATGAGAGAAAGCATCTATGAACATTTACCAATGTTATATGTGTCCAACACAGACACCCCTCGGTAATATCATTCACCGCCTTCTTAATTCAGCGATTTGGAGTAGCTACTCACCCAGACAATGTGCGGAGTAGGTCCTTTCACACTCGAGTATGCAGTTACTCCCAAACACAATCAAATAGCGTATCAATAAAACACTCCTCTATTTCCGATCAGACAAGAAATGTCGACAATGTTGTCTCAATAAAGATCTTATGTATAGAATATGTATATATATATTTAGCACAGGGAAAAGGACTTAACAGAACCGGAAGTTAACGGTACTGTAGAATGAAGTACAGCTGTGTGGCATGCATGTGGGAACAGGGGGGACAGTTCTATGGACATACAACTTCTGTGTTACAAAGACATATGCTATATATCCATAGAACTATCTCCCCTATTCATCATACCGACTTCTAAATGCCACTTAGAGAAAGAATACATGTGGTATTTGGTATGACTGAGTGGTATGCATGTGGGAGTTGGTATGACGGAGTGGTATGCATGTGGGAGTTGGTGTGACCGAGTGGTATGCACGTGGGAGTTGGTATGACTGAGTGGTTTGCACGTGGGAGTTGGTATGACTGAGGGGTATGACCGAGTTGTATGACTGAGTGGTATACACGTGGGAGTTGGTATGACTGAGTGGTATGCATGTGGGAGTTGGTATGGCGAAGTGGTATGCACGTGGGAGTTGGTATGACTGAGTGGTATGCATGTGGGAGTTGGTATGACTGAGTGGTATGCATGTGGGAGTTGGTATGACCGAGTGGTATGCATGTGGGAGTTGGTATGACTGAGTGGTATGCACGTGGGAGTTGGTATGACGGAGTGGTATGCACGTGGGAGTTGGTATGACTGAGTGGTATGCATGTGGGAGTTGGTATGACTGAGTGGTATGCATGTGGGAGTTGGTATGACTGAGTGGTATGCATGTGGGAGTTGGTATGACGGAGTGGTATGCATGTGGGAGTCGGTATGGCGGAGTGGTATGCATGTGGGAGTTGGTATGACTGAGTGGTATGGACGTGGGAGTTGGTATGACTGAGTGGTATGCATGTGGGAGTTGGTATGACCGAGTGGTATGCATGTGGGAACAAGGGGGACAGTTCTGTGGATATACAACTTCTGTGTTACAAAGAATGCTACATATTACTGTGTGGTATGCACGTGGGAGTTGGTATGACTGAGTGGTATGGACGTGGGAGTAGGTATGACGGAGTGGTATGCACGTGGGAGTTGGTATGACGGAGTGGTATGCATGTGGGAGTTGGTATGACTGAGTGGTATGCACGTGGGAGTTGGTATGACGGAGTGGTATGCACGTGGGAGTTGGTATGACTGAGTGGTATGCATGTGGGAGTTGGTATGACTGAGTGGTATGCACGTGGGAGTTGGTATGACGGAGTGGTATGCATGTGGGAGTCGGTATGGCGGAGTGGTATGCATGTGGGAGTTGGTATGACTGAGTGGTATGGACGTGGGAGTTGGTATGACTGAGTGGTATGCATGTGGGAGTTGGTATGACCGAGTGGTATGCATGTGGGAACAAGGGGGACAGTTCTGTGGATATACAACTTCTGTGTTACAAAGAATGCTACATATTACTGTGTGGTATGCACGTGGGAGTTGGTATGACTGAGTGGTATGGACGTGGGAGTAGGTATGACGGAGTGGTATGCACGTGGGAGTTGGTATGACGGAGTGGTATGCATGTGGGAGTTGGTATGACTGAGTGGTATGCACGTGGGAGTTGGTATGACGGAGTGGTATGCACGTGGGAGTTGGTATGACTGAGTGGTATGCATGTGGGAGTTGGTATGACTGAGTGGTATGCACGTGGGAGTTGGTATGACGGAGTGGTATGCATGTGGGAGTCGGTATGGCGGAGTGGTATGCATGTGGGAGTTGGTATGACTGAGTGGTATGGACGTGGGAGTTGGTATGACTGAGTGGTATGCATGTGGGAGTTGGAATGACCGAGTGGTATGCATGTGGGAACAAGGGGGACAGTTCTGTGGATATACAACTTCTGTGTTACAAAGAATGCTACATATTACTGTGTGGTATGCACGTGGGAGTTGGTATGACCGAGTGGTATGCATGTGGGAACAAGGGGGACAGTTCTGTGGATATACAACTTCTGTGTTACAAAGAATGCTACATATTACTGTGTGGTATGGACGTGGGAGTAGGTATGACTGAATGGTATGCATGTGGGAGTTGGTATGACCGAGTGGTATGCATGTGGGAGCAAGGGAGACAGTTCTATAGATATACAACTTCTGTGTTACAAAGAATGCTACATATTACTGTGTGGTATGCACGTGGGAGTTGGTATGACCGAGTGGTATGCATGTGGGAGCAAGGGAGACAGTTCTATAGATATACAACTTCTGTGTTACAAAGAATGCTACATATTACTGTGTGGTATGGACGTGGGAGTTGGTATGACTGAGTGGTATGCATGTGGGAACAAGGGGGACAGTTCTGTGGATATACAACTTCTGTGTTACAAAGAATGCTACATATTACTGTGTGGTATGCACGTGGGAGTTGGTATGACTGAGTGGTATGCATGTGGATAAAGGGGGACAGTTCTGTGGATATACAACTTCTGTGTTACAAAGAATGCTACATATTACTGTGTGGTATGGACGTGGGAGTTGGTATGACTGAGTGGTATGCATGTGGGAACAAGGAAGACAGCTCTATGGACATACAACTTCTGTGTTACAAAGAATGCTACATATGACTGTGTGGTATGCACGTGGGAGTTGGTATGACTGAGTAGTATGCATGTGGGAGTTGGTATGACTGAGTGGTATGCATGTGGGAGTTGGTATGACTGAGTGGTATGCATGTAGGAGTTGGTATGACGGAGTGGTATGCATGTGGGAGTTGGTATGACGGAGTGGTATGACGGAGTGGTATGCATGTGGGAGTTGGTATGACGGAGTGGTATGCACGTGGGAGTTGCCATGACGGAGTGGTATGACGGAGTGGTATGCACGTGGGAGTTGGTATGACCGAGTGGTATGACTAAGTGGTATGCATTTGGGAGTTGGTATGACCGAGTGGTATGACCGAGTGGTATGCATGTGGGAGTTACCCAGCTGAATATCGGAGGCCGACAATGCTCCACTTCTGGTTGCTGGTTATGAATCATAATACATAAGTGGCATTTCAAGACATCGGTAACGTAAATATCTTCTTTTTGGACGTATGTGGTTCTGTTTTTTCTGGTTTAGATGAAAATTGGTCATGCGCCAAACACAACACTGTCGACACTGTGTGTCGAATGAAGGAAGAGGGCGGGCAGTCAATGTTGACCACAAAATGTGCGGAAATGTGTCAAAGATTTAAGTGAGGTGAGGTGAGGTGAGGTGAAACTGGGTTAAACGTCGTTGGGTTATAGCGACGTTCATGCACGTGCGTGTGTGGCTGCTTGTACTAGTCCGGACTGATGCCGATTTATAGTGCTAGCACACTGAGATACCATGCCGCAGTTTTACATGAATATCCCACTCAGACACAGTATACTGACTCCGAGCCGACCAGTCCTTGTTTTAGCCCCTTAATGCCGAGCGCCAGACAGGGTAACAACAAGTACCATCTTTTAACGTCGTTTGGTATGACGTGGCCGGGGATCGAACCCCGGACCTTCCGCTCTCCGGGCGTACGCTCTACCTCGAGACCACGGAGGCGGTCTCAAAGATTTAGGAGTTTAGCAGGATCGTTTTCCGGTGTTTCAACATAAGCATTTATATTAGGAAGTGTAGTTAACATAGTACGACTATAAGGGATCGTGGGTGGCCCAGTCGTCTAATGGGCCGCAGTTCGCAATGATTGAGGGTTCGAATCCCGATTCGGCACGATTATGTTTCAAGCTTTGTCAGCACCATATCCGTGTTCGTATGTTTCACCAAAGTGGTGAACGTCTAAGACCTGCCTCACATCGGGTTTTCTCTCTAGTTGTAATGTAACTGGAATACTGTTCAAAGCGGCGTCAAACATAACTCACTCGGATTTGCTCATGATTAGAATTTCTATTTCACGTTCACTATCTCTCCGAAGGCAAGTGTCCTTGTTCGAAATATGTTTGTGTCCACCGAGCAGTGAATGGGTACCCGGTAGGGTCAGATGGTAATGTTACTTTGGTAATGTTTTACATGGCGCCTCACAGGTACCGTGGGTTGGAAACTCCTGAGGGAGCTGAGAAGGAAAAACGACTGCATACTGATCCATAGACGGGGTAATTATAATAATATATAACGCCTTGGACATTCACTGTGTGGAATGTGGTGCATTGTGGTAATAGTAGTTGTAGTAGTAGTTGTAGTAGAAGTAGTAGCAGCAGTAGTAGTAGTAGTAGAAGTAGTAGCAGCAGCAGTAGTAGTAGTAGTAGTAGTAGAAGTAGTAGCAGCAGCAGTAGTAGTAGAAGTAGTAGTAGTAGTAGTAGTAGTAGAAGTATTACTAGTAGTAGTAGAAGTAGTAGTAGTAGAAGTAGTAGCAGCAGTAGTAGTAGAAGTAGTAGTAGAAGTAGTAGTAGTAGTAGCAGCAGCAGTAGTAGTAGTAGTGGTAGTAGTAGTAGTAAAAGTAGTAGCAGCAGTAGTAGTAGTAGTAGTAGAAGTAGTAGCAGCAGTAGTAGTAGTAGAAGTAGTAGAAGTAGTAGCAGCAGTAGTAACAGTAGTAGCAGCAGTAGTAGTAGTAGTAGCAGTAGTAGTGGTAGTAGAAGTAGTAGCAGCAGCAGTAGTAGTAGTGGTGGTAGTAGTACAAGTAGTAGTAGTAGTAATAGCTGTAGTAGTAGTAGTAGTAGTAGTAGTAGCTGTAGTAGTAGTAGTAGTAGTAGTGGTGGGGGTGGTGGTGGTGGTGGTGGTAGCAGTAGAAGTAGTAGTAGTAGAAGTAGTAGAAAATGTGCAAGTGCCAATTGTAAGTCACAACTTTCAGGACAATATATTTTAAAAGATTCTGTAGTTCCAGAATTTGAGAGCCTTCGCCTTTTAGTGTCGTCTGCATGTGGAATTTGGAGTTCCTGTTTTGTTCCCCCGCGGCATGTCTCGCGACTCGAATGTCGACAGTGAGCCTGCTGAGTGAGTGAGTGAGCACCATACCCGTGCTCGTGGGTTTTACTGAAGTGATAAACGTCTGAGACCTACATCACTTCGGGCTTTCCTCCCACATCAAGCTGACACGCCGTGATTTAACTGGAATGCTGTTAAAAGAGGAGTTAAACCCAACTCACTCACTCACCCACTCATTTGACTTCAGACTAAACCATGCTCTGTGCCAGTCATGACTCATGACACAGATCACGGGAAGAACGCGACAGTGGTGTGAAGGAAATCAGACCACACACACGGATGTGAAACTCTCCATAGTCATGTGGCTGCGAGCGGCCATATTAGCAGCGCGTGCAGCGTTTGTGCATTACCAACACAAACTAAAAGAAGAGAACGTGCACATGTATTATTTAAAGCCCTTGTTCAAAACGAACTTACTGCTAAATATACCGCAATCACCTGACTGCCGATCTTTACCGGGATTGTTTGTCTGTTTGTTTAACGCCGCACTCAGCAATATTACAGCTATATGACGGCGGTCTGTAAATAATCGAGTCTGGACCAGACAATCCTGTGATTGACATCATGAGCATCAATCCACGCAATTGGGATACGATGACATGCATCAACCAAGTCAGCAACATGACCACCCGATCCTGTTAGTCGTCTCTTACGACAAGCATAGTCGCCTTTTACGGCAAGCATGGGATGCTGAAGACCTATTCTTCACGGGTCTTACCCGAATTGATTAACCACGTGATCAAAACTCAGTGATTATGTTCATCGGCAGCAAAATTGACATTTCTTGAAAAGAGCACTTTGCATGTTTTGTCATTACTGTAAGTATTCTTCATTATCGCCGGAATGGCTTAGTTGCACTTTATAAGTATTAGAATAAACAGCTATCTTCAGTAATTAATAGGTTTATTAATAGGTGTCTTGGTTTTCTTAGTGACGACATGAAGTGGATTTAAAAGAACCTTTATGACAATCAATAACACTCCGATACATTGCAAGGGATTTACCATAAGTAAAAATACTTCTTTGTGTGACACTGAGACGAATAAGGAAATGAACATGACGCACGTCCTGGCAAATCGATGTTTGGCACAGATCCACTGTAGGAGGATGTAACTGACACGTATATACTAGTACAGTGAGGTTCGTCTTTAGTGTCAGCGAGCAACATCGTCAACGTGATAGTTATCGCAGGGACTAACGTCAGAGATATGTCTGGGACGCTCGAGGATGGTAAGGTTTGTCTGCTACATACCAGTGTACTATGTGAGGACGTAGATAAGACGGGGGGATGTGACATTAAGTTGTATGTATTGTGTTATATTGACAAATGCAGCTATGCACGGTCGTGTGGGGAATCCAGCATACGTGTATCGACATGCATTGGATTGCGCGCTTCATGAATTTTCAACATCAATGTCCACAGAACCGGACAGATAAACTGACGACCAAAAGACACTTTACCATAATTCCCCAAATAAGCTATAATCATACGCTACAACTTTTCATAAATGTTTATAATCATTCGATGAATATCAAGATCGCTTACGATATTTCCTTACATTTATATCAACCAATGAAAACACAACTACATTTTTCTGTTTCCGTGTTTTGTTTATTCCAAGCAGTTAGATAATGTGATCATGCTTCGTGACGTCAGAGGATTCAGGCTCAATACATCCGGGTCCCATTGATTGTCAGTAAAAACCGAGCCCTATATATAGGCAGCGGCTACACAATGGCGGCTTCCGTACACTGATTCCAATATGGCGGTACATCGACTCTAAGTTACTCCAGGTACTGTCAACCACCTTTAGGAAGCTACTTAATGCGACACCATATGCTTACTGTTTACGCGAATGACGGGACTGGATTAAGCGGATATAGAATTTTTAAATGCAAATTAGACCCTGCCCACCTCCAAAGGTAGAGATGAGAATTGCCACCACATTTACACCACCTACTACAGGAATCGCCAGTTCCACACACGAGTGGGTCGGTGGGGGAGCCAGGTGGTTCGATTCCCCACGTGGGTACAATGTGTGAAGTCCATTTTCCCGTGTCCCCCGCCGTGATATTGCTGGAATAGTGCTAAAAGCGGCGTAAAACCATACTCACTCACTCCACACAAGAGTAATTTTATCGAACAAGGGTGACGTTTAACATCACGATCAAGATCAGTTCAGTGTTAATAATGCTTGGCCAATGCGATACCATGTCGCTGTTTAACATATATACCCACTCAGACACAGTATACTGACTCCGGGTCGACCAGTCCTTGTTTTGTTCTCTTAATGCCGAGCGCTAGGCAGGGTAACAACAAGTAACATCTTTTAACGTCTTTTGGTTTGGCGCGGCCGGGGATCGAACCACCGACCTTCCGCTTTCCGGGCAGACGCTCTTTCAACTAATCCACTTAGGCGGTCTTCTCCAACAAAAGCTTTAAAGACACTGAATATATTACACACGTTAATCATGACCTGGCGATTTACCATCTAACACGTCCCATTTTAATTCTGGAAACCCAAAAGTCCAGAAACTCTACGGTCTTTTCCCAGTCTCGGTCAAAGGTATTGACAAAAATAAGCATGCTGTTTTCATGGGAACAAACTAAGGAAGAAAAAATGGAAAAAAATGTTTAAAAACTCATGGGCGAAGATTGGCCCATGGGCGATAATATTTTCCCTTACTCAAAACTCAAAACATGGGCGAGATGGTGTAAATATTGAGTTTTTAAAGTTGTTTTTTTTCATTTTTTCTTCCTTAATATTTTCCCACGAAAACAGCATGCTTATCTTTGTAAATACCTCTGACCGAGACTGGGAAAAGACGGTAGAGTTTCTGGACTTTGGGGTTCCCAGAATTAAAATGGGACGTGTTCATGATCTGTATTTTCCTCTGAACTACAGCCAAAACCCGGCGTCAAATCATTGCCGTTATCAAAATACAAATATGTATTGTTGAGAGGAAGCCCGACCGATAACATAATTTTATATAAGAGTCCCGGATGAACGCAGTGAAGTGCTCAATGCAACTCGGGTCATTTCCTCGAATTCCATTTCCAGCTAACAAATCGGTTGATAAACCGGAGATACGGGAAAGAGGATTTTCTTAGATCAGTTTATTTATAGAAAGGAAATTCCGCGTGTTCAGGAAGTTGGCATAAAATAAATTTGAAAAACAAAATGAAATACCAGCATTAGGTATGTGTTATTCAAGTAAGTAGGTGTGATGTGTTAGTTTCTTAACACGTGATCCTCGAGAGGAAGATCCTTCATCATTAGGCCAAATGACGGTTTACTGGACGCGAAGTTCTTTTTGCCAAATCATTGTTGTAATTCGTTACATTGGGTACAGGTGTCACATAAGGTGACGCTAAGCAACGCTGTCGGCGGAGAGTAAATGGATTTTCTTCATGAGGGGTAGTCGGGTAGCGTTCGCTCGTTGTGCCGACGACTCGGGTTCGATTCCCGACATTGGTGCAGTGTGTGAAGCCCATTTCTGGTGTCCCCGGCCGTGATATAGCTGGAATATTGCTAAAAGCGGCATAAAACCAAATTCACTCACACACTCTTGTGTACATGACCTAATGTTCTTGAATATATGACCTTATGTTCTTGTGCTTATGACCATGTGTTCTTGAGTAAATGACCTTACGATGTTCCTGTCCTCTTGTCCAGAATCAACCATGGAAGTAGTGGATCCCTCCGCCTCTAAGGAGAGCGCGATGGCTGCCCTGGACTGGTGCGTTCAGAAGGGGAAACACGACCTCATCCAGGCAATACTGTCCACCCACTTCACCGACTCCAAGATCTCAGAACTTAGAAGGGAATGTGTACATGTTCTGAAGCAGGCCGTTGTTTCCGGGAAAGAAGACGTTCTCGTGTCGCTGCTCAAACACGTGGATGACGTACACATAACGTGTGATGAGGTCATCACAGAAACTGCTTACGTCAACATTAACGGGCTTCTCGGGAAAGCAGTGGAACATGGTCACGTGACTATCGTTGAGGCCCTGCTGGGACGGGGCGGTGATGTGAACAGCTGGTATCAAGGGAAACCACTCTTGCATCTTGCTCTCAGTCTACGTCATGACGAACTTGCAAAGTTATTGGTCCGGTCCGGTGGTCACGTGGACATTGTGGACCAGAGAGGGGAAACGCCACTTACCACGGCCATTTCTCGACCTGGCGAAAAGGTAGTGTGACCTACATTACATTTATTGGCTGGATTAATCAGGTGTCTTTACTTATGTCATACGTGCACATGCTCCCTCTGAAGAATACAACAATATGCTACTACTTCTATACACAGTCGAAGGAGCCGTTATTCACTTTGCCGAGTCCCAGCCCTAAAGCCAGGATCGAATCTAGATTTTGTTTTTGGTTTGTCAGCACCATACCAGTTTCCTAAAAGTGGTAGGCGTCTTCTTCTTGGTACACTTGGGCTATCCTCCTATCACGTCGTCATATGACTGAAATAGTAATCAAAGCGGCGTAAAACCCAATAGTAAACCTATAGAAAGTGTGTTCTGTGTTGTGATTGGCTAATTTGGGTCACATGACCAAATGTCAAAGGGTGAAAATATGATTTGCATTCCCTGAAGCAAGCGACCGAATCACTGTGTAGGAATCCTAATATTCTAAATAAAACAATAGGTTTACAATATCGATAAATAATATGTGTGTGTCTATTTCCGGGATTTTATCGAGTATTTGCATCTTGGAAATTCATCTCGAGACCCGAAAGCGTTAGCTTTCACTCAATGTGAAATCGGATTCCTATAAACTGGATTTGGGCGAGTCGAGTCCTAGAAGTAATTCTGGACATGTATTCGATTCCAATTTCTGGACCTCACTATAGATGTGTTAGGTTTAGTGTCCTAATTTCAACCGTTAATACATCGTTACTCCTCGTCATTATGATACAACAATTCTAACGTTTTATCAGTTTATACCGATATATTCATGGTAAGATATATTAATGTGTTGTTGTTGATTTTTGTTGTCAGGGAGACATAATCTCATGGCTCATGCAACGAGGTGCTGACCCTGAACGAAGAATGCCGAGCGGAAAACAGGCTATCCATGTAGCCGCCGGACAGTGCCCGTCCTCCGTCAGGCTTCTGGTTGAAACCGGATGTGACGTCAACGCTATCCATGACGTCACTGGTGACACCCCGCTTCACGTAGCGTGTACTCGTGCCTGCTCTGAATCCATTGTTCTTCTGATCAGGAATGGTGCTCGTTTCAATATTCAAAACAACAATGGTGAAACGCCGCTTCTGAAACTGTTGAATTACGCAACGAATCCACACGACTTCAGTTCAAAAACTAGAAAGAAACTAGCCAGGACCCTCATCGCTTTGGGATTTCGTATAGGCGATAAATTCTTGTCAAAACCGAGGAATAGAGTTGGCAGAGTTAAGCCCCTTGATGTGTATAAGGGTCTTGTCCGAGAACAATCGTTTGTGCCACGATTACAGCATTTGTGTCGGACGACCATAAGAGACCATATGCAAGGGAGACAATTCTGTGACAATGCATCCGGCCTCGAAATACCGCGTCATTTGAGATTATATCTGCAATTTAGACCATCACTGATTGACGAAACAGTTTCGTCGACAACGTAGCATTGTGACAGTGTATTACTGTTGTTAGGAAAATCCTATTCTGATTTAATAGGAAAGGTGAAAATGAAAATTCTTTTCATGATTCCTTTTCGTAACATTCAGCTTGTCTCGGAATGACACCAGTGACCACGAATGACGTTTTGTTTGTACATGTAGCCCGAAGGGATGCCGAAGGTTCTGATTGTTCAACAATAACCACTCATATTCCTGTGAAGTTTAGAATATGTTTCCTATGTACATGACTGTGGCTGTTTGTTTGCTGGTTTGTTTGTTGATACACACGCACTCAAGGTCTTGAAGGGGACTACAAGTACCATGTTACCAAACTTGTCCGAACTGAATTGTTGACATGGTCTATCTTTATGAGGGCGGTTGGGTAGCCTAGTGGTTAAAGCGTTCGCTTGTCACGTCGAAGACCCGGGTTCGATTCCCGACAATGTCTGAAACCCATTTCTGGTGTCCCCCGCCGCGATATTGCTGGAATATTGCTTAAAATCGGCGTAAAACCTCACTCACTCTGTTTTGATGAGGGTGTTTAACCGGTGTTTGTGAATTATTAAAGTTGGACGAACATTCCTAATTTCAAAAAGTCTAATATCGTTTTGGTGATTTACGGAACAGCAACCCAACAATGGGATAACTATTACAAGTTCAGAAGACGCGTGTTTATCAAGAATAGAAACGCACTCTTGAGACAACTAAATCTTTAAACACCATCTTCGTGTTTCAATGGCCTGTCCAGCTGCAGCACATTCTTCTGGTAGGTTCCCAGTACGAATATACAAAAGGGAGTTCAAGCAAAATACCGCATCAGCAAATAATTAGAAAACTTAACCGTGTATAAATAACTTGCCTACGACAGTGACGACCAGGAAATAAAATGTTGACTAATAACTTTATTCATGTATGATATATGACATCACCCTATTATATTCTTTTTATCAGAATACCAATCTATTTCGTCCTCTCGTAAATTAACATAGGAAGTGGTGTTATATTTAAGAGTAAATCAGCCAACGGAAGTCATATTTGCGCCAAACACATTGATTTGTGAATTAGACATAGGCAAAGTTACACAAAGTTATCCAACGATTAGACCTTGACCCTGCAGCTGAGCTATAACCTGCTCAGCTTGGCTCTTCATCGTTTCTCCTCGATTCAAACATTCTTCCACGTAACCTATTATACTGGAGAGCTCTTTCCTCAATGCATCGTTAGAGTGATCTGTAAGATCAAATGATATATATATATAATATGCTTAACTTATGTATGACATGTTCGGCTTTTAATGCACCATTTACCCGTGTGTTCAGCAGAGGTGATTGGCTGTTCGATAGACACCAGGGGATGTCAGCAGAGGTGATTGGCTGAACGATAGACATCCCCCTTGATGATGTCAGGTGGACCAGTCACATTATAGATTATTTGTTTGCTCGTTTGTTGTTTAACGTCGCACTCAGCAATATTCCAGCTACATGACGGCGGTCTGTAAATAATCGAGTCTGGACCAGACAATCCAGTGATTGACACCATGAGCATTGATCCACGCAATTGGGATACGATGACATACATCAACCAAGTCAGCTAGCCTGACCACCCGATCCCGTTAGTCGCATCTTACGACAAGCATGGGTTGCTGAAGACCTATTGTAACCCGGATCTGTACGGGTCCATTACGCTATATATATACTAATATAGATAGATAGATAGATAGATAGATAGATAGATAGATACTTGGACGTTAACAGATGTTTCAAGATGGCACTTGGTTTACCCTGCCTTCAGCTCGACAATAAGGGGACAGAGCCGGGAGTCGGTATACTGTGTCTGAGTGGGGTATCCGCTTTAAACTGCGGCATGGTTTCTCAGTGAGTAAGCACTATAAAGGCGGCAATAGTCCTGACAAGTACAGGCAGCAACACAGACTCCTGCATGCACTATATAAATGAAATAATCTGAACGCGACCTTAAAACCCATCTCACCTCATACGTCATGGAGAAATCACGGCTGATCCTACTCTCCGAATTAACAGATTCGAGCGATCTCTCCGACCTAAACCATTTTATGGTTGATATATATTTTCTCTATCATTTTCCATAATGACCAATCAACTGCAATAATAATAGCGTGACGTCATCATAATGGTTCACCAAATGAAACACAACATCCTGACTTGATTGTTATACACCACGTGGCAATGACGGAAATTATTTTTATCAAATTTAACTTACCTTGCTGATAGAACAATTTCATGAAACCCGTGTGTCGCCAGCGGAATTCGAACCTGCAAAGGCCGTACCGAAGCCTAACCGATGTAGATTTCAGCCACAATGTCATGGTAGAAATCATGTGGAGTTAAGAATTACATATTTACTTAATGCGTTTATGAACGGGTATGTTTGTGATTTGGTGGTAATGCTTTACAATTACTCTGTTCTTGACCAGGGCTATGATTGCTCGTAATAGGACCGTCAACATCGGCACATTTTACACATTTTAGTGAGTGAGTGAGTTGGGTTTAACGCCGTTTTTAACAGTATTCCAGTTATATCGCGGCGTGTCAGCTTAATGTGGGAGGAAAGCCCGAAGTGATGCAGGTCTTAGACGTTTACCACTTCGGTGAAACCCACGAGCACGGGTATGGTGCTGAAAAACCTAGAAACATAATCAGGGCGAACCGAAACAATCATAGGTTTCTGGCGTTCCCAAGGGACGCAACTCTGCACAGCGAATCGCGGCGCCTTAGACGACTGGGCCACCCGTGCCACTTTACACACTCTAGGTGCTAAGGTTCTTTGAATGTTGGTCAAGGTTTGAATAGGTTAGAACTCGGACCATGCTGTCTTATCGTAGTCGTACTTTAGGGACAATCCATTTGATTTCTATCGGGGTGGGAAGGTGTTTTATATGAATAGTTCAGAAATATACCCAAATGAATAGTTTGTTGGCGGTAGCGAAAAACAGGTTAGTTTGTTTTGTGGAAAATACCCAAACGTCAAATGCGTTGAAAATGAATACTTAGTTTGATGGAGCTCAATGATTTATAATTTGTTTGAAACAGCTGTGGAAAATAGATTGCCCTAACTAATACGTCCCGCCTCCCGCCCAAATCCCTTCATTATAATCAAATCACATTTCAACGCTTAGACATCAGATCCCCGAGCGCTAATCTACACTTATCGACCTTTACCTTGAGCTGACACGTGGTTAAGAAGGTAATCAAGGCCATCCTTCATCGATTGTGCTTGTAGTTTGAATGCTCCAGCCGTAGATATCAGATCTGAGAGGGATGTCTTTATCGCAGAGTAAGAGGGTGCTGAAATAAAATGAGGAGTTATGGTGAGTTTGTGACTTAATGAATAACATGTATCATGTACTAATCTGGAACAGATGATTGGCTGAACGGTAGACAACGCCCTTAATGGGGCCACTTGGACGGTAGACAACACTCGTCATGGCGCCACGTTCACAACAGTCACATGAAAGAGTAACGACTTCGGTCAGTATCATTCCTATATCCTGACAGATAGTAGGAAGTCAATATCCCAAGTTGCCCGAAATGTTTGGTTAAGCAAAAAGTGTAATTTCTCGACAGCGGGACTAGTGCCGTCCAGCGGGTCGGGTTGCAATGAGACTTGGGCGTGGCAGGCCTACAAAACGACACCATGACAAAATCGTCTCGGTACCTTACTAACTTACACCACGCAGCAGGGGGGGGGGCTTGGGTATGATACTTGACAGGCGAACTGATTTTGTTATTGTTTATGGACATTTGACTGGCCAGCGATATGATGACGACATTTTGCGTCCTGTGCCTCCATTTGCTTCAATTTTCGGCAGAAATTTTGAACTGCCAGATGACAATGCCGGACCACATCGGATCTAGATCAGCGATTATCCCCGACGAGACGCCATACGGACATTGGACTGGCCCGCTACGTCCCCTCACAGGTCCCCAAAGAGTATATGTGGGGTGTTCTCGGTCGCAGAGTGAACGCCAGAGGCCAAGCTTGGGGAAGCTCTTCAGGTGGAATGGCGTGCAATACCAAGGGCAACCACACAGACGCAGTTAAATCAACAGCCTGCCTTCAAGGTGTCGTGACCGCCTCCGTGGTCTTGTGGTAGAGCGTCCGCCCGGAGAGCGGAAGGTCAAGGGTTCGATCCCGGGCCGCGTCATACAAAAAGACGTTAAAAGATTGTACTTGTTGTTACCCTGTCTGGCGCTCGGCATTAAGGGGCTAAAACAAGGACTGGTCGGCTCGGAGTCAGTATACTGTGTCTGAGTGGGGTATTCATGTTAAACTGCGGCATGGTATCTCAGTGAGCTAGCACTATAAATCGGCATCAGTCCGGACTAGTACAAGCAGCCACACACACACACATACACGTGCATGCACGTCGCTATATAAGTGCAATAATCTTGGACGCGACGTTAAACCCAATTTCACCTCACCTTCAAGGTGTCGTGCATGTATCGCCCTACATTGTGGACACCCAGATATTGATCTGCATGCCGGAAAAGAAGTTAACAGATACCTTCACTATCATTACATCAGGTCCCCTATCTGTCGGTTGTATGTATGAGTGAGTGAGTTGGGTTTAACGCCATTTTTAACAGTATTCCAGTTATATCACGGCGTGTCAGCTTAATGTGGGGGAAAAAACCGAAGTGATGCAGGTCTCAGACGTTTACCACTTCGGTGAAACCGACGAGCACGGGTATGGTGCTGACAAACCTAGAAACATAATTGGGGCGAACCGGGATTCGAACCCATAATCATAGGTTTCTGGCGTGGTTTCTGGGGACGCAACTCTGCACAGCGAATCGCGGCGCCTTAGACGACTGGGCCACCCGTGCCGCCCTAGTAAGTATGACGTCGGCCTGTTAATAATCACATCTGGACCAGTCGGCTGCAGTAATGCCCACTTATAAATATAATTATCTGGATAACTTGGATAACACAGTATACTGACTCCGAGCCGACCAGTCCTTGTTTTAGCCCCTTAATGCCGAGCGCCAGACAGGGTAACAAGAAGTACCATCTGTTAATGTCTTTTGGTATGAAGCGGCCCGGAATCGAACCCCGGACCTTCCGCTCTCCGGGCGGACGCTCTACCACTAGACCACGGAGGCGGTCCTATTTTTGAAATGAGAAAGGCACTCAATCTGTTATTTCTTCATCGCGTAATTAAACATAGGAAGTGATGTTATAGCGCAAGGGAGAAATCAGCCAACAGGAGACTTATTTGCACCAGTGAGTGAGTGAGTGAGTGAGTTTGGTTTTACGCCGCTTTTAGCAATATTCCAGCAATAATCACGGCGGGGGACACCAGAAATCGGCTTCACACATTGTACCCATGTCGGGTCTTCGGCCCGGGTCTTCGGCGTGACGAGCGAACGCTTTAACCACTAGGCGACCCGACCGCCCATTATTTGCACCAAACACATTGATTTGAGACTAAAACAGGCAACCACAGCAAAGCTGTCCAACGATTTTACCTTGACCTTGCAGTTGACCTACAGCCAGCCGAGCGTCGTCCCTCATGGTTCCTGCTTTAACCAACAAATCGTGACCCTCCCCATGCAGTTGACTGAGCTTGCTCGTCAAGCCATTATTTCCTGAAATATCACATATTGAAATATTAAATATAAAATGTGTATGACACAGTCGCCCATTAATGTACCATTCAAAAGAGCCTATGTAACGGATGGTTGAACGGTAGACCACACCCTTAATGGTGTCACGTACACACCAGTCACATTGCAGAATAATATGTTCGGCAAGTTTCATACATCTGTTCCTTGGACAAAGTGGATCAGTAGTTGTCAGGGAGTTCACAGCCGAACTCTTCTACGTTCCACATAAGGATCAGCGTCCATCTTAACCAAGACCGCCTCCGTGGTCTAGTGGTAGAGCTTACGTCCGCCCGGAGAGCGGAAGGTCCGGGGTTCGCTCCCCGGCCGCGTCAAACCAAAAGAGCCGAGAAGGGTATTGTGTAAAATAGGATTTCATAGACTTAATGTTAGTCTACACGTTAACGTGCGGCCTGGTATCTCAGTGGGCTAGCACTATAAAACTGGCGCACGTGCACGGGTGTCGCTATATAAGTGCAACAATCATGTGCGCGACGTTGATTCCCATTTCAGCTCTCTTCATCTTCATCTTCACCGAACGAAACACCACATCCGACAACTACATTATACACGGGTGGATTTGTCCATGTGACGTCAGCTCTCCGGAGAAGGTAAACATCAATTTGTCACACTGCCATTACGTAGCCATCCCATCCTATTAATTAGCCATGGCGACCACGGTGTTCTATCCATCCTATTCTGTAACCATGGCGACCACTGTGTTCTATCCATCCTATTCTGTAACCATGGCGACCACAGTGTTCTATCCATCCTATTCTGTAACCATGGCGACCACTGTGTTCTATCTATCCTATTCTGTAACCATGGCGACCACAGTGTTCTATCTATCCTATTCTGTAACTATGGCGACCACGGTGTTCTATCCATCCTATTCTATAACCATGGCGGCCACGGTGTTCTATCTATCCTATTCTGTAACCATGGCGACCACAGTGTTCTATCTATCCTATTCTGAAACTATGGCGACCACAGTGTTCTATCTATCCTAGTCTGAAACCATGGCAACCACAGTGTTCTATCCATCCTATTCTGTAACCAGGGTGACCACAGTGTTCTATCCATCCCATTCTGACACTATGGCGACCACAGTGTTCTATCCATCCAATTCTGAAACTATGGCGACCACAGTGTTCTATCTATCCTATTCTGACACTATGGCGACCACAGTGTTCTATCCATCCTATTCTGTAACCATGGTGACCACAGTGTTCTATCCATCCTATTCTATAACCATGGTGACCACAGTGTTCTATCCATCCTATTCTATAACCATGGTGACCACAGTGTTCTATCCATCCCATTCTGACACTGTGGCGACCACAGCGTTCTATCCATCCTATTCTATAACCATGGTGATCACAGTTTTCTATCCATCCTATTCTATAACCATGGCGATCACAGTGTTCTATCCATCCTATTCTATAACCATTGTGACCACAGTGTTCTATCCATCCTATTCTGTAACCATGGTGACCACAGTGTTCTATCCATCCTATTCTGTAACCATTGTGAGGGATGTGTCCATGATCATCATGCTTCTTCCAAAATCGACAGTTCATGGGTACCAGGCCCACAGCAATATACAGTGAGACGTCGCTATATCTATTAAAACAAATGTCACTCAATTTGCGCGTTTCTTCAAAAGACAACATTGACAAATAAAAAATCGGCGGTGTTATTGTTAAACGTTGCGTTGACGTCCGCCAACAGTATATCTGCGCCCAACACAGTGTCTAAAGCATACGCATCGGCAAGTAAAGCAAACATATCGAACGCATTACCTCCAAGATCCACGTCATAGTAAACAGCGTCCTTGATCACCTTTGCTAGACTTTTCAACTTAGAACCCTCAGATGCTGTTAGGAGTAATGTCTGTAACGGAGAGTCGGGTTGGCCTGAAATATGATAACGCGTTATCATGAGTGTTGGACTTAACGAAGGGCATGTTCCCCCTAAAATGGACCTTCTACCCGTGAGTCCAGCACAGCCTCTGTTACGGGTGGTTGGCTGAACCAAAACACCCTTGATGGTTTCACCTGCACAATGGTCACATTACAGATTAATAGATAGTTTGACCAGCATCATGCATATATGACAGGATGTTGAAAGATGGTACTTCTTGTTACCCTGCCTAGGCCTGTCGCTCGGCATTACCCGTAAGCCAAGTAGAACCGTTTTAACGGGCTGTTGGCTGAACGGTAGGACCGATTTAACGGGCTGTTGGCTGAACGGTAGAGTCGTTTTAACGGGCTGTTGGCTGAACGGTAGGACCGATTTAACGGGCTGTTTGTTGAACGGTAGAACCGTTTTAACGGGCTGTTGGCTGAACGGTAGATAGAGTCGTTTTAACGGGCTGTTGGCTGAACGGTAGAACCTATTTAACGGGCTGTTGGCTGAAAGGTAGAACCGTTTTAACGGGCTGTTGGCTGAACGGTAGAACCGTTTGACGGGCTGTTGGCTGAACGGTAGAACCGTTTTAACGGGCTGTTGGCTGAACGGTAGAACCGTTTTAACGGGCTGTTGGCTGAACGGTAGAACCGATTTAACGGGCTGTTTGCTGAACGGTAGAACCGTTTTAACGGGCTGTTGGCTGAACGGTAGAGTCGTTTTAACGGGCTGTTGGCTGAACGGTAGAACCTATTTAACGGGCTGTTGGCTGAACGGTAGAACCGTTTTAACGGGCTGTTGGCTGAACGGTAGAACCGTTTTAACGGGCTGTTGGCTGAACGGTAGAACCGTTTTAACGGGCTGTTGGCTGAACGGTAGAACCGTTTTAACGGGCTGTTGGCTGAACGGTAGAACCGTTTTAACGGGCTGTTGGCTGAACGGTAGAACCGTTTAACGGGCTGTTGGCTGAAGGGTAGAACCGTTTAACGGGCTGTTTGCTGAACGGTAGAACCGTTTTAACGGGCTGTTTGCTGAACGGTAGAACCGTTTTAACGGGCTGTTGGCTGAACGGTAAAACCGCTTAACGGGCTGTTGGCTGAACGGTAGACAATACCTTCAATGGTGTCACGTGCACAATAGTTACATAACAGAGTGAGTGAGTGTATGAGTGTATGAGTGAGTCAAACACGTCGAGTATTGACGACGCGCCTCCTCACAAAAGGGAATGTCAATCAGCGGAAACGTGTTTCGGGACCTCAATCCGTTTGAATGTTTCTTTTTCTAGTGAAATATATATACACCATCATAAGTTTCAGACCGTTGTTTTGTTTTTGTTTGTTTGTTGTTTTGTTTATGTTTGTTTGTTTGTTTGGTTTGGTTTGGTTTGTTTTGTTTTGGTTTGGTTTGGTTGGTTGTTGTTTGTTTATGTGGTGTGTTTTTTCTTTTCTTTTTTTTTTCTTTCTTTTTTGGGGGGGTTTTGGGGGGTGGGGGTGGGGGGTCCTAGCCTAAGCAGTTCCCAAGTACATCCCTTTGAAGGGATCGACAGAACCCTATCACCTGTTTATCGATTCCAAACACAATTACTTACCTGCCGCGTGATATAGCGGGTTATTGACGACTCTGGCTTTAAACAACACTCACTCACTCACTCACTCACTCACTCACTCACTGACAACTACTTGCACATTGTAGACCAAGTACATGTAAAAATAAGTATCAAGTGAACCTACTTTGTAAAGTCGATAAAGTCAATAAAAACTTTTTCAGCTTTGTTGTTGATGAACAAAGTTGTTCACATCAGAATGATGTAAAATACGCACTTGTAACGCCAGCTTGTGTTGTTGCTCTGTCAACCGTTGCCTGTAAGAGAAGAAACTTATTAACGCAATATTCCAGCCACATGACGGCGGTCTGTAAATAATCGAGTCTGGACCAGACAATCCAGTGATTGACATCACGAGCATCGATCCACGCAATTGAGATACGATGACATGCATCAACTAAGTCAGCGAGCATGACCATCCAATCCCGTTTGTCGCCTCTTACGACAAGCATAGTCGCCTTTTAAGGCAAGCATGGGTTGCTGAAGACCTATTCTACCCGGATCTTCACGGTTCTCTTTGAAAGGTGCAATGTATGAATCTATCCCACGTTAACTGCTCGCGGGAGGAAGGTTGGCCTGGTGATCACAGCCTTCCCTCGTCACGCAAAGGGCCCGGGTCCTATTCCTGAAATGTGTGAAGTCCTTTTCTGGTGTTCTTAAACTGAACTGTTGTAAAACACACAACGACAACTAACTCCTACAGTAAAACTCTTACACCATAACCTGATGCTGATTCTGCTGATGCTGATGCTGAGGCCTTCATAAGCTTCATAAGCTCCGCCAGACTGCACACTAAGCACTATCGTGGAAGCTAGGTTTTATACCCCAAGTTCCTGAACCAGTTACTTTTAAGTAACCAAACATTTTGAAACAAGCAATCAACAAACAGCGTTGTTGTTGTCGAAGATGGAATTACCCATTGTTCACTAAGGAATGGTATAAAACATGCACTTGTGAAGCCAGAAAATATTTGAACGGGAAACATGAACGGATGTTGTTACTCGACGCCTGGCTCCCAGTGTCAGATTACAGCGGCCAGTAAACTCGCCTCGTTCATGTATATGGTTCATAGCTTTCAGCAAAATAGGGGCGGTGGGGTAGCCTAGTGGTTAAAGCGTTCGCTCGTCACGCCGAAGACCCGGGTTCGATTCCCCACATGGGTACAATGTGTGAAGCTCATTTCTGGTGTCCCCCGACGTGATATTGCTGGAATATTGCTAAAAGCGGCGTAAAACCCAAACTCACTTACTTCAGCAAAATAAATCTGCAGACACTTTGACAGAAGCCCTGATCCTTATACTCGGAACAGCCGTTACTTCATAAGTAAATAACTATCAGCATACCAGCATGTACAATCCTCAACAGTTTTGCGAACGTTGTAACGTTGAGGTAATCTCTTTAGCCAGCGACGCCCAATGCAAACCGACAAATTAAATATCCCGGTGTCAGTGATGCCTATTGCAACAACCTAATTAAATATCCCGGTGTCAGCGATGCCTATTGCAACAACCTAATTAAATATCCCGGTGTCAGTGATGCCTATTGCAACAACCTAATTAAATATCCCGGTGTCAGTGATGCCTACTGCAGCAACCTAATTAAATATCCGGTGTCAGCGATGCCTATTGCAACAACCTAATTAAATATCCCGGTGTCAGTGATGCCTATTGCAACAACCTAATTAAATATCCCGGTGTCAGCGATGCCTATTGCAGCAACCTAATTAAATATCCCGGTGTCAGCGATGCCTATTGCAGCAACCTAATTAAATATCCCGGTGTCAGCGATGCCTATTGCAACAACCTAATTAAATATCCCGGTGTCAGTGATGCCTATTGCAACAACCTAATTAAATATCCCGGTGTCAGTGATGCCTATTGCAGCAACCTAATTAAATATCCCGGTGTCAGCGATGCCTATTGCAACAACCTAATTAAATATCCCGGTGTCAGTGATGCCTATTGCACCACCCCAATTAAATATCCCGGCGTCAGTGATGCCTACTGCAGCAACCTAATTAAATATCCGGTGTCAGTGATGCCTATTGCAACAACCTAATTAAATATCCCGGTGTCAGTGATGCCTATTGCAACAACCAAATTTAATATCCCGGTGTCAGTGATGCCTACTGCAGCAACCTAATTAAATATCCCGGTGTCAGTGATGCCTATTGCAACAACCTAATTGAATATCCCGTTGTCAGTGATGCCTATTGCAGCAACCTAATTAAATATCCCGGTGTCAGTGATGCCTATTGCAACAACCTAATTAAATATCCCGGTGTCAGTGATGCCTATTGCAACAACCTAATTAAATACCCCGGTGTCAGTGATGCCTACTGCAACAACCTAATTAAATATCCCGGTGTCAGTGATGCCTATTGCAACAACCTAATTAAATATCCCGGTGTCAGTGATGCCTACTGCAGCAACCTAATTAAATATCCCGGTGTCAGTGATGCCTATTGCAACAACCTAATTAAATATCCCGGTGTCAGCGATGCCTATTGCAACAACCTAATTAAATATCCCGGTGTCAGTGATGCCTATTGCAACAACCTAATTAAATATCCCGGTGTCAGTGATGCCTACTGCAGCAACCTAATTAAATATCCCGGTGTCAGTGATGCCTATTGCAGCAACCTAATTAAATATCCCGGTGTCAGTGATGCCTATTGCAGCAACTAATTAAATATCCCGGTGTCAGTGATGCCTACTGCAACAACCTAATTAAATATCCCGTTGTCAGTGATGCCCACTGCGAACCAACTAATTAAATATCCTCGTGTCAGCAATGCCTACTGCGAACCAACTAATTAAATATCATGGTGTCAGCGATGCCTACTGCGAACCAGCTAATTAAATATCATGGTGTCAGCGATGCCTACTGCGAACCAACTAATTAAATATCCTAGTGTCAGCGATGCCTACTGCGAACCAACTAATTAAATATCCTGGTGTCAGCGATGCCTACCGCGAACCAACTAATTAAATATCCTAGTGTCAGCGATGCCTACTGCAAACCAGCTAATTAAATATCATGGTGTCAGCGATGCCTACTGCGAACCAACTAATTAAATATCCTAGTGTCAGCGATGCCTACTGCGAACCAGCTAATTAAATATCATGGTGTCAGCGATGCCTACTGCGAACCAACTAATTAGATATCCCGGTGTCAGCGATGCCTACTGCGAACCACTGGCCTAATTGTATTCTTCGTGCCAAATGCAAACTATCATTGCGTGGAGACAAACAATGAGTAAGAAACATTTCTTTGCCTCTCCCTGGAATTACTTTAGGTCAAACATAACAGATACCCAGAATTACTTCAAGTCAACATAACAGATACCCAGAATCGCTTCAAGTCAAACATAACAGATACCCAGAATTACTTCAAGTCAACATAACAGATACCCAGAATCGCTTCAAGTCAACATAACAGATACCCAGAATTACTTCAAGTCAAACATAAGAGATGCCCGGAATTACTTCAAGTCAACATAACAGATACCCGGAATTACTTCAAGTCAACATAACAGATACCCGGAATTACTTCAAGTCAAACATAACAGATGCCCAGAATCGCTTCAAGTCAAACATAACAGATACCCAGAATTACTTCAAGTCAACATAACAGATACCCAGAATTACTTCAAGTCAACATAACAGATACCCAGAATTACTTCAAGTCAACATTACAGATACCCAGAATCGCTTCAAGTCAAACATAACAGATACCCGGAATTACTTCAAGTCAAACATAACAGATACCCGGAATTACTTCAGGTCAAACATAAGAGATGCCCGGAATTACTTCAAGTCAACATGACAGATACCCAGAATAATTTCAAGTCAACATAACAGAATCGCTTCAAGTCAAACATGGCAGATACCCGGAATTCCCACGAACCAAAAATACATAAACAGTATCACACACACACAAGGCACTATCAGTCAACACAACGGAATAGTACGTGATGTAGTTGAATGTCGCCAACGTCCACAATTCGCTGTAGAGCGTTCACGTGTCAAAGGCTCGTGAAGGTAGTATTCAGGTAAACTGGTATACTCACAATAATAAAGAACAGAACACCTAGTTGAGTCCACATCTTGATGTCAGCTGAACACTCCCGGCACATCAGTCGTCAGCGTTCAGCACCGGTATATATACTAGTATACAATAGAATATGTTGCAATACAGTAGATAAACATATGGTTGATTCTCAATGGAAATGTACATTTGGGTCGTCATTGCCCGACCACCTCCCACAGCTTTGATATGTGACTATGTGCCAATTCGGACACTAGACTCACTGACAGCAATTAAACCAGAAAAACCCATACATTCGTTTAGTTTTCTGAGAGTGAGTGGATATGGTTTTACGCCGCTTTTAGCAATATTCCAGCAATATCACGGCGGGGGACACCAGAAATGGACTTCACACATTGTACCCATGTCGGGAATCGAACCCGGGTCTTCGGCGTGACGAGCTAACGCTTTAACCACTAGGCTACCCGACCGCCCCAGTTTTCTGAGAAAGACGGCCAAAGATCATAAGGTTCAAATTGACACCTACATTACTCTATGAACTCGTATGTTTAGCATTACCTTCCCAAAGTATACAATTGTTTAATGAGAATATTTTACACAATATACCACTTTTCCATTGGACGAGAGGCCTGTCACATGACCGTGAAACTGAAGCTCATAAGTGTATAAACGACACATTTTGACATTCATATGTTTTTGAAGAGACTGTATTCTTGAAATGACGTAAACACTGACGGACTTCTTACACATACCTGGGGGAAAGCTTGGGAATTCCCAAGCACAAATAGATAGATACAGAAGCGTTGCTTCTCATCACTTAGACCCTTTATCTTTAACTTAGCGTTTGATTACATGCCCGTCCAAGGATATCCTCGCTACAACCCATCCTAGAGAACAGAACGAAGAAAAACACATCCAAACTATCGTAGTATCGACTCGATCCGTGTTTTGACTACAGTGACAATCTATGAATTTACCTTAGTATCTGGTATCGCAAGCTCCGACGTTCATACAGTTTGGCCCGAACCCTATGAAGCATACTCCAATGAACTTCCACAAAGTGGAAGTGAATCCTTAAATCGACAGAGAATCTCTAAAACTTTAAGAAATATATCTGGCGCGCAAGTCCGCTCTTGGCTTCCATTGCATTACACAAGTGATGCCTTTATTTCATTGCTTGTCGTCAGGATTGAAAATTGAAGTTTGTAAAGAACCGATAGATGTTTGTGAAACTCAAGTTAATTTTGTAATCAGGGTTAAGTGTTCAACAGGAGAAAAATGCTAACTTTAAGAAACGACTGTTTCATAAACCTTTTGGTTAATGTATAATGTTGCAAATATATAAAATGTCAATTCAAGAGAATACCGAATCTGGATTATCCGCTGAAACAGATTCCCCTTGGCGTTTTGGTTGATAGGAAAACATTCAGGACTAAACCAACCTTAAATAAGGACTACTTTATTGTCTAATGCCGTTTGTTGCAACCATTAGGACACCGAGCCGAAACACTGTGACCAATGTCCAATGCCCAATGCAAACTATCATTGCGTGGGGACATACAATGAGTAGAAAACAATGTTTTGCCTAATTAAGTCTCACCCCGGAATTACTTCAAGTCAAACATAACAGATACCCAGAATTACTTCAAGTCAAACATAACAGATACCCAGAATTACTTCAAGTCAAACATAACAGATACCCAGAATTACTTCAAGTCAAACATAACAGATACCCAGAATTACTTCACGTCAAACATAACAGATACCCGGGATAACTTCAAGTCAAACATAAGAGATAACTGGAATTACTTCAAGTCAAACATAACAGATACCCGAAATTACTTCAAGTCAACATAACGGATACCTTGAATTACTTCAAGTCAAACATAACAGATACCTGGGATTATTTCAAGTCAAACATAACAGATACCCGGGATTACTTCAAGTCAAAGATAAGAGATAACTGGAATTACTTCAAGTCAACATAACAGATACCCAGAATTACTTCAAGTCAACATAACAGATACCCAGAATCGCTTCAAGTCAAGCATAACAGATACCCGGAATTCCTTAAATAAGGACTACTTTATTGTCTATTGCCATTTGTTGCAACCATTAGGACATTGAGCCGAAGGACTGTGACCAATATACTTCTCCTTTGAAGAATGATTGATGTGCATAACAAATACGTTACAGAAACTGAAATTACGTAGGTATATTCTTTGGAAGAACAATCTCTCTTTACTGTTATCGCCGTGTATGTACAGATGCCACCTTCGTTACTTGACCTTTGGTAAAATATGTGTCATTCTTTAATCATTGCTTTTCTTCTGCATTTAATGTGACATCGTCTGACTTCAGCAGAGTGAGTGAGTTGGGTTTAACGCCGATTTTAACAGTATTCCAGTTATATCGGCTTGTCAGCTTGATGTTGGGGGAAAGCCCGAAGTGATGCAGGTCTCAGACGTTTACCACTTCGGTGAAACCCACGAGCACGGGTATGGTGCTGACGAAACCTAGAAACATAATCGGGGCGAACCGGGATTCGAACCAACAATCATAGGTTTCTGGCATGCACAAGGGACACAACTCTGCACAGCGAATCGCGGCGCCTTAGACGACTGGGCCACCCGTGCGCCCGACTTCATTAGAAGTCGATCTGAATAAATAGAAGTTATGAAGCTTATGTCGTCCATGTTAGTCGGACACTATGGACAGCATTGTACCCGAATTTGAGGTGCATAGCATGACTACATGAAGTGGCATCTGTTTCTTGTCAAACACACATTATTGGTACACGGCTCACTGATAACGTCAAGCCACTAACCGACGTTTTACACAAGTACTGTGGCCACACATTGTGTTGCACGTACCAAACTGATAAGGCTGAGAGAAGTTCGTATAAAGTATACTGAACCAAATTAAAAATTTCACAATCCTTAAATTTTAACATTTTGACCAGTTATCATTGTGGGCACTTATTGTGTATTTAAACATTAATGGCCACGTATTGTCTTCGGATAACACCCGTTTTTGTGCAGGTGAATCGATCAAAATCATGTGCACCGCACTATAGTGGAAAAAGTGTTTTTTCACGTGCAACTGGTCACGTGGCCATAATACCGCACGTATTTTCAGCCATACTTGTTAGCAGTCATTAACAAAAAAAGAAAAACACAAGAAAACAAAAGTCTTTACGGCCATTTGTCATGCCACGCCTTTCAAATGTGCAATGTGAACGTGCCATCGGCATGTTGCAGACGGGAACGTCCGTAGCTGAAGTCGCAAGGACGATGTGTTGTAGTCGACGGACTGTTTATGATTTACAGACGCGTTTACAGCAAACGAGTACCGCCACTGATCGCCCTCGGCCAGGTCGACCACGTGTGACGTCACATGCAGAGGATCGTCAGATTGTCTAACGTCACCTCCGTAACCGATTTTTGACGGCTACATCAACCAGAAATGAACTGTTAGGGGAAGACTGAGTGCGCAAACTGTCGAAACCGTCTGAGAACTGCTCACCTTCAAGCACGACGGCCATACTGCGGGCCGATTCTGACTCAGTTACACAGACGTCAACGTCAATTGTGGACACAGCGACATTTACGGTGGACTCAGAGGAATTGGAATCAAGTCGTCTTCAGTGATGATTCCCGATATAATCTTCGATTTGCTGATGGTAGGGCGAGGGTGTGGAGGTGCCGTCATGAACATTTCGCCCATTGTTGTGTACAGGAAATTGACAGATTTCGAGGCGGAAGTGTCATGGTGTGGGGTGCTTTCTGTGGCAATGCAAGTTCCAGGCTTCTTGTCATCCGTGGCAACCTCAGCGCTGCTGCTAACTTCTGCCTTTTATGGCAGCACATGGACCCGGTTTGATATTCCAACACGACAATGCCAGACCCCACACAGCAATTTTGACAAGGAATTTCCTTCAGAATGCGGGAGTCAACGTCATGGACTGGCCGTCAAGGTCTCCCGACCTCAATCCATCGAATACATCTGGGATGCTCTTGGCAGAAGTCTGCGCACTCTCCAGAACCATCCACAGAATTTGCAAGATCTTGGCACCATTTTGCAGCAACAATGGCGTCGTCTTCCCAATCATGTGTTCACAAGCATCACAAGGTCCATGCGGAGGCGTTGTGTAGCAGTTGTCAACGCACATGGTGGCCATACACGCTACTGAACTTGTGTGCCATCAGATTCTCGTGCTTGGGACTTATGATTTAAACTGTTGATGTTATTACCGAATACCATAGGTTCTTGGAACAAATTATGGTTACCACCGTTAATTAAAATCCTTCTTTGGACATTAATGATTAAAAATTACCTTCTCTGATACATTTGCCCGTTGTATATAATATATGGGATTACTTTTAAAAATGTGAAGTTTTTAATTTGACTCAGTATATTTGTTTAGCTCGATATTGGACATATTGGGGTCCACCCTCCTTCGTGATACGTGGGATTCTTAACATTCAACCCTGCAATTATCAGAACGCCATTTTGTTCTGGCGCTCTGTTGTTTATAATTGGAAAACATGTGCCGCCATTCAGGGATTCTGGGATTGAATATTCTTTCGGTTACTGCTTGAAAACACGCACCTGTTCTTGTGAAAGAATATGTATCGTTTGTTGTTTAACGCCGCACTCAGCACTATTCCAACTGTATGACGGTGATCTGTAAATAATCGAGTCTGGACCAGACAACCCAGTGATTAGCATCATCAGCATCGATCTACGCAATTGGGATGCGATGACATGCGTCAACCATATCAGCGTACCTGACCACCTGATCCCGTTCGTCGCCTCTTCATCGAACGCAAACACTGCTTTCTCTGGTGGGTATTTCTCGTATGTCACCGGGGATATGGGTGGTCCAGTCCACATTCCCTTTGGGGAGTTCGAAATCCATGTTCGTCCCGATTATGTTTCTAGGTTTGTCAGCACCATACCCGTGCTCGTGGGTTTCACCGAAGTGGTAAACGTCTGAGACATGCATCACTTCGGGCTTTCCTCCCACACCAAGCCGACACGACGTGATATAACAGGAATTCTGTTCAGAGCGGCCTCAAACCAATTCACGAACTCGTGAGTAACCTTCATTTAGTCTAGCTGTATGGCTATATAATCCCACTGTTTTCAAGACCATCGATGATCTTTTTCTTGAACCTACCCAAAAGATCAGCCTGTTCCATTCCAGGTAAATGTTCAAATGGGACGAGGTGAGGTGAGGTGAGGTGAGGTGAGGTGAGGTGAGGTGAGGTGAGGTGAGGTGAGGTGGAGTTAATAATCGCGTTCAGGATTTTTGCACTTATATGGCTACGTGCATGCACACCTGCTCAATGTGTTTATATCAACAAAAACATCGTTGCTAAGCAGCATATAGACAAAAAGCTATGTGCCTCCATCAGTTTGAATGTTCACCTCACGCAACGGAATCATATCGTCCCTTTGTGGGCTACTCAGGGCCGCGCAGTAACTCATTGATAGCCTTGCTCCAAGTCTGTATTGAAAGAAAAGTCCATGGATGTGTAGTAATTCTACCCTCCTAATAGGCAAGTCTAGATATGTGGACAGTACAGGGACAACTTGTTCTTATTATTTACATAATCTAGAAATTATGATTTTAACTAATACTTATTGCCTTAGAGACTTGTGCAAGTCTAACTCATGGTCGACACGTGCCGTTACACTGGCCTGTACAAACTACAGGTTACACAAAAGGCTACAGTTATAACATGATGAACGAGATATACAGTGTACACATGCCACACGTGGTCACATTCATTGTCTGATGATTGACAAACACCCCTGTCACAATCTTGGGCTGATAAGATATCCAGGCTATTTTTGGCTGTTCTCAATGTACACTTTGTGAACCCCATTTATTGAAGTAAACATGACTCTTGAACCAGTTGTCAGGAATACATTGTTATCCAAGTCAGACAATTAATGGGTTTACCAATGGCTGTGATTCAATTTGTTAAGCAAAATACCACCTCAGCAGTTTTAAAAAATCAACTTTTTTATGTATATTTTTTCTTTCTCATATCCATCTACACTCATGACTTTTTTCACAATTATGTGTTCAAAACTGTTTATTGGACACTTCTGACTGACAATGACCCAAGTGTTCCTGTGGTCTAAATGTTCCCCTGACTGACACAGTGACCCAAATGTTCTAAATGTTCCCGACTGACTGACTGACACAGTGACCCAAGTGTTCCTGTGGGCTAAATGTTCCCCTGACTGACAGTGACCAAAGTGTTCCTGTGGTCTAAATGTTCAAGAGACTGACACAATGACCCAAGTGTTCCTGTGGGCTAAATGTTCCCCTGACTGACAGTGACCAAAGTGTTCCTGTGGTCTAAATGTTAAAGAGACTGACACAGTGACCCAAGTGTTCTAGATGTTCCCCTGACAGACAGTGACCCAAGTGTTCCTATGGTCTAAATATTCATGTGCGACAGAAAGAGAAGTCCTGAAAATGTGACCAAAACTCCTCTCTGCACATCAACACAGTAGAAGCACTGGTCCAATCTGGATGGCTTGTTAGCAGTCAGCAATATTCCCAGCCTATCACAGCGAGCACTGGTCCAATCTGGATGGCTTGTTAGCAGTCAGCAATATTCCCAGCCTATCACAGCGAGCACTGGTCCAATCTGGATGGCTTGTTGGCAGTCAGCAACATTCCCAGCCTATGACAGCAGGCACTGGTCCAATCTGGATGGCTTGTTAGCAGTCAGCAATATTCCCAGCCTATCACAGCGAGCACTGGTCCAATCTGGATGGCTTGTTAGCAGTCAGCAATATTCCCAGCCTATCACAGCGGGCTGTACAGAGTGTCATCCACATTCAACAGCGAGTCATTCAACAATGGAGCAACACAAACACAAGGCTCTTTATCAGTAATTTATTCACATTTCATCTTTCGTCTCTCACACCCAGCCATGACTGCCGTGTGGCAGCAGTGGCGGCAAGAACTACTCGCAATAAATTATTCGCTTTTGGTTCATAGTCAGCAATGAGTAAAAGGTTATGTACACTTGATGCTGTACACAAACTGGGAAATGTACAATGGAGTGGTTATACAGATGTTATAACATCAGTGGTGAATAACTGTCATAAGATCCACAGTAAATAACAGTTACATCAATGATCTATAAGTGAATAACATATCTTTGATGAAAAACAGTTACAACACCAGTGGTGAATAACTGTTATAACATCAGTGGTGAATAACAGTTATAACATCAGTGATGAATAACAGTTATAACATCAATGGTGAATAACTGTAATAACGCAGTGGTGGCTGACAGTTATAACATGGTGTTGTATAACTGTAATAACAATAGTGGTGAATAACAGTTATAACAGTTATAACTGTTGAAAACTGTCGTAACACCAGTGGTGGGCAACAGTCATAACAGTGTTGAGTAACTGTGATAACATCAGTGGTTGATAGCAGTTATAACATCATAGGTGGTGAATAACAGTTATAACATCAGTGGTTGTGAACTTCACAAATGTACATAGTGGTGAGAAATGTAGGGGACAAGGAGTGGTCTCCCCTCTAGCCAAGGACACATCGTGAACTACTTCGGCCCTATTACTTCACACACTGTCAATAAATTCTCCTACCAAATTCCAAAGTTATCTTTTGAAAATGAAGTGATTATAACACAATACATGTGTTCATGAAGTACAATATTGTAGATCTAAAGCCACATATTCATATCCAATTGTGACAGCAAGATGAGATATTAAAGAAAGCTGTCTCTAACATAATGATACTCCTGATCAGTTTTCAAATAAATGAACACAAATAACTCGATTTCCATAGATCATTAATTTCTAGAGAGTCTGAATTCATTTGTACTTCTAGGCCTGTGTGCATATGCACTAATACTGTACTGTCTGTACATGATGCGTACACTGGCTAGAGATGAGCACGCCCCTCAGACAAGCTGGGGGGGGGGGGGGGAGTCTGTGATACATCACCACAGTCATCGGTGATGCACCTCCAGTCTAATACTGCCACGACATTCTCAGGGGGGATGCTACACTGAGACAGCAGACTCATCAAATAAATGTCTTAATTCCAGAACTGAATACCGTAGGTTATTTCACTTGACCTCAAAGAATTAAATACATTTATTTTGTATCTTTTTCAACTTTTTAAATCTCTTCCTGTGGATGAGGCTACTAATGATATGGCTGAGTGAGTACTGATTTACCTAACGACAGGTGCATTGCAATACTCTGAAGTCATGTATCGATACTAAACAATACAGGTATACATTGGGTGCATTGTAAAATTATTTGAAATGTAATTGTAAACTATTATTCTTGCTGATACATAGTGGTCAGTTTTTCATTAATTAACTCAAATCTATTATATACTTCGGATGGTCTTTAATTTGTCCCCTTGACAAAGGAATCTCTATCAGCAAGAGTTGAGTTTTAAAGTATCATTTCGTGTATGACAAAATCATCTTACTATCAAGATTCTTCAATAAATGATGATCAATCTGACATCTCAGTGTTGTCAACCCTGAATATCCTCAGTGACTACAGAACAACGTCGTGAGTAACAACAATCTCAGATGATGAGGTACAACGGGATATTGCACAGACTGGAACGAGTCTTGAGCAAGTAGCATCTCAAGTCTCAGCGTTACTGTAACACAAGCTACTAGCTCCGCAGTTAATGGAATGCCTGGTTATGTGTCAACTAATCTACCGTCATGCAGAGGAAAGAGCAGCAGCCCCGTCTTGCATCAGTCACGTGAAGAATAAAAAATAAAAATATTTTTGTGAACGATCATATTAAGTTGGGAAATATTTTAAAATTCTTTATTTCATATCAAGATCAATATTATCAGGTTAAGTACCTCCGACCATTTTCAGTGTCACGAGATACCATATCTTCCAGGAATTCATTGTATTTTATAGTACCAATCAATCAGCTATAATAATAAATCGGTTATCAGCCAGAAAACTATTTCTCAAATGGTTTAGGTGGAGGATTTGTCGTACAAAAACACAGCACTACAAAGTATATCTAAATAAATTGTCTGTTTTGCAAATGCAATACTACTCAGGTAAACCCAAGTGGAATCACTGTGTATGTAGGCCCTAATAATGATTAGTACTTAACAGTGCAACAGCAAACTGATTCTTACTGGAGCTGAGGTGCAGGTATTACCCCGGTACACTAAGTTTTACTGGGGCTGCTGTCCAGGTTTTATAAACACTACGTTTTACTGGGGCGGCTGTGCAGGTTTTACACTATGTTTTACTGTGGCTGCTGTCCAGGTTTTATAAACACTATGTTTTACTGGGGCGGCTGTGCAGGTTTTACACTATGTTTTACTGGGGCGGCTGTGCAGGTTTTACACTATGTTTTACTGGGGCGGCTGTGCAGGTTTTACACTATGTTTTACTGGGGCGGCTGTGCAGGTTTTACACTATGTTTTACTGTGGCTGCTGTCCAGGTTTTATAAACACTATGTTTTACTGGGGCTGAGGTGCAGGTTTTACACTCTGTTTTACTGGGGTGGCTGTGCAGGTTTTACACTATGTTTTACTGGGGTGGCTGTGCAGGTTTTACACTATGTTTTACTGGGGCTGAGGTGCAGGTTTTACACTATGTTTTACTGGGGCTGAGGTGCAGGTTTTACACTATGTTTTACTGGGGCGGCTGTGCAGGTTTTACACTATGTTTTACTGGGGCTGAGGTGCAGGTTTTACACTATGTTTTACTGGGGCGGCTGTCCAGGTTTTACACTATGTTTTACTGGGGCGGCTATGCAGGTTTTACATATTTACTGGGGCTGAGGTGCAGGTTTTACACTATGTTTTACTGGGGCTGCTGTGGGGTTTACGGAGCAACTAAACGTGTCAGGCATGCAATACCTAGCTTCAATAATATCAGATAAAATCACAAAAGAAAATACATGACAGTATGAATCACCCCAGCATAAGGCTGGTGATGGTGAATAACCAAAAAAATATTAGCACCAGTTTAAAACAAAAATGCATTCTTAAACCAATGAACCTTGGTCAACTAAAAAGGCTCCATACTTTTGCATGCCTTCTTTCCTAGTCCCTTGCCACGAGAGCTTCATCTAAAGACAGAGGTACAGAAACTGAAGACACAGTATGGCAGTGATACAAGAATTATACAAAATATACACCGTATTCAAGCTAACTAGCACAGAACCTCACAAAAATGCCCACACACATACACTGGCATGTTCATGAATTTATTGAGTCGTAAGAATGTAGTAAATCTTAACTTTTACATTCACTTTTTTGATTGCAAAATAAATGAATACGGATTATTCACAATGAATCACAGATTACAAGTTCACAAAGTCACTGTTCACATTTATCCGTTCGGCCATCTTTCGTGACTGTTCACTTTTATCCGTCCAGCCAGTCTGGTGTCAGACTAGAGTTCTCTCCCTTGAACACTTTTGTCCATCTAGCACCAGTCTTAAGAGACTGAATCAGTCATAAAATCCCCAGTCCAAGCCGTGGCCTGAACATGAGAATATGGTTAAATATAGCACTAAAAGATTCCATCAGGAACACCATCAGCCATTAACAGTAGGACTGCACTCCCGGTGCAGGCTTGTCAGCGATGTCAGATTGTCACTCAGAGCAATAGCACTATATGTACTTTGACTATTTACCACAAAGCTATATCATAGCTTCGAGAACAGATCGCGAGTCTTCAATGGATTTCTACTAATATATGAAAGACCCAATCAGGTATCTTGCATTCCAAATGCACTGTTTATGTATGATGAATATCATATTAAGTCTTGTGCCATTTATACATAGGTAATCCCACAACGAAATTCCATAAAAAGCTTCATACTGCACGTCCCTCTAATGAGTCAATCTCGGACAAGCCACTGCTTGGAGATCGTAGGCTACGTTCACAAGCAACACCAATATCACAAACTTGCACAACTAACACGAACTGCTCTTGAATCCTCCGAGATCGGCAGCTGTGATTTTTGCCCTGGGGGGCCCCGAGATTCCGTTTCGACTCTGTGTGGTGTTGTAGCGTTCCTTGAGGTCGTTCAACGCCTGCAGGAGTTTTGAGTTGGCGCTGTCCAGCGTGTGGATCCGCCGCTCCTGTGCGTCAATCACTTCCTGTTTCTTGGTAACTATCTTCTGCATCTGCTGCTGCTCGTGTTTTAACTCCTCCTCAATGGAGACCAGTCTGTGAAAACAAGTTTCGAAATAATCAACAACATGATCGAACAAACCATTACATCCCTCAAACAGGGTCTCAGGTCATCAATTGCCACATGCTCATTCAACCATAATACTGGATTTACTGCTCCAATTGATTACCACGTGACACAGGACACGCTAAAGGACAAAATGGCTACTGTCAAATTTATCTTCGAGAACATCATAGTGACATCTTTGGTGTATGTTACTATCCTCCAACTACCAGCTGCTTACTGATAGAGATTGGGAGTCAGTCGGTGTACAGACAGGCTACGATGTCTAAAAGATGGAGGCCTTTTGTAAGGATAGCGCGTCCTGCGTCACGTGATTAGCAACACTTAACTTGCGGGATACCTATCAGACTGCAATGTAGTCAAGAAACAGTCAATAAAGATACTTTTCCTTTAATAGGATAGGTATGTACTCTTTCTTTGTAACACAGGACTCCCTTACATTTATTAAATCATATTTGCAGCACAGATGAGGAAGTGTGTATGACTGAGGCTGAAGCAACGTAACTGGTTGCCAAGCAACGATGTGTTGACTCCACAGTGTATGCAGGCAAACTATCTATAAGTGACTGTGGACTACCAAGGTGGCTCAAGGTTTTGTTTGGACTTTGACGTTGATGTATTTGCTACGTGTCTAACATAACCTACTCCAAAATATGTGTTGGTAAATTGTTGGTGATTTCATGCTTCCCTGATCTTATCAATAACAAAGCGCATTGACACCTAGGCTACTTCAAAAACATCTAGATTTATTCCAAAGTGTATAGTTACATTTGAGACTTGCTGCTAATGATGGCTTGTCTCTGCCCATGTTTCTCCTGTGAAGAACCTACTCTACAAAAAATATCTAGAATTATCCCCAAGTTTGCAAACCTGCCGACTCAAACCTGTGCTCTGGGGCACCCACTTCTCCGCAGTGATGATACCAAGTTCAATGCCGTTCTTAACAGTATTTCAGTTATCTCACGGTATCAGCACGTGGAGGAGGCAAATCAAAAGTGGCACAGGTTGAGCAGGGATAGATAAACATGACCACTAGTCCGTTGGTCTGAGACAAGTTTTCTAAAGCAAACCAAGATGGCCGACATAAAGTCATTCCCCAAGCATAGAGGGCAGTTTCGTATCCACATATTAACACATATTTCTTTCTTAAATCTGTCTGAAAGATTCAGTGAGGAGCTTCATTTTCCTGTCTGAGGCAGACACAGTGCTCACATGGGGACGTTTGCAGGTTCACTTTTCAAATAACTATGGATACGATTCAAAGTTCATACTGGCTGCATCTGTCACAGCAACCCCTACTCTATATAGTAACCTGTAGAATTTTGTAGAATTTTCCTATTCGGAATATTCTATAAGTAATACGTTACCACTGTTATACCGAGGCTGTTGTCACAAACGAGCATTTTCACAAGAAAAAAAAGGAGCAATGTGAACATATAACATACACATATAACTTTTATTAAAGAAATAAGTTATGTTAACCCCCAAAACATACAAGAACAGGGGAAACGTAAAACACAACGTGCATACGCGAACCCCGCAAGTATATAGAAAACAGGGCGGGAAAAATTTTCCGTTTAGCGGGAAAATTATAACCAAGCGTAGCTACCGCAACGCCCCATAAAAGCACAGTTTATTAGAGAATAAACTATAATAAATATCACCAAATCTTCAAGGAACGCTTCAGCAGGAGAAAACATGTCTTGCTAAGCAGACGAAGGAGACAAGAGTGAAGGGTGTCACATGGCAGCTAGGTGGCTACGCACGTGCTGCATGAGGTAATTGAGATCTCTGTGGTAGATTTCGCTATAGCAGCAGTTGTGGGAGACAACAGCCTCGGTAACAGTGGTAACGTATTACGTATGTAATATAAGTGTGTACTTGCATTTCACACCTGTTTATAATGGCCTGCATCTGTCCGTCCTTCTCCTCTTGCTGTTTCTTCATCCTCTCCTCGCTCATCTCAAGTCGGTGCTGCCACTCGTGGATGAGGTCGCGGGTGCCCGCCTCGTGGTCATGCAGTCGACCCTCGGCCTCGCGCAGCTGCACTTGGGCCTCTTGCAGCTGTGTGCGAAGAACTGCTACATCACTCTCAAACTGTGCACAGAAAACGGAGGACTGTTAATTTGATTCAAGATATACAATGTTTCCATCCCACAGACTCCAGTGTCTCAGAGAGTATTTCTAACCTGAAATATTGCTGTGAAGCGTTACATAGACTGACTCTTATTACCACAAGTCTCCATTTCAAACAATGGCTGTAATAATTGCATATAGAACAAGAAAAAGGACAGAGAGTAACTTCATTTTACACTCTATCACCTTTATCAAGAAATGTTGTAGCCATATCAACAACATACATAGATTTAAAAGAAAGCTGTACAATTACCCTGAATTACTGGGTTTCATTCCTCAAAGCCATCTTAGCGCTAAGATAGTCATTAGTCTATGCTAAAGTACAAACACTGCTTTGTGGAACAGGGATCTGTTCTGTTAATGAATATTTTTTGTCAAGATTTATTGATGTTAAGTTTATGAGTAGGAATCTCATTTAAAAAAACAACAATGATAATAGTTTTCAATAATAATATTAACTTTCAATAATAAGAGGAAGGATTTTCAATAATAATAACTTTCAATTATAATAATAATAATTTTCAAAAATAATAATTTTCAATAATAATAATAATTTTCAATAATAATTATAATAACAATAACTTTCAATAATAATAACTTTCAACCACATATCCCCAGTGCCAGAATGTGCGTACCTCTTGTTTGGTGCGTTCCTGTTCTTGTAGCTTCCTCTGGACAGAGCTGATGCCCATGTGCACGGCACTCTGGGGCGACAGGCGCCGACTACTCCAAGACAGGGTATCGTCTCGAGAAAAATTGTGCCCTAGTGATCCGGAGCTACACGAGTGAGCTGGGGAACTGTTCTGAGATATCACAGAGTCTGTTGCTGTGCGGCGCAGCTGGTCACTGTACTGCTGCTGTTGCAGGCAGCCAAAGTCCATGCTGTGTGACAGCTGATATGGTCGAACAGTCTGTCGGTCTTGAGGCATAGTGTCATAGTACGAACACGACCTCTCCGGCCGAGGACTGCTGGTCGCTTGCAAGGGACTAGAGCTTCGAGGGCCGAGAGAGAACGATATAGGGTTATTGCTTGAACTCGATTGAGATCCGTTCGTTAGCGGCTTGTCGCTTAACGATTCATTACTGGTTGAACTAGAAAGTTGTGAGAGTTTGCGTAATGGGTCGTTAGACCGTGAACGTCTTTCCAGTTTGACTGGACTTCTGTGCTTCACCGTGCTTGCCTCGTCATCACTACTGTAGGAGTCAGAGCTCGAAACATGACGAAGCGACGGCGGGGTTGATCCGCGACTAGACTTCTGTTGGTGTTTGTACAGAGGGTTGGAGAAGGACAACGGTTGCATTGGGTAATGGATGACGGGCGATTTTGTAATCTCCCGACAATATTCTGGCTGATTGGCCGGGTCCACCGGAGAGTTGGATTGGCTGTAACCGAATGATTGATACCCCGACGAGGCAACCGTTGACATTTGGCTGATGGACATCTGGCTGCCATGGGTAATCGGTTCCAGCTCCATCGACGAGTTCTGCTGATCCTCATCCATGAAGGGAATTAAGTCTATATATTCATTGTTAGCAGAAACATTCTCAGCTGCGTTCACAATCTGATTCCAAGATTCGTTAACTTTCTGTTCGTTGATTTCACTCTGTGGTCTCACAGACACATTTGCAACTGCACTCCGGTACGAACGAGAGTAGGAGTAAGTATTGTAATGTGTATAACTCCCATTACTTCTAGGAACTCCTTCACTGCTGCTAGTGGAGTCAGTGCCGCCATTTTGAGCTGCCTTACGACTGGCAAAGATGGGCAGATCATCGGCACTTTCCCCACACTGTCGGAGCATGTCGCGGAGCACCTCGGTCGGGGAGGTGTTGATCTGACTGCTGGGCGTGCTCATCATGTTGTCGTACGCCTGACTCTTACGATTGTTCTCGGGCTTGGTTTTGCCGACTTCGGGATTCTCCAGGGCATCAGTAATGGCAACCAGGAATCCCTCCAGACGCTTCAACTTCAACCTCGTAGCCTGGAGAGTAAAAACATGGAGTTAACCTACTGAATTGGAGGCAAGGTAAATGGTTTGTTTCTAACTCTATGACAATTTATGAAAAGTTGTGCACCATTCTCATGGAGTACTTGCAGTGCAGAATAGCTTGATCAAATTTGTGTTGTTACGTAGTACTGTTAAGGTGCAGGTCAAGTTGATTGGATTCAATGTTACCAATTGAAACTTTAGCTTAGGACAGTTTGATCATTTCAAACAATTTTTTGTTTCTTCTATTCTATTCTTTTATTATTTCCCTGTTACCTTACAAAATGTGCCATCTTTAGTGATACAAGTTTCAAAAGCAGAAGAACAAACCCATAAAAATATCCAGTAACCCTCATCATTTACCGTAAGAAAGTATTCTTGAATTGCTACCTTATAAGATTCAACTCACCTCCGGCGCCTTATCAAGATACTCCTTGAGTAAAGTATAAATAATAGAGAGCTCCTTGCCAAGGTCGATGAAGCCGTCATACTCCAAGAACTGGTTGCCTCCGTCCAGACTCTGGAGAAATAGCAAGTGATACTTGAATGGCTGATATGAATGTTATACAATACCTTGTACCCCTCAGATTAGGGGTGAAATAAACAGTCTCGGCGAGGCAATAAGGATTTGTTTTTATGGTGCCATAAATATCTAAACTGGTCCAGAGAGTGTTACATTTTCACAAAGTCTACAACCTAAACATTGCAGGCTATTAACTTGTAGCAATACATGTAGTGGGTACGCCTCTATGTTAACATCATCCTCATCATCATCAACTTCATCGTCATCAACATTCAACTCCATCCCCAACAACATCATCATCATCATCATCCATCAACAGTTAACTTCATCATCACCATCCCTAATCAACATCTTCATCAATCAACCTCATTGCTATCAAACAGTGATATGACAACTTACTGATATCTTCTTGAGGAAGTTCTTCATATTGGTCGCCTCCCTCTCCACAAAACTGTTCATGAACGTCATAAACTCCTCCTTCCCTCCGAATCTGCAACAAACATTGCCCGTTAGCTAGATGGACCAGGCTTCCATAAACAACACATAGAGACCTGCACACTGTCAAAAACTACTCGTACATATTCATTATGTTAAGTTCATGCTATTAGGCATGTCAGGTGAGAAGTAAAGAAGTGAAAGACATTTCAGATTTGTAAAAAATAATCAAAAAGAATATGTGCATTGTTTGCTGAGCTTGTCGACGTACTGTCCTTGTGACAATCTAACCTACTGTCCACACAAAGTTTTTGTTGTGATAGCCTATATTTGGTAAGAAAACAACATTCTTTTCAAAACAAAAATTTCAATCTATTCTATTCTGGGGAATCTGTTGACCACCTCAAATAAGAAGCCTGTGCAATATGATAATGAGTGAGTTCTGCTTACTTGGTGAAGTTGGCAAGAGTCTGGATGGTCTTAGCGATGAGGGTGAGGTTCCGGGCGGCCCGCTCCTGAGGATATTCTGAAACAACATTCAAATATTGAAATTGAACTGAAATGTGTAAATCTGAAATAGCCTTGCATCCCGATCAAGTATTCCTCCCCCCACAAGTCAATGCAAGGCAGGCAACTGTGAGGACGATACTCAGTAACTTGGGCCCCCGAATGCGGAGGACTGGAATGTGGAACAGGTGCTTGTTGGATGATCCTGCAGAAGGTCTTGTGAATACGTGGGTGCAGGACTCACATCAGAATACTCAATTTCATTTGCTTATTATTTCCCAATAACATATTTAACATGTTACTTAAACCTTATAGTCAATCTTAATTAAAAACATACATGACATATTTGGATGGCTCATATTTTCTGAATTTAGCCCTATTTTTCTTTGCACTTTCTAATATGCATCCAAAATATCTCTTCATTGCTTTAGATAAGCCTGCTTTGGGAATTTGTCAGAATCTGCAGCTGAATCCCTCACAATGATGTGTGAGTGAGTTGGGTTTAACACCACACAACAGTATTCCAGTTATATCACGGCGTACCAGCTTAATGTGGGAGGAAAGCCCGAAGTGATGCAGATCTCAGACGTTTACCACTTCGGTGAAACCCACGAGCATGGGTATGGTGCTGACAAACCTAGAAACAAGCCGGGGCAAGCCGGGTTTCAAACCCACGATCATAGGTTTCTGAGTGCCCAAAGGATGCAACTCTGCACAGCGATTTGCAATGGCTGGGCCAACCCTTATGATGATGGAGTATATGCTGACCTTGTGTGAGTTTGAAGAGACTGGGAGACAAGATGGCTGGACAGAGGAAGCGCAGGAAGATGGAAGCACTGATGAGGTTGTCGCTGAAGTCTTCCTTCCCTCGCTGACGACAGCGATCGCGGAAACTCGCAAATACCTCCTTCAGTTCACTGTAAGACAACAGGGTAAGATTCAGTCATGAGCTCAGTGGGACAAACTCCCATACAACAACACAGTGAAAAATAAGTGTAAGGAAGAGTGATGCAGCTAGAGTGTCAGAGCGTCAGATGCCACTGAGAGTGTCAGATGGGTGTGGTTCCACCCATGGGGGAGGTGTGTCAGATGCCACTGAGAGTGTCAGATGGGTGTGGTTCCACCCATGGGGGAGGTGTGTCAGATGGGTGTGGTTCCACCCATGGGGGAGGTATCACATGTGTGCAGTCCCACGTCTATGTGTAATGTAATGGGTATTATTTGAGATCCACTAAATGAGTGGGAGGGGTGGGTGTGTCTGCCCTAACAGAGAGGTGCGTTGGGTGAGTGGGGTCCCAAACAGACAGTATCAGATGTGCGGGGTCCTCCCAATATACAGCTTTAGATGTGTGTGTGGCATTGACATGGGTTGGGTATGCTTCGGGAAAGTGTGTGGGGTGTCCCCAAGCTTCAGGTGAGTGTAGTCCCCTCCAAGCTTCAGGTGAGTGTGGTCCCCCCCCCCCCCCCCCCCCCCCCAATAGCTTCGGGTAAGTGTGGTCCCCCACAAGCTTTAAGTGAGTGTGGTCCCCCACACCCCCACCCCCCCCCAAGCTTCAGGTAAGTGTGGTCCCCCAAGCTTCAGGTGTATGTTGGGTGCCCCCAAGCTTTAGGTGAGTGGTCCCCCCTGCATCAGGTGAGTGGTCCCCCCCTGCATCAGGTGAGTGTGGTCCCCCCTGCATCAGGTGAGTGTGTACCTGGGGAAGTAGCAGTAGGAGTTGATGATCTTCACCCAGGCCATCTGGCTGTACATGTCCAGGTTCTTCTGGTGACACTGCAGCTGCGCGTTGTTCGGCACCTTGGTTGGGTCCACCTCACAGTCGTCCAGGGACTCGATGATCGACTTCACAAACTCTCCCAGAGTGTCTTGTAGGTACTGGCAACAAATCAGGCAGTGTTAATATTCATAAAAAAAAATAATAATTGCTAAATAGATCTTTTAATTATTAATTTATCCATTGTCACTTGATGAAATGTATTGCATATCCATTACTTCTCCACCATAAGAGTTTCAACAGATTTAAGTATCAAGCAATATTTTTTCATCAAATGTACAGAGATCTTGTAAAACACACATTCCTTGTAATTATCTCCCCTTGACCAGGCATGCTGCCAAGTTCATTGGTAGACCACGCTTGTCATTTCCAACCTGTCCACAGTTCAGTCTGGTGGGTTATGTAAAATTACCAAGTTTTGAGAATAAACAAATAGTCCCTCTCGAACTTAACTTGTCCCAGACTCACGGATTAGTGGCCGTGTCCGTCCATCAAGATCTGACACTCACCTTCTCCCCAACCAGCTTCATGTATGCTTCCATTGCCTTGGTCGCAATACTGTTCCCTCGAAACGTCAGATGTTCATTGTCTGAAGCAGAAGACACACTTATCAACTAACCATTGGTTACGTGCACGACACTACACATGGATGAAAATTACGTGTTTCTCATGTAACTATAGTTATAAATTGTTGAGAACTCATAGACAAATTTGCTCACCGAGTCGCGCTATTTCGGCCATGACAACATCAGACAGAAAGTTTTTGGCTCGATTGAGCTTCTGCATGATATGTACGAGGGTGGTGGCGAGATCTTCCTTCTCCCGAACGTTCATCAGTGGTTCCACTGCCTCACACAGTTGGCAGTAGTCCGTCGTCAGGTACTGTAACATCATAACCATAATCATCATCATCATCATAATAATAATAATAATAATCATCATAATAATAATAAACGCCGAGGCAGCGCTCTGTTGGAGAAGTTCCAATCACTGTCTGGGTTGCATGTAGAGGGGGCAAGGGCCCTGAGCCTAACCTGCCTGACTCTGTCAGGATCACCCAAACCCTCTTTGCTACATTTATTTATTTTAACCTGTAAAAAAAACAGCACTAATAATGCATTTATACAATATGTGACTTCCAACTTGGATAGCAGCTCAGAGGAGCTACACAATATTATTAGCCAGGTCAATGGTTCAGTGTTAACTCAAATTTCATTCTCAGCTCCCTGGGCATCATGCAACCAAGCTGCCTGATATCTTAAGAGTCACATTTGCCATTTCATCCTACCGGGTACCCATCCATTGCTGTGTGAACAGAGGCTCACTTTTAACAGAGTCACTTGCTCAAAGAGACGCCACATGCTTCAGTGGAATATCAAACCCCTGAGTCAAGCTGCCGACTACGGTCACTCATTCACCTGTTCTCCGTGACCAACACAGCTTAGCTTCGCCTGTGTGTGAACTACGCACTGTACCACTGTATGCAGGGCCAGGTGCTCACCTTGACTAGATCCTGGTAAAGCTCTATGGGTAAGATCTGCACTGTCTGGTACCGAGCCTTCAGCCGAAGGATGGGCAAGTCACTCTTGGTTTCCTTGCCTGCCTTCCCGACAGTTCCCGAGGCTGCTGTGAACCTGCATCCAAGAGATCACAGTAGTTACATCATCAGAGTGAACTGTTACAAACTGTTCCACAACTGTAGTGTGTTTCCAATGTACAGCCAAGTTATCTACAGTTCTGAGAGCGACAAATTGAGTTTCACTCTTTTAAAACATTTGTGGCAACTCATGAATCTTGGGACATGTTATTGTGATTTGAAACCTCAGATTGACCAACATAATCGATGTTTTGGTGATTTGTAACCTCTGATTGACCAACATAATCAATGTTACTGTGATTTGAAACCAACATAATAGAGTATTTTCCACCCATGTTTGGATTGTTCTTTACAACTGAGTCAGCAATATCTATATCACTCGGAAAGTCTGCAAGTGGACCAGACAATCCAGTGATTGATATCATGAACAACAATCCATGTCACCAGGGTACGATGTCTCACAATCAACCAAGTCACCAAGCCTGACCACCGGGTCCATGTTGCCACCTCATACAACTAGCTTAAGTTGTGGGGACCTATTCTAACCTGGAATCCCCATGGGTGCTGGTAGGAGAGAGTCAGTAACACGTTAAAGTAGCAGAGCGGCCACTGTGTCTATCTGATCCTCTACATGCCATGTAGTGAATGTTTGCGTAACTGCATAGTCAGCAATATTCCAGCTACAACCTGACTGCAGTAAACCAATCTGGGCCATGCTGGCCACTGTGTCTATCTGATCCTCAACATGCCATGTAGTGAATGTTTGCGTAACTGCATAGTCAGCAATATTCCAGCTACAACCTGACTGCAGTAAACCAATCCGGGCCATGCTGGCCCATTTAGTCTTGTCTTCAAGAACATTCCCATGACATATATGCGCCTGACTACTTGTCTTACCATTTCTCAACAAACTGTCTGTTACTGATTTCTGTCACTGGAATATTAATGTAACCTGCAACAGAAAACACAAATCATAATATTTTGAAATCTTGCAATACATGTTCTCAATCATCAAAATTCCCATCCAAGACTGATCTTTCATATATTTGAGGTGAAATCCATGATAAATACCCAAGACCCACTTTCTACCCAAGCTTCATTTCAATAGTGACATCCTCATCCCCATCCCTGTCCCCAGTAGGTCTGCTCAGACTATGTCTCCTTGATGAGTGCCAGTTAGGTATCCTGTCATTCAAATCAGTGAGTGAGTGAGTATGGTTTCACGCCGCTTTTAGCAATAAAACAGCAATATCACGGTGAGGGACACCAGAAATGGGCTTCACACATTGTACCCATGATGAGGGAACATTGTAACCACTAGGCTACCCAACCACCCCTCATTCGAATCAGCTCAAGCCATAGTGGAGAGTCAAGTTAATTATCATACTAAATCTAATCCCCCTTGATAATCAAGGATGGGAAAAAAAAGACTTAACTTGATCACTCACTGGATGATTGAACACCATTTCCTTCAATGTCTAACAAACAAAAGATTGTTTCATTTTATTTGTTTGCTAGTTTTTGGTTTAAGGCCGCACTCAGCAATATTCCAGCTATATGACAGCGGTCTGTAAATAATCGATTCTGGACCAGACAATCCAGTGATTGACATCATGAGCATCGATCCATGCAATTGGGATACAATGTCATGCATCAACCAAGTCAGTGAGCCTGACTAACCAATCCTGTTAGCTGTCACCAACGACAAGCATAGTCGCCTTTTACAGCAAGCATGGGTTGCTGAAGACCTATTCTACCCCGGATCTTCACATACAGGTCTCATTTTGTTTGAGGCTAAAGGGTGTGAGTGAGTGAGTTGTGTTTAATGCTGCTTTTAACAGTATTTCAGTCATATCGCGGCGTGTCAGCTTAAAGTGGGAGGAAAGCCCTAAGTGATGCAGGTTTTAGACGTGTACCACTTCGATGAAACCCACGAGCACGGGTATGGTGCTGACAAACCTAGAAACATAATTGGGGCGATCCGGGATTCGAACCCACAATCATAGGTTTCTGGCGTGCCCAAGGGACGCAACTCTGCAAAGCGAATCGCGGCGCCTTAGACGTTGAGGCTAAAGGGTGTAAACAAGTGGATGCAATGTTCACAGGTCCTCTGTGGCAGTAATGAAGCACTGGAAACGGAACTTCCACTCTTCAGGCAATAATAAAACCCTAAATACTTTCCATTATTAAGGACTCTGCACTTCAAGACAAACAGGCAGATGTTTCATGTACATGTCCTAAATCGAATTTGCAAATGAAATCATGTTATTCCTAGACAAAACAAACTAAATATTCCAAACAAAGAAGAAATATTGTACCCACATACTCATGACCAGAACTATCCAAAGTTTCTTTTTGCGATGTTTGCAGAGTAGGGACATGATCAGTGAAACATCAAAAACAAAGATGAATATAATTTAACAAACTCTTTCAGCAAACAAATTTTGAACGTGACACCGAAGTTGTACCCTAGCCGCCTAACTTGCCAAACATTTTCGTGAAATAACGGGACATTGTTTGAAGGTGCAAATCGATCAAGTGTTCCCACAAAATTCAACACCAATTAAAAGTTGACACGGAAATGACACTGAGCTTTGCAAGAATGAGAAATACCTTGAACAAAATGATTTGATGATGTGTTAGGACTTGGGGAGGAAGTAGCAGTTTGCTGAGTCAACAGTTGCCAGGGTCTGTTTGTGCCCAGGAAATTACGGACCCCTACTCGCTGTTAATAGCCAAATATTATCAGATCCGGGGAAATCGCGTTGAAAGGTCAGAGAAATTATCGGCTTCAGTACATGGGTGTTATTTATCAAAATTATCAAACTTTCAACTGATTTAAACTCTTCAAGTTAGTTACAATAAAAAGTACATTATCACTGTGGAAAAACTGACAGCTTCATCCAGCTTCTTTACAACCACTTGACATTCCAGAAGGGGGTCAGGTTTTATATAATTCAATTATAATATTTCGACATTCATCCCCACAAGGCCTAATGTCAACATAAGTTGCCTATGCGCTCAGCAAATAGTTGATCAACATATCGGAATCCTGCTCCACATGGTAAGAAACGTTGGTGGGACATTCCACTGAAGCAGGAGTGCAGGTAGGAATGTGGCTGTTGTTCAATAACACTGCGGAGGAATGTGTTGCCAATCTATACCCGACTGTCCGTACCACGCAGCTGAAGAATCACCCTTACGGATTTCAGCTGATGTTTTATTTATCCGTCTTTGGTTGGTTGGTTTGTTGTTTAACGCTGCACTCAGCAATATTCCAGCTTTATGACTTTGGTCTGTAAATAATCGAGTCTGGACCAGACAATCCAGTGATTAATATCATGAGCATCGATCCAAGCAATTGGGATCGATGACATGCATCCACCAAGTCAGCGAGCCTGACCACCCGATCCCATTTGTCGCCTCTTACGACAAGCATAGTCGCCTTTTACGGCAAGCTTGGGTTGCTGAAGACCTATTCTAACCCAGAACTTCAGGTTATCCATCTTTACATGATTCATGTGGACGCATGTGAATCAATTATGGCCTGTAGGCTTATCATCTTCCTATCTCCAAGCAGAGTGACCTGGGCTTATTGTGGCACCTTAGAGAGAGAAGTCACACCTGCCCAGCTCCTACGGAGACAGTCAACCACAAGGAAGCCATGGACTGGAGGCAAGACATCAATATATACACAATGCCAAAAGAAACGCAAACCATGGAAATATATAGAAGTGTGTACGTTAAGAAGAGATGTTTCCACTGTGTACTAATTAATGACAAAACTAACAATCAGACAAGTGTTACTGAGAGTTACTTTCTTATCACGATATGCTGCACGTGATTTCTTAACTTTACACGCTAATCCTGCACGAGACAAATGCTGCGTCTTGAGTCGTGGATCTATGATGTCACATGTGATGAGTTCATGAGCATTGGTTCACACAACATACCAGTATGTTATTTGTGCATCAAACCAATCCAATATCTTTTGAATATGAGTAATTCTTCATATAGTAACCAACGTGTATGGTATTCACATTTCGAGTGGCGGTGAGTATACTTGTGCAGAGCAACAAAACATCAACAGTTTGCTCACCGACTAGAGTATTTTTATCCTTCTTTTTCTTCCGGTCTGCCTCCCGAAACAAGTTGACAGTGATGAACTCCACTGGTGGCAGATTACTACAAAATAAACAAATTGCATGTGATTCCATGGCTTTTGATTGGCTAATGACAGTTGTTTCCTGATTGGCTGATAAGAGAATCGGTGGGGTCTGTGTAGCATCATTGTGCTGAAGTTGGTTTTGTAAACAGTCTGTAAAGTTATTATTTTGGACATATTTACTTATTTAAAATTTGTCAATGAATTTTACATAATATGAGACAATTCTTAAAGCAAAATAATTTGAAAAGCGGGAAAAACAGTAGAAAACATGAAAATTTGGAGGAAACTATGAGCATGAATGTTAGTCAGGTGATTCTGTACTGACCAGCTATATGACGATGGCTTGTAAATAACCGAGTAGGACAGGACAAACCAGTGATCAATATTGTGAGCCACGATCCACGCCATCAGGGTAAGTTTCAAACGCAGGACCTCCTTAACAGTGATTACACTTACTTGAACTCAAAGTGTTCTCCCCAGAAGAGCATGTCATTCTTGGGTTTACTGGACGTCCTGGCATACAGCGTCTTGTCCAGCAGAATCTCACAGAAATACCTGCAAACACAGATACCATGGAAACTAGAACAACAACAAACTGTGAAAAGTCACAAAAGCAAATAACATGAAGTTGACTTACTTCTGTTCAGGCATTGCCTGTATTTAGTTCTGTAGTTAGTTACATGTATTTAGTTAGGGGTCCATGGGGGTCGGGGGTAGGGGTGGGATTGGGGGTCAGGGAAGTGCACACCTAGTAGCTCGTGGCTAGGATTTGATTAGTAGGGGATGGTGATTAGCACCAAGGTTAATGCAAAGATAACTGCCCCAGTTATCTGATAATGTGGGACAGGGCATCCCCACGGAGGTGGTCTTATCCTCACCAACATGTTGAAGTGTACATGATGGCGTATTGCCTACAGTCGCCAGTCACACCCTAGAGTACCACACCCAACACGCCTCCCTGCACCATGTAACCCATTCAGGAACAAGAATTCCAACATAAAAATCATGCTGTTGAATAAAGATATAAGTTTTAAAAAATATTGTTCTACTGCTGCATTTGATCAAATTAACCCCCATGGTTCTTTCCGATAGCAAATGGGTAAATAAATAATAAAATAATGGCGGAAAAGATCTTCAACATGGCATTATTCGCAACAGAGTGCATTAAGTCCAGAACATGTATTACGTTGAATACAAGACCACACTCCAGATGCTCAATCATCCTCCATTATCTGTAATTTAAAATGTTATTTTTCAATAATATTTGACTGCTGCGTCTCTTAATCATTCAGAAAAAAATTCTCATTTCCCACACATGGAGTGACAGTTAAGAATCCCAGCCGTTCCTCCAAGTGTCAGGGACAGCGCTGAGCCGAGAGACCCTCACACTCTCTGACAGTGATTGAAGCCAGCTCACGACTTGTATGTAATTATGTCTGCTTAGTGGTTAGGTAAATAGTACTGAGAGACACTATGGAGGCCACTGAGGGAGATAATTTTCTTCCTTGAGACAATCTTCAATGTAATTCAAGCTGAGAGAAAGTATGGAAGAACAACTCTGATACAATCACACTGCTATTTTCTACACACATCCATGGCATTTAAACATTGATTTAAACGGAAAATTGGGTACGGACATGACAACTCAGAATTAGTGGACACCCCAAAATATACCTCAGTCATTAACGACTTAATGTTAAAAAAAAGAAAAAAGAATGATGACTTTATTTATCCAAATGATATCCATAGGTAGAAGACAAGAATCATATGTGTTCAGAAGGGTCAAGGGTTCTTGTCATTACTTCATAGTTTAAATCTGAGATTTAGCGACCACGAGCTAACCACCCAATATTCATATCAAGGTGTGAAGGCCAAAAATGTCCATCACTGTATCGGCTACACATTTTAGGTAACAACTAAAAAGTATTGTTTCTGGACTTTTGGTTTGGCCTAAAATGATGACAATGTAGTCTTAAACTCAGTTGCAAGATTCGCAAACACTGACCCAAACATAACAGTCTTCACAGACTGAAGGAGGGACATATCAGAATGACTTTTTTGAAGAGTCTCACAAATGTTCAGTGGACTGATGTCTAAATTGAACTAGATGAGCCCCAACACCTTATCATCACCCCCATCCCTCACAAAATGCATACTCACACAACCTGCATAGTCACACACAAGAAGTATGCGTCATGACCAGTTTGTACTGGGTATACAGGTTAAGAGTTACTGCCCTTGGTAGAAATTCAGAAAAATAAGTCCAGCGCTGAAAATGCTGCATACATGGACCAGAGAGGTCAAACTCTTTTCCCCCATAAACATAGGCCATCCTAGTCTGTCTTACAGACCCTGATACAAATATATAACAAATACATCCCATGCAAGTCTATAATGTTTGGCAAGTCTAGATCACTGCAGTATCAGGGCTCCTTTTTATTATATTTTTTTTAAGATAACTGAACAACTGTTTTTTTATGTACGATATGTTCATTTCATTACTTACTTCACTGTATTAAACACACTCGAGAAAGAAATATACTATTTGAAAAACTATCCAGACAAAATGTAAATGTAAATGTCCACAGTCATGAAGACAAATTATTTCAATACATCCTGTCAAATAATGAAGCAGTCAATATCAACTGCATTTGTTTCCACATCTATAATTTCAAACAATAAATACACCCTCATAATCAACCGTTGACATTTTATGTATAAAAATATGTAATATTGATTATTTTGTTTTTGTATGTGTCTACAGGAATGTAAATTATGTTTGTCTGTATATATGTATATATAAATCATAATGTCTTGTCTTTTAAAATTGCATCTGTCCCGTAATGGAACGTTTCTGCAATAAATACTATCTTATCTTATCTTATCTTTCAGAGACTAAATGTTAGTCTGAGGCCATCCCAAAGATGTAGGTGAAGGTGTTGGCTTTGGAAGATTCATAAACATTTTACACACGTGTGTGCGAGGCGGAAAGGGTCCTCGTATCAGTTATTGGACTCCCACCACCATAAACCCCCTGTAAAGATAGTGACAGGGTTGACATAAAGGTCTTCCATAATTCTACTCACAGATGAGTAAGCTTTATTGGAATAATATTGACAGGGCATATTCTGAATCTCATGAAAGCTGACATGGCTTTGTTGACATTCAGAATCCACTATCAAGTACTGAGTCGGCTCATAAATTCAGAAATAAACTTCACATGTACTTGCATGCGACCTAATTCTTAAAAAAGTCTGTTTATCTCTCAAAAAGAAATTCTGTGGGCTTATATAAATATTCAAATCGTTCAATACCTTTATATTGTTTGTCACTGGTGAAAAAATCAATTACGCATAATTCTGGTAAAACAACAGTTCAATTCACAGCACATGACCTGTCGACACTTTCCTTTTGCCACAAAAATCCATGCCTCAAATTCAAAGTTTTCCTTTAAAGTAAAAATCAACAAGAAGACACGTGTAGCATTTGAAAGATTTAAAGAATTATGGGTAAATATGACACACAGGGGCAACAAAACGTGGTACCGTGTCACGAGGGATGTTGTTGGCCGAGGATCTGCACCAGGTATAATCTTGTAACCTCAAGTTAGACTTTCTGAGAGCATGGCTGATGTCGACACAAACAAAAAGGGCACATGTTCACCCCTAAATCCCGATAATCTCCTCACCCCCAAAAGAATTGTTTAATCTAGGCTTGAAGACTCCAGGGTCTGGCTTAGGACCATTGCACAGCTTTGATGTCAATTGATAGGCGCTCCACTGACTTCAGTGACATTTAAATTAATGCATGCCCCATAACATGACAAATATACCAGAGCCAAAGCAGCTTCTGCAAAATATGATTTTAGAACTTTCCCTTTGCCAAATAGGAAACTGATTCATCCTAAGGATTATAATGCGAGTTCAAATTCAGTGTGTATATGCTAATAAACCCACAACTCATGGTTACTCTGAACTTTCCAGAGCAAGGTAGACATGACCTGCATCTATGTTCTCTTATCACATCATAGCTGTACACATAAAAAATTTTTTTTTAAAACTTGGTTGGATAGATGGGTCACTTTTTGAACCAAAAATTGTCCTCTGTTAGGAGGTGAGGTGAGGTGAAATGGGGTTTAACGTCGCGTCCAAGATTATTGCACTTATATAGCAACGTGCATGTCCGTGTGTGGTGTGGCTGCATGAACTAGTCCTGACTGATGCCGATTTATAGTGCTAGCCCACTGAGATACCATGCCGCAGTTTAACATGAATACCCCACTCAGACACAGTATACTGACTCCGAGCCGACCAGTCCTTGTTTTAGCTCCTTAATGCCGAGTGCCAGACAGGGTAACAACAAGTACCATCTTTAAACATCTTTTGGTATGACGCGGCCAGGGATTGAACCCCGGAACTTCCGCTCTCCGGGCGGACGCTCTACCACTAAACCACGGAGGCTGTCGTCCTCTGTTAGGAAGCATAAGGAGGCAACGCATTCATCTTTGGGCCAGCCATGGCTTTCATGATCATGTATTTATCCTAAACATAAAGCTTACTGGATGCAGTAATAATTTCATGAATCCATAACATTTAAAACAAATTCATCATATTGCCATGTAAAATATTTGCAAATTCCATATTGCTGTGTCGAGTTTATTTTCCTGATATAATTAGCTGAGATATTTTAAGGACTGCAAAATAAACTTTGTCAGCATGATATTGATTTACTGGCACAAAAATTACACAACAATTACATTGTCCCTTGGCTGTTACAACTGGAACTCACATACATACAATAGCTCAGCATGGAAAGGCTGCAACACAATAATCTCCTGACCAAATGACCTGTTACGCTGTTCCTAAAATATTTTTATTTCTTTTCACATGGGTACAATGTGTGAAGCCCATTTCTGGTGTCCCCCGCCGTGATATTGCTGGAATATTGTTAAAAGCGGCGTAAAACCAAACTCACCCACTCTTTTCACAATGTTATCATGCACAACTTTTGCAAACTACATTCATTTCCACATTTTGCATCAGTTGCCACAGAACAGCCTTTTTACACAGATCATATTTCAAAGAAATAATAAAGTTTATTAACATGCTAAACAACTTGTGTACCCTACACAGACATCAGAAAACAAAATGGAAGTTCTGTGATGTAGAAGGATAGATGAGTGACATATAAAGACATCCCCTGGGGGAGGTGCAGGACTGTGCCATGGGAGACAGGCTGATTGACCCTGATAGACTATACAGTGATAGCATCTACTTGGCCTGGGGGTAGCTATCTTGCTGATGGAAGCTGTCTCACCCCTCAGGGAACAATCAGTCCTATTAAACCTTAGCTCAACAGAAGTCTTCCCAGATCTGTAGTCTGAAGGTTTCTAAACTTGAATAACTGTGACCTACATAAGTGACATGTATGTATAGGTATAATTGTCTTAATTAAAATTAATAGAATAGACTGCTAATTTTGATAACATAACTAGCGGAGTGTTTGAATACCAAATACAGAAGCAGATCCATCACAGCCTCTTTTCTGAATGCAGCCAAACTTTAATATTCATATACCTGACTATATATAAAATTGTCTTAATTAAAATTAATAGGAGAGACTGCTTACTTTGATTACATAACTAGCAGAGTGTTTGAATACCAAAAACAGAAGCACCTCAATCTTAACTCTTTTCTGAACGCAGCCGAATTTTCCACCCTAAAACGTGTTTCAAGAACAATTTCGACTTTACCAGATAAGGTCACAGCTGTATCGCCAGTATCCATCAATACCTGAAGCAGCTTAATAGTGAAAAATGACTTGATTTTGCATAAACTTAGCATATTCTATTGATATCTTAGAGACACATTACCTTATTTAAAAAAAAAAGCCCTAATCTAACGGTCCTGCCATAACCACACAAACTCCACCACTGGCAGCAGCCACAGCCATGTCATGCGTATTACCGTGTCTTTGCACCTTCTCTCAGAAGGATAGCTCTAAGTTTATGACTTAACCTGTGTAAGTTTCACATATTAGTTTCAAAAATGGCTTTCTACCAAGGAGGTTTTTACACACTGCTTCTATGTTTCTGTTGGCCGGGAATGAAGTATTGGGCGCCCGTGTCTGTCACGTGCAGATTGGGCAACTTCGCCACCGACAGCTCAACAGAGGAGAACCTGCCTATGTGCAATGTGATTTGGTGCTTGCATTAGGTTGGCTCTTTATTTCCTTTCCAACAGATCTTACCCGTGAAGATCTGGGGTAGAATAGGTCTTCAGTAACCCATGCTTGCTGTGAGAGGCGACTATGCTTGTCGTAAAATGCGACTATGCTTGTTGTTAGAGGCGACTAACAGGATTGGGTCCTCATTGCGTAGATCGATGCTCATGATCTCATTCACTGGATTATTTGCAGACCACCGTCATATAGCTGGAATATTGCTGGGTGCGGTGTTTAACAACAAACAATTAAGCGAGTGAGTGAGTGAGTGAGTGAGGCTTAACACCGCTTTTAACAGTAGCGTAATGTGGGAGGAAAGCCCGAAGTGATGCAGGTCTTAGACATTTACCACTTCAGTGAAACCCACGAGCTCGGGTATGGTGCTGACAAACCTTGAATCGGGGCCAAACCGGGATTCGAACCCACCCACAAACAAACAAAATCTTACAGATCTGCAGTACAAGGAGTATCTGTTGGTCAATGTTTCAGTATGATTGTCTTCATCCCAATTCCTCATCTGCTGGAGATGCAAGTGCAAGTTTGTTGTTGGAATTATCAGAAACACCTCTGTAACCTCACACCAGGTGTACAATATTCCACAAGTTTGTGATCTGGTCCCAGGGAAATGGCATCTATCCTAACTATATTTTCTAGGTTGTGAGTGAGTGAGTGTGTGAGTGTGTGAGTGAGTGAGTGAGTGAGTATGGTTTTACGCCGCTTTTAGCAATATTCCAGCAATATCACGGCAGGGGACACCAGAAATGGGCTTCACACATTGTGCCCATGTCGGGAATCGAACCCTGGTCTTCAGCGTGACGAGCGAACGCTTTAACCACTAGGCTACCCGACCGCCCCCAGCGAGTTAGTGAGTGTGGTGTTACATGGCATTCAGCAATGTCCAACTATAGGCTTATCACATGGCCATGAAAATAATCAAGTCTGAAATATAGTGACTGAAATCATGAGCAACGATCCACATGTGGAAAAGTGTAATCCCAAATACAACATTTGTTACACAATTTAATCAAGTACAATTATTTATGTTTGTCTCATGACCACATTCACAAAGCATCTCGTGAATCACAAGAATGTGTTTGGCCAATACCACGAGTGCATACCTGACACTGATGGATTCTCCACTGACAGGGATGCAGCAATCATATAGCAAGCATTTCATCAAGTTATCTGAGGTTGAAACTGAAACGTCTTGCAAAGAGCGTAAGCGTTGAAGTACATAAAATATTATTATGTTATATAAATAGGCAATACTTTGTTAAAGACATATCAACAGAGCTCCAGATAACTTTTTGAGCAATTGAGTTTTTACTCCAGGGTTTCTATGTTAATTGGGTTATTACATTTTTCATTGGGTAACCTATATTTTTTCACTCATCTATTCATCACTCTATTGGGTTATCCCCAAAAGAGTGAACATTTAAAGACTGAAAAAAATGAAATAATGTTTTAGATGTATATAACCATGATAACTGTTCTAAACATATAGGCTTGACTCGGAAAGTAAATTAGCTCGTAATTGTGTTGCGGAAATTAGCTCCTTTGTACGCATGCTGAAAAATCTTCATTGGGTATTTACGCGTGCTGTTTTTATACATATGAGTTTTCATTTAGTGCATGCGTTTCTGCTGTACGCAGGTTAATTGAAAGTAATTGGGGTTTTAATATTCTATTTTTTTTATTTATTTTTTTTAATTTTTTTTTATTTTTTTTTGGGGGGGGGTATTTTATGCATATACACTTCTTCTCTTTGTTGCTCTGTACCCAACTAGACCACAGCTTATTTTGGTAAAGTGGTTTATGAAAAATAACTACTGGTCCCTACAGTCTACTAGAGTTTGGAGTAGCGGACCAGAGGCCATGTTGTATCCTGGTCTTAAGTTAATATTAGCGAATAGATATCAAAGACATGTTTCAGATGTAAAAATGCTACCAAGACTTGCCAGACTCCTGGCAAAATGTTCTCATTCAACTCTCATGAACATGGTAATCTTTTAATCCTTACTCACAGAAAACCTTTTAATCTCTTCTCACAGATAACACAACGTCAAGCCAACTGGGAGCTTCTCATGGGGCAACCAAGATTCGCTATGGCCGAGTTGAGACTTGAGAGCTTGCCACCACGTCAATCAGTGAACAAAGAAGGCTAACTACTGCTATTTAGACAAACCACTAAGTGCATCATTCGTATTCACAAGCTAAACTACACCAAGGCCTTCCCATATAGACAGGGATTAACTCTCAACCTCAAATAACCACTTTTGAAAGTTAAAAAGTTCAACTAAAGGGACAACAGCCTTTCTGAGTAGTAGACAAGCTAGATCCACCATTTCCCCCAACTTCATAATCATTCATGAAATGTTTCAAAGTGAGGGAAACTTGTCAATCAAATGTTTTACATGTGAGTTGAGATTTGTTTGTTTGTTTGTTGTTTTAAAGCCGCAATATTCCAGCTATATGACAGCGGTCTGTAAATATTCGAGTGTGGACCAAACAATACAGTGATTGAGATCATGAGCATCGACCTACGCAATTAGGACCCGATCCTGTTAGTTGACTTTTACGACAAGCATAGTCGCCTCTTACAGCAAGCATGGGTTACCGAAGACCTATTCTAACTCGGATCTTCTCGGTTGTTGAGAAACTACTCTCGTGAATTGCCATAGGCTTTGCTTGAGGTGCCTGAAGGATTGTTGGTTTACTGTATGAGGACAAGATAAGTTCACATGGGTGTCAACTGGGTGAAAAACTGTATTTCAGCAATAACACAGCTTGTCAACAGAAAGCATAAGCAAGAGGCCAATCAAGAGGAGAGTTGCAGACATTGATCACTTGGATGTAACTCTGATGTGAGGTCTGGTGCCAACAGACCAACACTTGATAACTATGGGATTCAAACCCATGACCACCAGTGCCAGACAGGACAAAGGATGCAGCTCTGTACATCAAATTGTGGCTCCCTGGCTTATGGCATCTCTGCCCTGGGGAAACTTCAAATAAAAAAGCCGTTTAAAAAACTTACCTCTTTTTCGGAGAGACATTTTTTGCTTCTATCACCCAGAGTTTCATAGAGTTGTCGGTCCTCCGACATTCCTCCTGGTTGGGGCGTACCGTCCGCCGCAAACTGGGGGGAAACAACAAGATTTAACTACCTCACTCATGACAACTAAAAAGTCGGGCTCCAGTCATGCAAACATCAGATTCTGTCACAACTAAGGGATGCAACTCTGCACAGTGACCTGTTGGCCCAAATGACTGAGCCAAGTGTCCCAGCTGGATCTAGAATCTTAACTTATGATATGTTTGGGAAGCTTCAATCTTTCTTACAGTTTGTATTAATATCTGAAATAATCAAAAAAAGGTTGACCAAAGTGAAAAGTATCGATGAAGCTATGTAACATTAAGCTGCCACTGACATTCACATATATATTGCTTCATCAAAATATTCTTCTCAACAGTGCCCCTTTTCAATTTTTGACTGCTACACTTTGAAAAAACAACATCTCGAGACAAATTAGGCTTAAAATATAACATGTGGAGCTCTAATGGGTACTCGTGTATTTGAGCAAGGATCTGGCTCAGATGGAATCAAGTCCCATGTCAAGGGTGCAAGGACCCCTACCAAGGGAGATAACTCACATCTGCAATTAACACTTAGCTATGTGTTGCAGTGAAATGTCTGTATACATTTTGAGCGGGTTGGGTTTAATGCTGCTATTAACTATTTAAATTACGGCATGTCCCTAATGCCCTTTGTGATACATGTCTTAGACATTTACCCTTTAGAAAAAAGGGGGCGGTGGGGTAGCCTAGTGGTTAAAGCGTTCGCTCATCACACTAAAGGCCTGGGTTGATTCCCCACATGGGTACAATGAGTGAAACACATTTCTGGTGTCCCCCGCCGAGATATTGCTGGAATATTGTAAAAAGCGGCGTAAAACCATACTCACTACCCGTTAGAGCCCTACAGCCATGGTACACCAGAGTTACCTACCTTTCTATCCACTTGTCCCTCTCCTCAGCGGTGCGGCAGGAGATGTACTTGCTGCCGTGGCTGGTGGACACTTGGAAGCAGTGGTCCTGTCCGAGGACACTGCTGTGCAGGGGTTTGATCTCCAGGTCCGGCGCGGTCAGGTCGATCGAGTGCATACTGGAGGGATTGGTCAGGAGAGATTCATGGGAGCGGGAGGTCCGTATCCGGGAGCTAATCAGAGACCTGCAATAAAACAAATTACGTTGAGGACCTGGAATACTTATGGACAACTGACGTATGCAAGAAATTGTAATTTATTTTGAACATGGTCAGTGTGCTGAAATGACGACATGAATGACAACAAAAGAAAAATGTGCGCAAAAACAGAAATCTGTAACCTCCCAAACATTCAGACTGTACAGCGCCCAAAGTGACGTAGGCAGAAGATGTCACTCAACATTCAGCCAAACTGATGACAGTGCAAACACTAATCCAATCAGAACTTTTGTTCTTTTCTCCAATAGTATTTTCCTTCAACAACTCAGATGTTTCTTTGAGAAACACTCAGTGCGCCATGTAACAACATCACACATCTCCTTCTAGTTAGCATCTCGCTGTTATTTACAAATCCTATGTTCCTATGTTGTTAGCAAGAGCCTCACACAAATCTGTAAATCCGTATTGCCCTCGGAAGACAGTTCTCTAGTTCTTTCACCAGATATGTAAATGATGCACATTCCAGTGTCCCAGCTGTGGAAATATATGAACATATCGCCACCTGTATATCATAATGAATGTCTGGCTGTATTCCTCACACCTTCTGCTACGTTCCTCACAACTTGCTCAATCAATAATCACTGACCTAGATACAGAAGCCATGGATTTCATTTGCCATTAATGTCTTACTGGCATTCTTTCGATTTACCATGATCAAACACTGATAGGAAAAGCTTGAATCTGTCAGATTCTGTTTGATTGGAGACCAGATCTCATGCATTGTTTAAAATGCCTTGCAATAGTACACTTCAATAGTTGTAAATCAATATATATTCCCTCAATGTGAAGTAGTTGACCAATAGATAGTATCTCAATGACAGTGATTTACCAATACTTGTATTCTGGATGGGTATAGTAATGTGGGTTGATGTAAAAATTGATTAAAGCTGTAAATTATTAACACAGAAACATTGCAAAAGAACCTTCTATCTGGCATCGTCTTCACTGGCATGCACAAAGTTCCAATCACAATAAAAAAAAATTCAAAGAAATAAAACTTTTCAAGCTCTTTTGAAAGAAACAGCAAGGACATCATGAAAGCTTTCAAAGAAAATATTACAATGTGCCGATTGTTTATAAAACACCACCTGATTGGACAAAACAGTAATCCCAACCACACATCCATACTGTCTTCCTGAAAACTGTTCGTCACAAGTGTCAGCTGAATCCTTGTGAGATGTACATCCGGATTGTAAAGGTGATAGCTCCTTCCAACTACTTCCACTCAAGTAGCTTACATCATACTATATCCTTGTGAAAACATACAAGTTCCTTATTATGAGTCAGTAACAATGACACTTATTTTATCAGAAAAGCTCAAAGTCAAACTAAGAAACTGAGAATCAGTCATACTAGGAAACAATAACATCCTTCAAAATATTTAAATCAAAACTGCTCAAATCATGTGTCCTCAAATCAATAAAGTGCCGAAAAATGAAACACAAAATATTGCCGCTAAGGCGTTCCCATTTTACTGTTTTACCCTGTATGAAGGAAACCATCAGCTGAAGCAACATCTTGAACTCAGTCCTTGCTGCGTCAGAGATCATAAGAACTCAGATCAGATAATATTCCCAATCCGCATGTAATAATCATAAAAAATCAGGTCACAACATTGTCCCTGTCCACAGGCAAACGTCATGAGAAATCAGGTCAATGTTCCCCCACAAGGGGTTTGACTCCACACCTGACAAGCAACAGACACAAGTCAGTCTAGTAACGGATGACCACACAATTTCAAATGTCCATCAAGTAAACATAGATCCTACAAACCCAAAACAAATGGAGGGAAGATTCAAGGGTTTTCTGTGAGTGGGGGCCAGGCAGCATGGGTGAGGTGAGGTGAGGTGAGGTGAGGTGAGGTGAGACGAAATTGGGTTTAACGTCGCGTCCAAGATTATTGCACTTATATAGCGATGTGCATGTACATGGATGTGTTTGTGTGGCTGCTTATACTAGTCCAGACTGATGCCGATTTATGTTGCTAGCTCGCTGAGATACCATGCCGCAGTTTAACATGAATACCCCACTCGGACACGGTATACTGACTCCAAGCCGACCAGTCCTTGTTTTAGCCGAGCACCAGACAGGGTAACAACAATCTTTTAACGTCTTTTGGTATGACGCGGCCAGGGATCAAACCCCGGACCTTCCCCTATCCGGGGGAACGCTCTACCTCTAGACCACGGAGGCAGTCAGGCAGCATGGGAGTGACACCTTGTGAAAGACTGCATGAGTGAGTGAGTATAGTTTTGTCCTGCTTTATGCAATATTCCAGCAACATCACAGCAGGGAACAGACATGTTGTACCCATGTGGGAAAAGAACCCTGGTCTTCAGAGTGACGAGCGAATGCTTTAACCACATGGCTACCCCACCGCCCCAAACTGAGTGCATGAAAGTACTTGCAGGACTTGCAGCTACACTGTAGTGGGGATTACATGAGGCACCCAGGACTGTCCAGCCACAGGTGCTACAGGAATGAAAGAGGATCTAGGAACAGGCAAGTCTCCACCACAAGTAAGTAAGAGTAGTACATGATAGTAACCATCTTATCCAGGATTATGAGCAGGGAGAAGCATGTTTTTTTTTAAAATCTGAAAGTTGGTCAGGTTCTGGAGGACCTATGATTCATGTAATGGCATGTGTCACTCAAATTACTCTTAATGTAATGAAATCCCCAGTATTCAACAAAACGTTTCATCCTTGTTAGAGTGAATAAACACATCCTCAACCTTCATCCCCGAGTCAGAGAGGATTGACAGCGCACCGCAGTGTCTGCGCCAGGAAGGAAGTGCATGTAATCTAGGTCGCCATCCGGACACCATGAGGACATCAAGTCCTGGTGCTGATGTCGAGTGCCTGACAGCAGTGAGTGTGTTGACACCACCACCACCAGTATTCAAGCCATATTCAACTACAGCCCTGAAACCCCCTTAATGTAAACCATTCACCACAACTGACATCCACACCAATAACCACTGATAGCCAAACCACTAACCACTGATAGCTGAACCAATAACGACTGATAGCCAAACCAATAACCACTGATAGCCAAACCAATAACCACTGATAGCCAAACCACTAGCCACTGATAGCCAAACCAATAGCCACTGATAGCCAAACCAATAACCACTGATAGCCAAACCAATAACGACTGATAGCCAAACCAATAACCACTGACATCAACACAACTAACCACTGATAGCCAAACCAATAACGACTGATAGCCAAACCAATAACGACTGATAGCCAAACCACTAGCCACTGATAGCCAAACCAATAACCACTGACAGCCAAACCAATAACGACTGATAGCCAAACCACTAGCCACTGATAGCCAAACCAATAACCACTGATAGCCAAACCAATAACCACTGATAGCCAAACCACTAGCCACTGATAGCCAAACCAATAACCACTGATAGCCAAACCACTAACCACTGATAGCCAAACCAATAACCACTGATAGCAAAACCACTAACCACTGATAGCCAAACCAATAACCACTGATAGCTGAACCAATAACCACTGACATCAACACAACTAACCACTGATAGCCAAACCACTAAGCACTGTCATCCAAACCAATAACCACTGATAGCCACACATGAAACCACTAATACCCACATGACAAACCACTGATATCCACACAACTAACTACTAACATCAGCACAACTAAGCACTGTCATCCAAACCACTAACCACTGATAGCCAACTCTCCAGCCACTGATATCCACACAACTAACTACTGACATGAACACAACTAAGCACTGATATCCACACAACTAACTACTGACATCAACACAACTAAGCACTGATATCCACACAACTAACTACTGACATCAACACAACTAACTACTGACTTCAAACCACTAACCACGCCTGTGACAACACGGTTACCACATCCATGAATACCAGAGTCCCATCCCTGGTCCAACACCACCAGTTGAGCACCATCCCAGCACTCAACACGCACAGCGTGAAAGCACCCAGACACATGAATAAAACCACAGTGCTTGCCCTTGTGATCAAATAGCTATCACCATGCAAGGCTGAAGTTACCGATTCCACCACAGCAGTTACCGATTCCAGGCAGCTTAATTATACCATGGTAAAATGCCAATAATTCCTGCTGCATGTGTTGGGGGCCATGTCAGTTCTGTGTAAACACAAGCTGGTCAGCTGACTGGATTCCTGCAATACATGTCTGACACTGACAAATGGCAGGTCTAACCTAGCCTGACCCGGGTCAGCTGACCTGGAACAACATTGGGTCACATGTGTCACATGTGTCACATCTACATATTGAGAGACGAAGATACTGCAACATTCCAACAGAAGAAAGATTATGTGCCTTTTGTGATTTTAATGAAACAGAAGATGAGGAAGACTTTCTGTTGCGTTGCCCTCTCTAAAAAGATCTACTCAATTCATCACCCGGCTTTGCTATGCACCTACTATCGTTAAAAATGCTATTAAATCCACCAGAGCCCTTTGCAAAAATTATATCTAATTTCATTCACAAAATGTTCAGGCAAAGAAAATCTGCATCTCCTCCCTAACAATATAATCATTGCAATATTTGTATTCTGTTTTGAATGTCAATGTTTTTAATTAGTCATGTTCATGTTTTGTACCCTGCCCCCTGGGTGTTTTGTACAATAAATATTCTTCTTCTTCTTCTTCTATTGCAAGAGGCAGATACAACACAACTACTGCTGAACAAAAAGATTCTGTCTCCTCTGCAACAAAAATGATGTAGAAGATGAAACTCCCTTTCCTTTACACTGTCCCGTATATCTCTCTGAAGGAAAATTACTAGGGCTGGCCAAAAATATCGATAATCGGAATTACCATCAATGGGAAGAAATATTAATGATTATCGATATAAAAATTGTGTCATTGATAATACCTTACATAAACTATTGTATTGAAATAAAGTCTAGATTTACCCAAACAGATTTGTTATTGTCAATAATTGTTATTACTGAAGATGGAAAGTGACTGTTTTTGTTATAAGTCAAATGTCCGAAAAGTAATCCCTGAATAAATGTGCCACCACTCCCCAGTGGAGTGAAATATGTTGATTTCTTTACGATTTGTTTCTTTTGCATATTTGCTCAAAGATACTTCTCTGATATTTATCGATAATTGATAGATATTTAGTTAATGATTATCGATCTCTATGATCTGTATTGACAGCCAGCCTTAAATATTACAACTGCCGTATCTGTAGTATAAATTTGTACCCTGGCTGTTAAGGGTGTTCTGGACAATAGATATCTTGAATCTTGAATCTTGTCCGGCACTGACAGACTGCAGGTCTAACCCAGGCTGACCCAGGTCAGGAGGAACACTGTTAGGTCACAAGTTTCCCTTCTGAATGCTAACCTTATTCAAAACTGTACTTTTCAGGACCAGAGGTTAGTAAGAGGTCAGATGGTTGATAAACTAAATCATTGAAATCTTTTAAATGATCACAAATTGTCAGTGGTGCATATAAGATTGGTGATGGGTATTATCTTCATCCATCTAAAACAAACAGATTGAATTCACTGTATCCAAGTTTAGTGGACCCTGGTGAACTGATTGACAGTGATAATGATGTCAACATGGCCATGAAGGCTGTCATGGGGTACCACAACCTAATCATCAACAGCCTCATCCACATCAGCAGTCTCATCCACATCAGCAGTCTCATCCACATCAACAGCCTCATCCACATCAACAACCTCACCCACATCAACAGCCTGACCACATCAACAACCTCACCCACATCAACAGCCTCATCCACATCAACAACCTCACCCACATCAACAGTCTCATCCACATCAACAACCTCATCCACATCAACAGCCTCATCCACATCAACAACCTCACCCACATCAATAGCCTCATCCACATCAATAGCATTACCCACATCAACCTCAACAGCAATATCACCAACCTCACCTTCATCAACCTCAACACCAAGAACCCCATAATAAAACACTAAATTCTTCTGAAATTGATTGTAAGAGGCAAGTTCAGGCTTGTAGTTTCTAGTGGATTGGTTTTGGCACTGGCTGCATACATGTTTCACTGAGAACACTCGGTCAGCCATCATCAATATCACTGATAAATAACCAATCCATGCTGATAACAATCTCCACATCACACACTGTGTGGAGTACCACACACCACCACTGCCCAGCAACGCCGCCCCCAGATCCACATCTAGATGATACCTGGCTATGATACCTGGCTCCTCAACACATCCAGTTCTACCAGGAGTACCTCATCCATTCTCAAGAACTAACCCAACTAACCAAGCCTGTCACAGGCCTGACTGGGTCAACCTCACCAACACTGCATCATGGCAAGTGGCACATGTTACACCTTGGTCAACAATAGACAGATGTTGTGTCAAGACAACATCCCTACTGTAACAAGGGCCTTGAGGGATGTCCGGGACGGGGGGGGGGGGGGGGGGGGGGGGAGAAGGGGGGGACGTGACATGAAGATAATAGCAGTTCCTCCTGCTTCACTGTCATGGCAATATATCCAGCAGTTGGAGGTGACGAAGCATTGACAGTCACAGATTAGGGAACAGTTATTGAATGTGACGATATGCTGATTGTCACAGATAGGGTAATAGCATTTAGAGGGGACGAAACAGTGACACTCACAGATTAGGGAACAGCTATTGAAGGTGACGATATGCTGGTTGTCACAGATCGCTAATAGCATTTAGAGGGGACAAAATACTGACAGTCACAGGTAAGAATAACATCTGAGTTCACTTGTCTTCTGTAAAATTAATAATCTCAGTCTCAAGGAAAATTTAGCTTTTTAAAACATGGAGAAAAAAATACTTTCGAAAATTATGAAAAGATGCAAATGTTTCCACAGAGAGTAAATTTTAACATGTCTTTGTTTTTTGTTTAACGCTGACCCCAGCAATCTTCCAGCTATATGATGGCAGACTAGACCAAACAATCCTGTGATTGACGTCATGAATATCGATCTCCACCCTCACTATACAATGACGTTCATTTACAAAGTCAGCGAGTCTGAACCCCCAATCATGTAAGGTTACTGGAGGCCAACTGTAATCTTGGTCTTCACTGACAAAACCTTTAGCAGAACATTGAATACAAGAAACCTCGGTCAAGGCGGAAAATACTGATGACTGTATGACCTGTTTACAAAGAGCCGAGAGTCAATCACGGATGCAGCTTAGCCTACATAATGCATCCCTTCCATCCAAGCAATGTGTACAATACTGTTCAAGTACCCTCATCAATCTGTTAAACCCCATCTAACAGCAACACATATCCCCTAGGGCATTATGTCACGTATTACATGGTCATCTTCATCCCAGCAAACAACAGCATCTCCATACTGACTGTCTAATTTGATGGAAGAAGGATCCCTTGGGCTGAGGCCGTGGATAACATGGTTACCTCAACCTCTCTGTACAACAGGCTCTCAATATTGCTGATGTCAGCATATCTGTTTCCATGAAGCAGACTCCCCAGGGCTCTGGGTCCTATATTACATATACATCCCACTCTCCCTGCCCAACAGGAGCCTAGCAACAAGCTGTTACAGTCCGATGACATCAGAGCCCTGTGGAGCAGCTAGGAGCCCAAGGGAGCCAGTAATGTTATGGCGAGTCACACGTTAACAAACAGAGTTAATGCCAGACAAGTTTGTGAAAGTCTCCCTGTGCAGTTTACGGCCAGATTAATCTGACACCAGCATGACCATGGCGTAACACAAAGCCTCATCATCACTTGAAAGTGCAACAAAGGATACAACTGTTATATCACACCAGGGACAGGGAGATATGGGATTTTTAACATGGGAAGTCCATTTAACATGAAACCTAACCAACAACGCTTATCATGATTAGAATGGGTCAGAAAGTGCCAACTAGAGAACAAAAGGCGATATGTATGTCAACAATCAGGATAATTTCCTTGTAAACAACTGATACAGAGAGATGTGGCCTCCGTCACTATCTAAATTGCTACTTTAACTTATCGAGTGACCGGATACAGGGCAGGCTTGACTGTTTCAGAAGTTCAGGGGGTTATGGCGGAGGGACAGGAAGAGGAACAATAGACAGTGAAGTAGCAGCAGATCACCACATCAAGGTGGTGTTAGCCAGTGGCCGGGGAAGTAGTACTTGAACAATTCAACTGGTCACTCGTAAAATGTAATTAGGGTATTTCAGGAATTTGTCAGAATCATTTAAATTTGTTATGAAAATGTATATAACTGGACATGCAAAAATGGAATTTCTGTTTAACATTTCAGCAATAAATGGTCAATAAATTTTACAGTTGGGAGGTCACATCTTTGTCTGAGAACGTGGCACATGTAGAAACTTGTAAAGGATTTCTCAATTAACTTACACATCCCCCCAAAAATATGCATTCCACATTTGCCCCCATCCCCTACTCCCAAGGCTGATCCCCAGTTGGCTAGAGAGAGGGTCCAAGGCTACCCCCACTGACTATCTGCTACAGGGAGGGGCTGTGATTGAATCCCCCTTGACTATCTGCTACAAACCCTCCTGTCTGTTAAAGAGGGTTGAAGATTGCCCCCCTTCACTGGCTGGCACAGAGAGACTAGCCTACTGGCCACTGCTACACTTGAGACAGGCCATGCTGCCCTCACTGAGTTCTCAAGTATCTCAGCCTATTATCATTAGAGAAAGCTTGTTAAGTACTTGAGCCCCCAAAGGATGTCCAGCAGTTTAATGACCATCCTGCTTTAACTAGTAACATTCCTGTCCAGCGCCTAGCTTTCAACAAGTGGCAATAATGGGGTTTCAAGGGGACGTTATGGCAAGTTTAGAGCCCCATGTATTTAACTGCTGAAAGTCAAACACTGCCCTCTATGGGGTGAAGTTTATGGCAGTTCCAGATGGGAACATCCCCCATGTAGATCTGACAATTGTAGAGACAATCCACCACAGTTATAAGGTACATATTATATAGCATTCACATGGAGCAGATCTTGGCCATTGTGTGTGGCCTGACATGGAGCAGTAACCACAGGCTGAGATGCAGGGGACTGCCATGACTTGGCCAGTGTGGACAACTCAACAACAAGCCCACCAATCCACCAGCCCCATTGTCTTGCCTGATTGTCTTGCCTGATGACACAGACAGGGACTCCGGCCTGGGTTTTCAGCATTGTCACAGAACACTTACAGAGCATTCTTACAGAACACTTACAGAGCACTCTCACAGAGCAATCACAGAACAGTCACAGAACACTTACAATAGTCACGGAGAACTCACAGAACCCGTACAGGTCACAGAGCTGTCAAAACAGTCACACATCAGAGAGCAGCCACAGAGCACTCACAGAACCCTTACAAAAGTCACAGAGCTGGCAGAACAATCACAGAGCAATCACAGGGAGCTGACTATGTCTACATCTAGACGTTTAACAAATTTATCACTTGACTTGCTACCCACGTAATGAAGTGGACAGATGATGGCTTTCAGATTGGTTGGAACGATTACCTTCAAGAGCAAGAACACTATGTCTTTCCCCTAATGTAAGTGGGGCAACTGTAGAATAATGCAGGATTGTTATCAACATCACCTCAGGGGACAGGGGACATATAAGACAGGTAATTCTTTCCCTTGACTTTTCAATAACTGAGGATGAATTGATGACAGGGTCGATGACGGATGGATGTTTGACTGACTTGATGGTAGGCAGATGGGTAGAAGAATATATGGGCACTTTTACGTATCTCGGAGGGTGGAGATCACATAGAATGTTATTTTACATACAAATAATTCTGGCTTTAAGACACAAACAACATTTTTGTTGACACATGACCCTACCATAAATACAATTTCCATTGTAGAAACACGTGTGAGAATGCCGACAATGCTGGCAACAATCACAATAACTTGTCCCCCAGGACAGGCCAAAGCATGAAACATGACGGCCAGATGTCAAAACCTCACCAATAAAAGTGCAATAGATTTGCCCCTATAAACAAGAACTGAACGCACCCATGTGGGTGAGGAATGTCAGAACTTAAGTAGAAAATGGGCTTGTGATGAAAACAGAGACATAGGTCACTGGCAAAGTATGTGACATCTGACAATGTAAACACTGCAGTGTTGAGGTGTAGCAGGGTAGCACAGCGGGTGTTGGTTCACACGTCCCCACCGAGAGTCTTACAAAGTAAGCATGAGAGGCAAACTATAGCCTGATGTTTAACAGTAAGGAATTAATATTCAGTTGCTCACGATCACCAGGACCCGTTAATTTTCAATACTGCCATCAATGCACAGGTTTAAATGTTTTGTTTATTTGTTTGTTCATTTGTTGTTTAACGCAGCACTCAGCAATATTCCAGCTATATGACGGCGGTCTGTAAAGAATCGAGTCTGGACCAGACAATCCAGTGATTGATGTCATGCACATTGATCCACGCAATTGGGATACGATGACATGCATCAACAAAGTCAGCAAGTCTGACGACCCGATCCTGTCAGTCGCCTCTTACGACAAGCATAGTCACCTTTTACAGCAAGCATGGGTTGCTGAAGACCTATTCTACCCCAGATGTCTTCACAGGTCACAGGTTTAATGTCCCATGTTGACATACTATTACTGATGTTTATAAACAAAGCAAAGTTACTTCCTGTCTGTAGGATATACATCGAGACATCTATAGTGGTATAGTGTTTGTTACTTCTGGTGCCGTCAGGTTAAGTGGCACATTAAATTTCCTCAACTATAATTTCAACTTCCTTGATTTATCAGTATAAAGTACCCATCTTTGTTCTATCACACCCTTACGTATCCTATCAGCCTCCGTATCCCTTAAACTCAACACATGTGTAAACGCTCATCCACTTTAAAAGTAACATGGATTTCTATTCAATCAGCCAAGATGTCACTGATCATGATGAAAAGCCAGTGCCCAGGAATTTTGTCGTGAGTTTTATAATCCAACATGCTGGTCACACATCCTGAAAGTTTCTGTGACAAGAAATCAATGAGTTTTGAAGAGCATCCTTATCACACCTCCAGGCTGTGCCCCTACACCAAGCAGACCAACAACTGCAGAACCAAGCTCCTCCTACATCAACATAGCCTCTTTCTCATGCATTTCTCTGCCCTCTCCCACTCCACACTGAGCTCAGCTGTCATCCTCTGTGTCTGTAGATCAGCACCAGCTGGAACTGACCCCCACCCCCTGTCTACACCCCCAGCCCCTGTCTACACCCCCAACCCCTGTCTACACCCCCAGCCCCCTGTGTACATCACCCTGGGGCATTACCACCACTTTAGTGGGGTCATCACGAGGAGCAAATGTCACTCCCCTCCGGCTATCATCCACACATTACACACATCTCAGAACCTCTCTCCCCTTACAATTAGCCACTGCCACATGTCACAGTAAAAACTTCCGGGGGGGGGGGGGGGGGGGGGGGGGTTTTCCCCCAGAAAATATGTATAGTATATAACAATTTCTATTAGCCAATTTAGTTGCCTACCAAGAATCAAGAAAGAAGTTACTGTACAAAAACTGACATGGGGCAGGCAGAGTACAATGATTTAGAGATGCTAGTATGCACATACTAGTATTCTAGTATATATGCTAGTATCGTCTGATCATAGGTATTTGGACATCAATGTTTTTCAGACAGCCATGGTTATCTGAATTACAACCACTATAACAAGGGGTGTGTCGTCACACAGACATTGTAAATACTGTCTAATACTGTCATAATGTCTTGTCTTTTAAAATTGCATCTGTCATGTAATGGAACGTTTCTGCAATAAATATTATCTTATCTTATCTTACTCAGATGATGGCTTGTTTTTAAGATAAAGTCGTCTTTTATAAGTGAGTGATACATTTTACAGTTTTTCTTGTGATTAATAAGAAAATGTTCCTAAAGCGTTCGAAAACCCATAACACTGGGATGTACACATACACAGGGAGAGAGCTAGTAAACCTGGTCTCACCACAGATGATCATTAATATTGAAAAACCTGCAGGAGCCACATAATTCAGGAGAGACCAAAATATGTAGCAAATATATAGATCGTGTTCAAAATCATAACCTCGGAGGTTTTGATTGTAAATTAAGCACAGTGGAGTCTGACAGCTAGTTTCCTTCCCATAATTCATTGAGGATGTGAGCAGGTCAGACCACAATATCATCAGGTCTCGACACACATGCTTGCAATTGACTTTCAGTAATGATAACCTTCTGATAATTCTGTCAAATTTGCCACAGCAAATCTCCCGGACCCCCTCCACTAATCTCAATCCTCCTGTATGTTATCTGCCTGGACTGAATACTCCCCAGATGGAGCTGCTATCTCCTGCAGCTTGTTGACTTTCTGTACACCTGAATGATCAAAGACCTACACATCCGAAACATGCAGGCACTCTGAGGGGGATGGATCGACATTGTTATCTTACCGACTATGACTTTGAGTCAACTAGTATTTCCAAATGTAGAAAGTTCAACAGGCCACGAACAAATGTGGGACAAAAACCACATATCCTCTGGCAAAGCCGTCCCTCTTCAGTCCCGGTGCTCAATACGACATGCTTTTATCAACCATCTTGCCTTGGGGAAGAAGACACGGTATATTCTCAAGGCATTGTTAACACAGCTCAGATGTACACAGTGTCTGCCCAAGATGAAGGAAGAGCAGCCTAGAGCTCATATCGTCAAGTTTCGATAACATACGCTTGTATGTGCCATCCTCAACAAAAACTGATGGCATACAATACTAAGGCCATTCTTCAGGAAGTATTTAGCAACATCCAAGGACTCGGTAGACACTACTTCATGATAAAATATTTAATGAGGTGAAGTGTGTGTGTGTGGTGGGGTGGTTGCTAGTGATCCTTGGGGGGTCGCTGGGGTTGGGGCTGGGGTTGGTGAGGGTGTGGTAGGTGGGTTATACCAGTGATCCTTAGGGGTGAGGGGGTGACTGGGGTTGGGGTTTGGGCTGGGGTTGGTAAGATGGGCGGGTGGTTATTATAGTGATCCTTGGGGTGAGGGGGTGACTGGGGTTGGGGTTGGGGCTGGGGTTGGTGAGATGGGTGGGGTGGTTATTATAGTGATCCTTGGGGTGAGGGGGTGACTGGGGTTGGGGTTGGGGTTGGGGTTGGGGTTGGGGTTTGGGCTGGGGTTGGTGAGATGGGTGGGGTGGTTATTATTGTGATCCTTGGGGTGAGGTGAGGAGGGTGAGGGGTGGCAGTTGTACAATGATAGTGATCTCCGAAATGAAGCTCTGTCTTCTCAAATGCTAACCCCCTGATAAATCCCTCTATCAGGCCTAGTAATCTGAGCTGCGAGATTCCAATTTGCTTCTCGTTTCAACAGTCAAGCCTGAGAAAGGAAGCATTTTGATGAGGTCCATCTATCACCTCCAACTGCCTGCTGATGACAAGCTGTAAACTGAGACTGGTATTCAGGCCGGCAAGCCCTGATCTTGGCATCTCATTGATCAGGTGAACTTGCATGTATTGAACTGCAAGTCTGGCTTAAAAGACTGCCTCGATAATGAGCCAGGGCCTGCCACAGGTTTTATAAACAATGCCACAGCAATTGACTCGAAGAGAAAGATCAATGAAATCATGCATCTGAACAACAACCTTGAAACATCAAAGCCAGATTACTTGCCTGCTGGAGATACATTTTTATAATGTTCAGCCCTCGAGGGACAAGTGTTGCATCTGAACAGCAGCCTTGCCTTCTTGGGACACCAAAGCCAGATTAACTTGACCGCTCAAGATACATTTTTATAATAATCAGCCCTCGAGGGACAAGTGTTACCAGAACTGACTCACATTTTGTCCATAGTAAATTATGCTCTTGAATGTTTTCATTACCTGCCATGGGTCAATGAAATGAGTCATCCTACCACTAGCACTACTGAGATCAATACAGCTATAGAGCACGATTAAGTACTCTCTGCGACACTCCCTTGGTGGGCGGACCATGTCGACTATCGCTGACTAACACAGCTGACATAACACGATTGTCTTGCCTGTATCGCCACAACTCCATTCAGAGCCCACACAATCCTTGCCTGAACAACTGTCGGAACACATGCAGGAAACGTGACGGTTTTTGATACAATCATTTGAGAATAATGGAGAAAATGTATTATAATTCACAAATTTCTGACAACCACTTGATGATCATGATCAAATTCAATAAAAGACTAACACCAAAACATCCTTAGCACAATAGAAGACTAACTCCAAAACATCACGAACTACAACTGAGGAGACCAATAATTCTTGTAAATATAGAAGCCTCTCACAGCACTAACAATCTGAAAAAGTCTACATTATCCATGTAATAGCAATGTAACATTTACTATGGATTGATTACTCGATATGATTTCATAATTTAAGACCATGGATTAAAAAAGTGAAAACATCTTTTGTCTTTAAAACATCAGCTGAAAAACAGGGGCTTAAATACCTGCCTTCCTGGAAATTCCGCGTAATATCGACCTGTTTTCTGGTAGATAAATAAATATGACCTGTACACACATAAAGTATTGCAGACAGGATAGTTTTTCCTCTCCCAGAACAAAGGACGATACAGCCTTGATTACAACAATTGACGTAGTATATCCCACCTTGACGAGAACAGACGATCACATCTCGACACAAAACTCCGTAGTATCCTCATCCTATCTCCCCTGCTCGGTGAACCCCTCCTCATCGTGAAGGAATCACGGGAATACATCGCTACACCTACATCCAAGGCCATCAGAACCACGGAATGACAAGAAATCGGTCACCACAAACACATCTTTGACCACAGTGTCAACTGTGGAGACACAACCTCGTGGAATGACCAGCCAGCAGCGCTGTGACAATGGCCACAGTGTTGATGAAGACCTATACCACTCATCAGTGAATCACTGATCATCTGAGTCACTGCTGATTGCCTTCTGGTTCAATCCAAGGCCATTGTCGGCGATCCTCACTGTGAATTGCTGGTCAACAATTAACTACCTAGGCAGGTGAAACAACAGGTGTTGACATCAATTATGGAAACAAATCAGTGCCTCAAAAAAACACCACAAATGTCCATAGATTTATTGTTGTGAGCACAGCAGAAGACTTGGAATCACAACAGGTTGATAACAGGTTAGGTGAAGGTGTGAAATAAATATTTTTGAAAAGGGTATTGATACAACATGTCTCACTGTAAAAATATTCAAATTTTGTATCTTTTACGATAACAGCAATTTACCACATTTGAACACAAGATAGAAATAGTTTGGACGTGTCAGTAATTTAGAACAGAGGGTTATTACAAGATACGGGAGGAAGTGATATAATATAATTTGGGAGAGGTATTAAAACAATACGAAGTAATGTCATTGTAAAAATATTTAAATTTTGCTACTTTTATGATAACCACAATTTACCAACATTTGAACATGATGGGATAAAAATAGTTGTGGACCTGTCAGTATTTCAGTACAGTATTTTCTGTGGAAATCCCCTGGTTACCAGACACAGTAGAATTATATACATCATCTGTACCAGCCATTCACAAATCATGTACTTGCTGTGATCGCTGGGAACAAAATATCCAAAACCATGCAACATGTACAAACCCTGACTGCCAGAACAAATCCAAACCTTCCACACACAAATCCAACTGTGCCACTAATGGCACACACATATCCACATGTCCAGCATATATAAACACAACCACTGCAACCACAGCCCGACTCCGTCACCCCACATATACAGACAGTGCTACCCCAGGTCAACCGACCAGCAGGTCCGTGAACCGCCGTGTTCACCTGGAGGCATCCTGATTCGCACTCCGATATTGTGGAAATTTGTCAATAACGTTGCGTTTTCGAGGACCATGCTGATTTGTGGCGGAATTTCCCGATCAATAGCTACAAGCATGTTGCATTGAGCCGCGCTCCGTAACGTTATCAACAGTGGCTGTGAGCGCTGGCTGCGAAGGATGTGTCACACGCAAGGAGTGCCGTCATTAATTATGAAACCACACTGTCTAGGGACCTGCTTCCTTAAACAATACATATCGACAGGAAAGAATTAGAATTTACATTGGGAAAAACTTGGCCAGCAATCCGGCCATGGAGGGTGGTGTTCAGGAATCTGGGTGGAGGTACACGTCACCTACATTCCCTGGACACCCTGTACATGTGATCAACCAAAAATCTGATGCAGGGACATGGGGTGGGGATGGCTTGACAAGTTACCATGTAAAACGTAAATGATGGTGAAGTTTGAGAGGCTAAGTGGGTGCCCCACAAAGGACTGGTTTTAGCGAGCTTTGCGAGGTAGTGGTTGGTCTATACAGGACAAACCATGGCGAGTTATCAGAACACGACAGTCGGAACACAATGGTGGGGATAGATACACCTACATACAAGTACATCGCTCTCACAAGTATCATGTTTTTAGACATCTTGCTAAGACCATCAATTTGTCGCTCCTATCTTCCGATAGGGTAAACTGGATTATCTGGATTGATAAATGTCAACTCCTCTTTCAAACTTCATCAGTTCACGCTGCATTGAGTTAATTGGATTATTTGATCAAATGTCATTAACAGACTGAGGCCTACTGGGGAATATAACTATATAGCATACAGGGTGACAAGGTGTAAGCAGGACAGAATCCATTGTTAGGAATAACACTGTTATACACCAAACTGTTATCATACACGAAACCCCTCTTATAACGCCTACCCTGTTATCCTACATCACATATTGGCTAACTTCAGTCGAAGGACTGCAGTCATTTCTCTAAGATTCAAACAAAAACCCGCAAAGATATCAGCCCCACCATCTGCCTACAAGCCTACAAGTGTGTACCAAACAATGGTCAAGTGTTACAGCTAAATGCCCCCAGTCCACAATGTCCCTCTGACCTCTGTGATCAATCTGTGACAATACTGCGTAAACAACGGCAGTTGGTGTCCACCTGATCGTATATCACAGACCTCGGTCGCCATCACTTGAACGACTTTCTCCTCGTCCTGTGCTAATCAAGGTAATGGAGCCACTCACTAATGAGTCCGCTTCTATCAAGTGTCACCTTGGCTATTATGAACTGAGAAATTGACCTCAATGACCAGGGCTACAGCCATGCCCGCTGGTGTTGGGCTCCGTAATGACTAGTTTCAAACGTGTGATCAGTCCCTTGTAACTTCAGGCGATTACTGAGCGGAATTCTCCTTGTGAGGGCTGTGAAGTGAGTTCAGTCATGCTTGCAAGGCCGGCACAGGGATAAGTTATCACATATCTCAACCCAATTACCTAGGCTAGTGGTAACTCACAGAGTACAACAGCTATACACACACAACAGGATTAGGTATACTTATAAGCGCCTCGAAGTCTATGATGAAATAACTGATGCCACACTGCCTCTAGATCTAATACTTAACTACTCTGAAATAAAAACATATATAATTCTTCCTTGCCTGACGAAAGTATAATAAAAACACCTTGTGTGACAAAACCAATTTCTGAAACTCATGTCATTAAAATACACAATACCATAGAAATAAAACTTATAAATACAAAAGTTATTTACCAAAATTTCCCAACCATCTTGAAGTAGAGCTGGTCAATTAGTGAGAGCTACTTGACCCACAAATTTGCAGTAACATCCACCACAATCAAACTAGACGAAATTCCATATGTTCTGACAAGTTCACTTTCCTGTGCAAAAATTTCATCTGCTGTCATTTGAACCATGGTATAGAAACTCCACTGTCGTGATGAAGAATGTTCAACTTGAGGAAAAATCCAGATATGTCATCAAACACAGGACTGTTCCACCTGAATGAAATGTCCGAATGTTCAGCTCACAGGGACAGTGTCCAGTACAACACACACCTCCTTGTGGATGTAGAGGATATACTGTTGTATAGCTGTCCAGTATATCACAGTCAGTGGTCAGTTGACAGGTGACTTACGCTAACGAACACATCATCCATCATATCCACATGACAGCCATGAGATGGCTAAATTACCCACAGTCACACACAGAGTGTACACGATCAATGACAATGCACAGTCCTTGTCAACATTCACAGGCACAAGTCTTCTGTGACAGCCAAAACTTGTAATAAAGTCATCAGGTATTCACAACGTCCCTTCACTGATGTGGTTCCAAGCACAGACAAGTGTGAGGCTGCTACTATAGCACATGGAGCGGGGCCTTGTTCGGACCAAGCTGAAACCTAACCTGCCTCCCTGCTTCTACAACACTGAGTGGTCCTGTCTGCCGCCCACAGCCTAACAGTTTAGCCAGGTCAGTGGGGTTTGATCTCCCTGTGTAAACAACACTGTTTCCTCTCACTACAAGTCTAAAACAATCAAGCTGGCTCAGTCCTGCAATCTGATTGGCTGAGAGGTTAATCCCGCCCCTTACATCCCCCATAAGCCACAGGCAAGACTTAAATATAGTTTTTTGTATTTGTTGAAAATGATTCTTTTATTATGAGTGTGCCTATTCAGCTAAATCAAGATTAAATTTCTCTTTAACTCAGCTGTTTTTGTTCACGTTTGTAATAATTCGTTAAGAATTTAGTGTATTCAAACTTGTGAATGTATTTTCCCAATAACACGTGAAACTAGGACAATTGATAATCAATACATGGATATGTCTTGTAGCAGTTTTTTATGAACTAAAACTTGCTAAAAAACAAACATAAAATAACAGCAAGTACTTAATCCCACCGATCTTTCTAAAAGTTCATTTATTATTATTTATTGATCTAATATATACATTTTGTTAATACTGAAGATTCATTTTTAACCTAAAGAAATTTCTTTTGAGTATGTTTCCAGAAAGATTCCGTGATAAAAATCATTTGAAAAGCTTAAAAGAAACTTGAATAAACAATCAGCCAGGTTTAGATAGCAACTTGTGTTGATAGCAATATCCTTGGAGACACAGGCACTTCAACCAGACTGGGAGTGGGGGAGTCTGAAGGCATGTTGACGGCTATTGTTCCTCATGGGGGTGTTATCAACAAGGACAACTCAAGCAGATGCTTGGGGGATCACATTAGTTAATCCTCTCTGGAGTTAATCTTCGGCTTTTGATGCGGAGGAGTGAGGTAAACAAAAGAAGGAGTTAATTGAGTCTGTCACCTTTCCCTACACTTACATCTCACAGCAGGGGATTATCACAGCTGAGGGCCGAGTTTACTTTGTTAAAACAACTGTTGATGACCATGACTACGATCCCTGGTTTACAACTGACATCAAAGCTTGGAATTTATATCCAGCTTATCCTGTTACAAGATTAAATATTTTTTCTAAAACAACATCTAAATTGGTCCTAAACAAGCACGTGCTTGTCCTTAACATTGAGATGATAGCTGAAATATCTGAATTATTTTTTTATGTTCCTTGAACGGACTTCCACTCATGAGCTGTTTGTTTTTTTAAATTTGAAATATTTTTCACATTCTTAAAATACTATAAGAAGGTATTTTATTCACATAAATTACTTGAGTTCTAAAACATCATATTCAAGATTCCTGCTGTATATTTTGAGGTTTCATAAAAAAATGATCTTTGGGATGTTAAGGATACAAACAAATATCCTCATAATGAAAACATACAGATAGATTGACAGAATTCTCCAAATTAGAGAGCATCACCAAGACAAAAAATACCCCATATTTTCTTTTCATCGGTCCCACAAGCCGATATCACCTTCCATTCTCTCCCCACAAGCCGATATCACCTTTCATTCTCTCCCCACAAGCCGATATCACCTTTCATTCTCTCATCATTCCTTCCCCACAAGTTGATATTACCAAAATACCAAGAAGCATATGCCAGGAAATGAGGGATCAACTGCTAGTTACACTAATTAGCATGGATCTCCCAATTAGCAAGTGTAATCATTGTTAGGAAAGGTAAGTGTACCTGCATGGCTTGATGCCAGCTGACACTGCCTCGAGAGGGGAAGGGAGAGTTTATTGGCAGGCAGCCCTGTGGTGTGGTGTGGCAATGGAGGTCATAAAAATGTCAGATGTCCATGCCAACATTGATTTTGGAAAAAAGTTCAAAAAGACCCGGTTTGACATTTGACTATTTTCAATGGCAGGGAGGCTATTTTGGAGATGTCCAATAACATGAAAACCTGTAGAGCTAGCTGGATGAGTCTTTGGTGGGAATGATTCGGAGGCGGCTAAGTGTTACTATTGATGTTGCACAGTCACAAATGTTATATTTGGGATAACACTTCCTTTGTTAAGCACAAATTCTTGTACTATTTGGGGCTGAGTCCCATCCGGAATTCGAACCCACACTGCCAGAGTGAGGCACCTAATTGCCAGCACACAAAGTCAGCGATCTAACCCTATCAGCCCCCAATTCTTCCACAAAAATGAAAGTCCTACAACTGGTAGTCTAGATCACTTACTCTGTGTACTCCTCTGATAAGTATAAATTGGCACCGCTCACATGGTTGAATGCTATGAATACACAATGCCATTTAGAAAGTGGCCCAATGTAACAAATGTAATATTTGGAATAACCCTTCCTAAGTAAAGTCACTATTAATGTTGAATAGGTCGGGAAGTGGTGCCCCGTGGTATCAACCAAGTCAGAGAGTCTGACCACCCGATCCCCCAACCTCTTAAGACATATAAGCATTGTTACCCTTTTATGAGAAGCATGGGTTGATGAAGACCTATTCTGACCCGGATCTTCACGGGTGACCAAAGTAGGCTAGGGCAACGGATTCAGCACTTTACAATACACAACATGCATGGGCAAGATGCTCACAGATCACAAATTGTGCACATCTCGTAATGTCAACTGTTTATGATAAAAACTAAAAAACATTTTTGTTTATTTCTGGGTAGGTCTCAACATCAGTCCATTTAGTTCAAAATCCATTTTCTATGTTTTAGAAATGAAAGATACTTAAATTAACATTTGACACAAAACTAAAAACTAATTATATCTAATATCCTATCAATTACATATGCTTCTGTAATATCCCACCAGAGGATTGTTTTCGTTGGTGTTCACACTGTGTTTCTTATTCAATTATCAAATATAATTAATGTAATCCCACTTCCCATCACCTGTGTGTCCCCGCTTCCCATCACCTGTGTGTCCCCGGACAGTTTGACTGCTGTCTACCCACCACATTATTGGCATATCTATCATGGTTGACCCCGGTCAAGTTTACACCGACCTGCCAACCAACACATTAACCCTGTAATTACTGAAACAATGTTGCCATTTCCCCCCCCCCCCCCCCCCCCCGACAGCCTTGTAACGTATTACACAAACAATGGCAGCCACATCACACTGATCTATCAAGGTGGACATCAGGCTGGACACCACACTGACAATACCACCATCTCTCCACTACACTTGCACAAGTCTCCACTAGACTTGCACAAGTCTCCAAGGAAAAATTATTACCGTATTTGACGTAATAAGCGCCCAGGGCGCTCTCAAAATTAGAAATAGGGGGCTCTTATTAGAATATTATTTTGAGTTGAAAAATCGTAAATTTCGTTGTTTATGCTGACAGCCTGAAATGTTTATATACGACAGAAATATTTTTCCAGGATTTAATTGCCCATAATTAAGGGTGCATATAACATACGAGTACGTATTATACACAAATAAATAAGTCTTGTGTACATAAACCACTTCGAAGGGGTGCTAATTGAGATTGTTCACTAGCCAATATATTGGCAAATATCGCCGTGGGCGCTTATTACGTCGAATACGGTAGTTTAAATCATAATTTTCTAGATTATGCAAATAATAAGAACAAGGTGTCCCTATAAGAGAGACGAGAGTCCTTGAACTGTCGCCCTTTAGTTCCCTACCTTTTTACTATGGCCTATTTCAAAATTACAAATTTCCACCCAAATTAATCAAGCAGCCACAAAGCCCCTCAGGGTTGCCTTACCTTTCGGATATACCCTTCTCTACCACATCACTAAATGGCTTTGTGGGCCTGTGCGCGAAATACGCATATGTCAGAAAGTGCATGTTGAAACCTAAACTAAAAGTTGTACTGTCCACATCTAGACTTGCCTATCAAGAGGGCAGAATTCCAACACATGCATGGACTTATCTTTCGGTACAGCCTCAGAGAAAGGCTATCTCTCCACCATCACAGAACCATTACAAAGTGTGTGAAACAAAATTACATGAAATATGAATGATTTTGACACATGAATGTGCTCATGAAGGATTATCTCCAACACTGGCGTCAGTCCAGACTGAACAATGCACATATAGTTGGTTGGTTTGTTGTTCAACGCCGCACTCAGCAATATTCCAGCTATGTGATGGCGGTCTGTAAATAATCAAGTCTGGACCAGAAAATCCAGTGATTGATATCATGAGCATAAATCCACGCAATTGGGATGAATGACATGCATCAACCAAGTCAGCAAGCCTGACCACCCGATCCCATTAGTCGCCCCTTACAACAAGCATAGGCGCCTTTTACGGCAAACATGTGTTGCGGAATACCTATTCTACCACGGATGCACATATAGACATGCGACATACATGCCCATTGCTATATATATGACACAGTCTTGAACCCAGTGTTATAAACAATTCCTCTCACACAATCAAAGTCAAGGACTTTGTTTTGCCTCAACATTAGAAGTATTTAATAGTTCTCAAACACCCTGTTTACATAAATGCCTCAGTTTTAAACTAACTCTCTGTATCTGATCACGTAAATTGAATCTTGATGAAAACACCGGTGTCAGTTTCTATCACTAGCTATCATTGACGATACCCCCTATGGTGATATCAGCATTGTTCCCAGGATATCACGTTGATATCGCCTAGGTGGGATATATCTACCATACCATGCATCTCATCCAGCAGTGCATGCTGGCTCATCGTTTGTACAACATGGGATAATCTTGTCTATATCATGTCAATCACTTGACAGACGTCATCGTCATGTGATCTGCAGGTGTGGGCGTGACGCGTCAGTGTCATCCGTCGCAAATACCACACTGTTGTCCATTCATGATAATACAAGGCATGGCATATCAACTTCTGGGTGTTGTTAGTTCTCATGATCACACAGTGAACACTTGTTTGTCTACAACCACAGATAGAGTTAGATGTACATGGTGCAAGAAGCCTGTATAACAGTCAGGGTTTATACACTATTAGCCTGACAAATGTCCATGGTCAGTATACCTACCCTAGTGAATATACTTCTTATACCATACATCTACATACTGATGAAACATTTACCCTGTAAAAAAGTCAATAAACCTATCCTAGTGAATATACTTCTTATACCATACATCTAAATACTGATGAAACATTTACCCTGTAAAAAAGTCAAAACCTATCCTAGTGAATATACTTCTTATACCATACATCTACATACTGGTGAAACATTTACCCTGTAAAAAAGTCAATAAACCTTTCCTAGTGAATATACTTCTTATACCATACATCTACATACTGATGAAACATTTACCCTGTAAAAAAGTCAAAACCTATCCTAGTGAATATACTTCTTATACCATACATCTACATACTGGTGAAACATTTACCCTGTAAAAAAGTCAATAAACCTATCCTAGTGAATATTCTTCATATACCATACATCTACATACTGATGAAACACATATCCCGAAAGAAAGTCAGTATAAACCAGCATTAGGAGTTTTGTCTCTGATACACTGACAGACTGAAGTACTGCAGGTGACAGAGAAGATTCCTTTCTATAAAATACACACTAGGGCTTGACTCACAAAACACTATCACAATCATGAGACTCATCCATCGTTCGGTGGGCTTATTTCCTACACAAACTCTGGCAGGGACATAACAAGGAGAGACTGTGAAAGGGTCACTATTCATGGTGGCTTACCATTCAAGTGGAGAGAGGAAATGGTGGTGTATGAGGCAGATATATAAATATTGAAATGATAAGCCGAGATATCAACATGGATGCTAGCAGTTTAGGAAATAAGAAAATATTGATTTAGTATTTTCTATTCAAACAGGCTGTTCAACACATTTGTATGTGATAGTGTGTGTGTGAGATGGTGTGTCACAATGCATACACAGAACTACTGAATCAATTCACGCATCAATGAATCAGGTAACATAACAACCAATACTTTCTGATACGTCCACAAGAACCATATAGTATTATTCACCAGTGCAATATCAAATATATTCACCTATGCTATTTAAATGAAACATCAAAGATATATATCATATTTACTGGAGCTATATATATCGTATTTATCAGGGCGATTTATATCACATTTTTCAAAGTCAAAAGATTGAGTTGATGAGGAAGAAAAATATCGCTGAATCAGCGGATGTGATGAATTAGGCACAAGACCCAGGTGAAATCCTCCATGTAACGTAATTAGAGCTCACATCGACATTATCACAGATACAGGAAGTATTATCAGATAAAATGAGTTGCCATGGAGACAGGCAATCAATATCGCCTTCCCTAGGGAGAAGCAGTATCTGTAGGTAAAACTATTCCTTTACCTGTACGTTGTCATAGCAACACTGTGAAATTTGTTTCATTAAGACAACTATTATTTTTATGATTGGGTACCTTATTTCAACCATCAAAAGTTGATGTGATTTATTTGAAATCCTGCAGAAACCTTGCTAGTTGTTATGTCTCTATCAAATGATATGCATCCTGCCAGCAATACAATGACTAGATTCCTCAGCAGGTGATGGTTGGTGGGTATTATCAGCTAATAAGCAGAATGGACAAGGGTCAGCAGCTGGCCAATCCTGCATGTGGTCAGTCCATCTAGGTGCCAGTCTGGTCACTCCGTTACTGTAACAACAATCTGTTTCACCTCAATTTGGTGACAACACCCCTTGAAGTGGACGGACGCATGAGTAACATTGTGTCTCTATCAGGCAACAATCCTGAGGTATTCCAGGTAAGAATGGCCCCCAGCAACCGATGCTGCTCATTAATCGGGTAGTCTGGGTCTGTAAATCAGCGGAATCATCGTTCACAATATCAATCAGTGGATTGTCTGGTCCAGATTTGATTATCTACAAGCCACAGTCTATATTTGTCGCTGGAATTTTGCTTACAGCGACATTACACAACAAACAATTGATTGATTGATTGATTGTTGTTTAACGCCGCACTCAGCAATATTCCAGCTATATGAGGGCAGTGTGTAAATAATCGAGTCTGGACCAGACAATCCAGTGATTAATATCATGAGCATCGATCCACGCAATTGGGATAGATGACATGCATCAACCAGGTCAGCGAGCCTGACCACCCGATCCACACAACAAACAAACAATCACACAACAAACAAACAATCAGGCAACAGGTAACCCAGATGAAGAAAGAAGTCGTACATATTGGAATCAAACCTGGACTCCATGGTGACAAGCCATGCACAAACAACCTCCCCCCTGCTTTAGTGTAACAGTCACAACCCACACAGTACTAAATCCTTGTCAATACTGTATGTCTGTATATGTATGAATCATAATGTTTTGTCATTTAAATATTGCATCTGTTCTGTAATGGAATGTTTTCTGCAATAAATATTATCTTACTGAAGTTCACAGGTAGTCATCAAGTGACTCTTAAAGGCTGGAAGATCTTAAGTAACACATGACCAATGTCCCAATGGAATTCCCTTTCAGTCAAAGGTTCCTTCTGATAAACCTAATGTCTAGGAGTACATTATTTAGGGGATGCCCTGACATATAGCAGCAAAGTTCAGTGACAACATCAGCTCTGACCCCTCCACACGACACACCAGGATAAGAATCAATACACAAATTCCAATAAAAGAATTTCTAATACCACCACATTATGTCTACACATTTTAGTTTTAATGTACCATGTCATATACCCAGAAACAGTCAGTACACTAAAAGCAGTGTGCATGTTTCATATCTGTAATACATATCTAGTCTTTCATACAGACTTTGAAAAATAAATTCTGAAATATCCTAATTAAATTCACACTACTTCGGCAAGTTTCAATTTCTTCAGTGTCAGGTTGTAAATGTTCTTGGCTTGTTTCTTTTATATTAACTTAAATTATTACCAACAGTCTCAAACATATTTTCATTCCAGGAACAAACTGTCAGTGTACAATACGTCCACACCCAGATCCTCCTAATACCCCCAATAAGGATACTATACCAATCCTGGTATATCATGCATATACCACATCTCTATTCATAATTGGCATACCTCATCTCTATGTCCACACCAACCTCTCACTACCTGGACAACACATTCTATCTCCCAGGTGACATGTAATTAGCTGAGAATTCCTGGAATGTATGTGGATTGATTGGGGAATTAGTTCCAGATGGACAGACAACGTCTACTTTCATCAATATGTGCCGCCGCCGCCGCCGCCGCTGTCTCCGACATTCATGCTCAACCTGTACCATTTAACCGATCGGGACAAATCTCATCTTGTTCAGTAATTGGATCCTTACATTATCATGAGGATCAATAGACACAGAATTTCTAAGAAGGTGATACAATTGGTCAACGATGTACAACACAACATGTTCACATACACCATGGAGATTGTTGGCCCGCTTAAATACTGCTTAAACATAACACTGACATCATTTCCTTGTGATACACATCTCCTACACACAGAGTTTGTTTGTTTATTTGTTGTTTAACGCTGCACTCAGTAATATTCCAACTCTTTGACAGTGGTCTGTAAATGATCAAGTCTGGAACAGACAATCCAGTGATTGACATCACGAGCATCGATCCACGCAATTTAGATACGATGACATGCATTGACCAAGTCAGTGAGCCTGACCACCTGATCCAGTTTGTCGCCTCTTACGACAAGCATAGTCGCCTGTTACAGCAGGCATGGGTTCCTGAAGACCTATTCTACCCAGGATCTTCATGGGTCTATACACAGAGAACATTCCTGATGTTTAAGGAGTCCAGTGCCAACCAAATCTTTTATGACAACCAAATCAAGCATAAATTTTATACTATCCCATTTGTAATATCCGTAATGGTCAGCTAGATAACTTGTAAGCATACTTCCAAAAGGCAGCTGTCAATCAGACGGCAAAGTTCTAATACAAGTAAAAATACTACCGTATTTTCTTGAGTATAGTGCGTACTTTTTTTCGAAAAAACACAGCTGTGTAGAAGGGGGTGCGCATAATACACGAATTATGAGTTTGGATGTTTTTTTCCCCCATGGAAAGACATTACCGTGAGCACGAAACACCGGGAATACCATGTCAACAAATCCATACTGAAGTACGCAAAATAATTATGTAATTACACTGTCTGGCTATAAAAAGTGTTCTTTGTATATCAGGACTTATATTTGTAACTTATTTCATTGATTTTATTCAAAATTCCTTATAATCTGATAATATTGTTTTTATTAATTTCGCCGAAATCGTGTGTGAAGCGATCGGAAGATCACACAACTCACCGTTATTAACAGCAACCACGGTCAGAATACCGCTATTGACGCCTTGAAACAAACTTTAGTTGACAGAGAATGGATACATATATCATAAATGACATACTTTGACTCATATTTGTTTTTGTTTGACGATTCTATGTCAACATGAAATTCTCGCGATCACGTGATCATGTGCGCGTGAGCCTTGACGGTGACTGGTCAGACATGTTCCATGTAAAAAATAATACCCGGGAATAGCGATCAGCTGCTTCGCTTAGGGTTATTATTATTTTAAATATGTTTATTAAAGGTTGCATATAATTAAGAAAATAATGGAATATATTATTCCTGATAAATAAAATAGTTTCAGATACAATTGTTGCCGATGCTTGCATTAAAAATCTTATAAAGTTATATCATTGGGTGTGTCTTGATCGAATCACCGGTCGATTCCAAGAAAACGTGTGTACAGCTGATTGCTGTTTCCAGCTTAGTTTACGAGAAAATACGCAAGGTAATCTTAATCCCTAAATATAAAACAATGCCTAGCAGAACAATAAATACTTTTTAAACGGTAAATAAACATGTCTGGTGATTTTTTATCTCAAATTTTGAATTTGTACTGACGAAGTTTCTCAGTACCCGTTCGTTTGCCGGACTTCGCTGAAAGGGTACGGTGTAAAAAATTTCTGCCCATAATATTCAAATTTCTTTTTTTCCAAAATATTGAACCCGCTAGAGGGGGGTGCGCATTATACATGGGTGCGCACTATACTCAAGAAAATACGGTACTCAAAAGAAGTTAAAGAACACCCAATTTTTAAATAGTTTTTTATGTCATGACAAAGTAACTGTAGTCACATGAAAAAATGTGCTGTTCTTTACCTTCTTTTGAGTAGTACACATATCCTTAACCTCTCTGTGCCCCACGGGCTCAACGCCTCTGTGCCACGTCTTTGAAGGGAGAAAGTAACATCCACAAGTTAATATTAGTACAATGATATTCTACACATTTCTTTCATCAACAGGAAGCGTCAGATATGATGTTTGTATTTCGCTCTCAGTGACCACTCAAGATCAATATTCTCCACCCAAACTCAAACTGACCGAAAGTTCCGACAATGCTGACAATCTCCTGGCTCTGTGGAATCCCTCCTCTTCACCACCCAGATAATCCCGACACTTAAAAAATTGATTCCTCCTGTGAAATCTGTTTCCACCTACCTAATGCTATCTGTCAGTCAGTGTGATAATCCCAGAATCAAGTCCTACTGACTCCAACTGCCTCTCGGCCCGAAACTGACCAAATGTTCCCACAGTCACCCCAACCCCCAAACATATCCCATCATGCTTCATGGATCTCTGACATCCCCAGGTCTAGAGTTACCTGTGATCTCCCCTACAGAAACACAGGGACATCCCTTCATTGAAATATCTCCCATTACTCTGTTGACATGGAAACTGAATACTGGACCAAATTAGTGTAGGTCAGCTTAAGTTTGTCCGGGAGTGTTGTCAGCCCAGCTGGTCAACCCTGCGCAGTGTCCGTCTATTTGTCAGCCATCTCTGGACCGATTAGTTCAGGTTAATGTGTGTACTTTGTGAAAGTGACGGGTTTTTATTACAGCTAAGATTAAACCCAATAAAGCATCTTCATCAATATTAGTATAGGCATCTACTCTACAAAGACTGGAACTAAAATCAATTAAAATGGTCGGAGTGATACTTTATTGTGAATTCAAGGTAATTACTCTCAATTGCTCATAATATTCAAACAGAAATAATTTGTCGTGAACTAAATATAAGCACCTAAAAAACAAAAATGATTTGTGTGTCGCCATCCTTCCTGTGTCAAACACTGGCGGAAACTGCCTCCTAGGGTAATGTGACATCACTTGTGGGGGTCCCTGATCATATCTAGTCGAACCAAGTCTGATTTATGGACGAGAAAATATACACGCTTTTCTTCTCTCGAAGTATGTTTTAATATCAGTGATCTTGCGTTGTAATCTCTCAACCAACATCTTCATCAATATAAGTACAGGTGTCTACTCTACAGAGATCTGAGACTGGAACTAAAAATCACTTAAAATACTACAAAATCCATCGGCGCCTTCTGCAAAAATGATGTCATATTTCATTTACAAAATGTTCATGCAAAGAAAATCTGCATCTCCTCTCTAGACCTTAATAATATTTGTATTCCATTGTGTATGTCAATGTTTATAACTTTCCATTATAACTGGTCATGTTTGTGCTTTGTACCCTGCCCCTGTGGGTGTTTATGTATAATAAATCTTCTTCTTCATCATAGTCGTCCATTGTCAAACATTGTACCAGTGACTCATTAAAATATAAAGTACCATTAACTTAAACAGAAACAAAGCTCACATTCAATTTTACGTGAAGTCAAATAATTCTCCTGGTCATAACCAGATCTGTGCTTACCATACAACACAAGGAAGCAGTCATAAAAATCTGGGCTACAGAAAAATATGTGGACTTACACAAAGTCGCAGGAGGTGAAGAGATGTGAAATGGGATTTAAAATCGCATTCAAGATTATTATGTAACTTACATAACGACGTGCATGCATTCTTGTACTAGTCAGGACTAAAGCCCATTTTATTGTGTTTGTCTACTGAGATACCATGCCGCCGTTTAACATGCTTACCCCACTCAGAAACAGTATACTGACTCAGGGCCGCCCAGTCTTTGTTTTAGCCCCTTTATGCCGAGTGCCAGGCAGGGTAACAACAAGTACCACCAAGTCTACGTCCTGACCATAATACAAGAATGGAGCAGTCTACATCCTCCCCATAACACAAGGACAGGGCAGTCTACATCCTCCCCATAACACGAGGACAGGGCAGTCTACATCCTCCCCATAACACAAGGACAGGGCAGTCTACATCCTCCCCATAACACAAGGACAGGGCAGTCTACATCCTCCCCATAACACGAGGACAGGGCAGTCTACATCCTCCCCATAACACAAGGACAGGGCAGTCTACATCCTCCCCATAACACAAGGACAGGGCAGTCTACATCCTCCCCATAACACAAGGACAGGGCAGTCTACATCCTCCCCATAACACAAGGACAGGGCAGTCTACATCCTCCCCATAACACAAGGACAGGGCAGTCTACATCCTCCCCATAACACAAGGACAGGGCAGTCTACATCCTCCCCATAACACGAGGACAGGGCAGTCTACATCCTCCCCATAACACAAGGACAGGGCAGTCTACATCCTCCCCATAACACAAGGACAGGGCAGTCTACATCCTCCCCATAACACAAGGACAGGGCAGTCTACATCCTCCCCATAACACAAGGACAGGGCAGTCTACATCCTCCCCATAACACAAGGACAGGGCAGTCTACATCCTCCCCATAACACAAGGACAGGGCAGTCTACATCCTCCCCATAACACGAGGACAGGGCAGTCTACATCCTCCCCATAACATGAGGACAGGGCAGTCTACATCCTCCTCATAACACGAGGACAGGGCAGTCTACATCCTCCTCATAACACGAGGACAGGGCAGTCTACATCCTCCCCATAACACGAGGACAGGGCAGTCTACATCCTCCCCATAACACGAGGACAGGGCAGTCTACATCCTCCCCATAACATGAGGACAGGGCAGTCTACATCCTCCTCATAACACGAGGACAGGGCAGTCTACATCCTCCCCATAACACAAGGACAGGGCAGTCTACATCCTCCCCATAACACAAGGACAGGGCAGTCTACATCCTCCCCATAACACAAGCATAGAGCAGTCTACATCCTCCCCATAACACGAGGACAGGGCAGTCTACATCCTCCTCATAACACGAGGACAGGGCAGTCTACATCCTCCCCATAACACGAGGACAGGGCAGTCTACATCCTCCCCATAACACGAGGACAGGGCAGTCTACATCCTCCCCATAACACGAGGACAGGGCAGTCTACATCCTCCCCATAACATGAGGACAGGGCAGTCTACATCCTCCCCATAACACGAGGACAGGGCAGTCTACATCCTCCCCATAACACAAGCATAGAGCAGTCTGCATTCTGACCAAAACACAAGGACAGGGCAGTCTACATCCTCCCCAGCAATGGACGATGCACAAGTCTACAGATCCCCTCTCTTCAGAAACAGACCATCAACAAATATAGAAGCAGGCCACAGCCTCATCACTGAGCCAGCTGGTCAAACAACCTCATCACAGCATCCTCTAACAAGACAAGACATAAAACAGCAGCACCGGCATGCACATCCATCACCCCAACAACCCTACCTGCTACAGCATCCTGAGTCTCAGTCGTGCATCTCCGTACATCCCTTCCACAACCTGCACATACATACACACACTCCGCATCTCCTCCGCCATCTCTATTGTCCAGCCATGGCGATCGCTACCACCTGTCACCAGAGGGCTTCGCAAAGCCAGGCCACAGGGCCATCGTAAGCTAGTGGGAAGACACAGCCCTGATGTTAGCCGATCAAATAGTACCGGTGTTTTTGTGTGCTGGCCTCCTTGTTTTAGATGTACGCCTGGACGGTTTCTAAACCATTTCACCTGCTGGGCTTACAGTTACGCCCCGCTGGGAGAGAGCTGGACGAGGTTGAGAGATTACATCGCAAGATCATTGATATTAAAACATCCTTCGAGAGAAGAAGAGCGTGCATATTTTCTTGTCCATAAATCAGTCTTGGACAGGGACCCCCACCAGTGATGTCACATTACCCTAGGAGGCAGTTTCCGCCAGTGTTTGACACAGGAAAGATGGCGACACACAAATCATTTTTAGATTTTTGGTGCTTATATTTAGTTCACGACAAATCATTTCTGTATCAGTATTATGAGTAATTGAGAAAACTGCCCTGAATTCAAAATAAAGTATCACTCTTACCATCCGACAATTTATTACCATCCGACAATTAATCAAATTCATTCAAAAGTGGAACAAACCTAATGTGTTTTTTTTAAAGCTATGATCGTTAGTTCTAATGATTGAGGTTGTGGGGTAGCCTACTGGTAGAAGTGCTCACTTGTCACACTGAAGACCAGGGTTTAATTCCCTATATGGGAACAATGTGTGAATTCCATGGTCACCCTTACTGGGGTATTGCTGGAATTTTGCTAAAATGGGTGTTAAAAAAATGCTCACTTTCTTTCTTAAGATCAAGTTTGTGGTATTTTGAATTAGGGGTATGAAATACTCTCAACCCTAATGACAGAAACCATTTTTTATTACCATTATTTTTTTACAAAAGTGATGACAAAAATTTCAAATACTTCCAAGTACAAACGTAGACAAGATGATGCAGAAGTAACAAGATCTTAGTACCTCAGTAATACACCCTTAGTAACACCACGTCTCCACAACAAAGAAGTCTTAATGAGCCAATCCAATCTGTCTGAGCATCCGTCAATGTGTCACACACTCTAACTAGTGTGCTCACGATTTCCTATCACTCTAGCTTAGCCCTTCACCATGAATCCCTCACATCACATCAACAGATATACATTACTCCATTTAATCCACAAAGAGCTATTTTGCTGCTGGAATGTTCGAAATAATCGAACACCAGTGTCATCAAATTTCAGCCCCAAAGAGAATTCCATACATCATGTAGTAAAGCACTGACAGTAATATCTCAACCAACTAGCTGATAGGTGTGCAAAATCCATCATAGCTACGTCTCGCCTTATCACTATGTTTACCTCCGACAATTTTCACAAAAATAAGACACATGATACACAAATCTGTCAATACTAATCAAGTGGAAGAGTCATCGTCATGCAAAACACATCGAGATGTCAACACATATTTAAAGGGCTACCGACAGTACGCATGTATGTACAGTATATGGAGGCCGGGCTCCATGGCCTCATCAAGGCCTCGTCACCAACCCTGGGGTCAGTTTCACTCATTAGACACTTTTATCACTGTAACTGACCCTAATGGTAGAATAAATGTGCCCATAATGGCCGCCGACACTCCTAGTCTAAACTGTTTACACTTTTACAAGTCAGATTTCTATCTTAATGGAAAAGGCTTAAATTCTCCTTCCATGATTAACCAGAACATTTGGGTGTCGTAGTTCTATTTCCTGTGTGTAGTAAACATACATCATAGTGTCTTTGTGTTTGGAAAATAATACGCACCTGTGCTGAAAAGGTGAGCTAAATACAACCCACACATGCCACACATTAAACACTTGGAACACAATGGCCGATTCCAACACCAGCCTGTCACAATTGCTATTCCACTTACGACTTTAAGAAAATAAAACAATCATGTTATATTCATAAAACTATCTATTAAGGGCATGATATCTGAATCTCAATTATTATTTTTTTCCAAGTCTGAATCAATTTTGAGTCACATGTTTTCCAGTTTTGCGTCCACGTAAGAACTCATCAGAAATACAGACAACCGACTGACGAGAAGACGGAATAACATACCTTAGAATTTTAAGTGTGATCCTGAGAATCATGGCCTAGGTATTGTTGACAGTAGGACCTCCACTTACAACATGTACTTGTATATTAAGAAGGAAGGACAGGAGCACCAGGAAGAGGAACCATTCTCTCCAGCAGGGAAGGCCACACACACTAGACACTACACATACATACAAAACATCTAAGATGAGTGAGTGAGTGAGTGAGTGAGTGAGGCTTTATAGAATAGAATAGAATTTTTATTGTACTGAACACCCTCATAGGGCAGGGTACAGACTATCTACATATGAACATGTATATAATTATAGATATGACAGGTATATGTATATGATGTACATTTTGTATAGAGGCATTATTTCATTTACATCATATAGACATTTATGTATATTAGGTTATTGCTGGTTATTTAACTTAATTGGATTGAATATAATAGAATTTTCTTATGGCCTCAGCTTGAACATGTGGTATATAGTCCGGGCAACAAGACTTGACCATTCTTTTGGTGGATTCATAAAGTGTTTTAAGAGGTTTGTTTTATCGGTCTGGGAAGGGTCGCCTATTTCTACCAGTGCCATCAGATTTCTCCTTAGGTCTGTATATAGTGGGCATGAGAGCAGGAAGTGTTCTTCATCCTCCACGGAATGGCAGTCACAGTGCGGACAGAACCTATTTTCAACTGGGGTGTTGGAGTATCTCCCCCTCTCAATTTCCAGGCTGTGAAGACTCAGTCGGAGCTTGGTAAGGGCCCTTCTGTGACTTGTATTCTTTACAGTTGTGAGGTAATCTTTTAATCCATATTTGTCATTTATCTGCCCCAGATGTCGCAGCTTATGGTTTACACCGGTTGGAATCTGGTCAGTTTCAATGAGATAAAAATCTTCAAACTTTGATATCAGGCTTTTGGAAAATTGCTGAGTGGTGGTATTGTTTCGATGGGGACCTTCAGATATCACACTTTGGAGAAGACACTCGATGTGTGAAAACCAGGAATTAGTTAGTTTCTTGTCCTCCTGAAAAGCTGCATAGAGCAGTCTACCACGATCCATGTTGCCAAGACGTATATAGTACTTGAACATGTTGATATAGATTTGGAGAGATAATGGGTAGATACCTAACTCACTAAGGGAACCAATGTTGCTGCTTCTTTTTGGAATGCTGAGGAGACCCTTCGCGACTTTGATGGAGGTACTGTTACATTGTTGTCTGTGCCAGTTTATCAGTGGATCAGAAGTAGATTTAAACAGCTGACAGCCCCAGATTTCAGAACCGTAGGTTGCTATTGGAACCACTAGGGCATGGTAGAGTCGTAGTAAGACTTCTATGGATAAATGGGTATTTGTTGTCAGGCTGTGTTGAATTTTGAACCAAGCCCGCATAGCCTTTCCTTTCAAGGTTGAGATTGCACTCTTGAAAGAACCGTTTTGATGAAATATTACACCAAGGTAGGTGTATGATTCACTGATTTCTAGTGACGCTGTCCCTAACTTAAAATGAAGTTTCTGGTCACTCTTGGAACCGCCAAATATAATTATTTTTGTTTTTGATATATTAACTTTTAATTTCCAGTCCTCTGTAAATCTGCATAAAGTATTTATGCTGGTCTGGAGACATTTTGCTGACTGTGACAGCAGTAGCAGGTCATCAGCAAATAGTAAGTGTGTTAAAGGGACGCCGTCTAGCAATGGGGCAGCAGTATGCTGCTGTGAACAGTTTCCATTGCATCACGGTATATCAGTTTGATGTGGAAGTTGAGCCTGACACTGGGATCTGAACCCACGATCATAGGATCCTGGCATACCTAAGGGACACAACTCTGTCCTTTCCCAGTACACTCAAAACAGGTTCACTTGATACAGCAGCAGCAGCCCATATAGCTCTTATGGTGTTGCAATCAACAGAGTGATTGGATTGTGGCTGGAATGGATTATTAGAGCATCCACAGGGGATTCATCAATTTCTAAGATGAATTAACATGCAGCTCAGGGTTATGTCTCTTTGTCATAACAGGATCTGCTGGTCATAGGTCCAAATCCAAGATTTGAGCAAATTATGATCCTTGGTCTTTCAGCAATGAATCATACGGCAAAACCGTTCTCCAAAGTTCAAAGAAAACAAATTTCCTGACACATATATAATATTACAAATGAAGACGACAAAGAATAGGTTGATCATGGTCAAAAGTCAGGACTCAAGCAAGTACCATTTCTGCAATACTGATCCTGTCAGGCTGTTATTATTGTCAAATGTTTAAATACAATACAATACAATATCTCTGACCATTGTACCACTGAGGGCCAAAACCTATTTTTCTTCCCAAAGTTAACTGGAAACAATCACAAAACCCTTGAAAGGTTCACGTGTCTCTGGACCTTCAACTGTCTCAGTCACTATATGGCTGAAATAATGCTGATATGTCGTTAAACTTTAACTCACTCACTCACCTTCAGCTGTGCCAGATACACAGACATGTCATCTGGCCACACACAGTAATGATGTCCTCAAGAGCCAGCAAACAAGCACCCCACCTGAGTCCTCCCAGCATCAATAACAGACAATTTGTCCAGTAATCACCCCCAGCAACAACCTCCCACCACTCTGATAGTGCTCCCTGCCAGCGTCAAGTACCATATAGATCCTGCATTGTCAGACAGCAACAGTTGGGGGCTCTCCGAGACCCTCCAGGAGACTCCTCCCAGACAACACCAGACCCCCCACTGACCTGCCCTAGACTTCAAAGGGTGGGTAAGAGAGGGACTAATTAACCTAATTACAGCTAATTGTGGAATCTGTCCGACTGGGGTGTCCTAGACTAATCAAAGACTGGAGTGTTTTTCTAGCAGAGCAAGAGACATCTGTAGTGTATAGGGTTGCTATTAGTATTCCCTTGATGAGAATTGACCATCTCACAGAGCAACAGGCCTGTAGTGTATAGGGTTGCTATAAGTATTCCCTTGATGACAACCGGCCATCTCACAGAGCAACAGGCCTTGTAGTGTATAGGGCGCTGTAACTATTCCTGGAAGACAACCGGCCATCTCACAGAGCAACAGACCTGTAGTGTATAGGGTGCTGTAACTATTCCTGGAAGACAACCGGCCATCTCACAGAGCAACAGACCTGTAGTGTATAGGGTGCTGTAACTATTCCTGGAAGACAACCGGCCATCTCACAGAGCAACAGGCCTGTAGTGTATATGGTGCTGTAACTATTCCTGGAAGACAACCGGCCATCTCACAGAGCAACAGGCCTGTAGTGTACAGTATTGCCATCACCGCCACCTGGATGAGAACTGGCCATCACAGGATCATCCAACCATGGTCCAGTTTGCCAGGTCTTGTTGTCAGTGACAGGTACAGTTCCACGCCTCCACACACTTACAAGCGACACAACATTCTCCTCTCTATTATACACTTACACAACCAATACAGTTGTTTACAGCCATACTTCAAGGGTTGGAATTAGCTCCAGACAGACAGACAGCATTTTCAGCTGGCGACTTCACAGAAGGCTAAGTATCCTTTGGAGGAGGAAAGGCACCCAGCCACACAAATGTAAATATTTGCAGGGAACAGCTTCACGGTGACTAACACACTTTAACAATTTATTAATAGCACTTCTTTATGCGAACACCTGGAGTCATCACTTATTTTCAGTAATCCATTATTTCCCAATGGAGTATGTTTCAGTGGACCATCGAGATTGTTTATTCTCTGGCATTTATGTTTTATAAACATTTGCAAAATTCTTGAAAAAATATATCAGGAAATGTTACAATTAAAAGTGTTTTTTTCTGTACATTGACTTCACAGATGCAAGCTAATATATTTTCCGCCCGAGATCTCACTTTTTTATCAAAAGGTAACTTCCTGAGAGTAAAACCATGAAGCCATTATACCTCAATATTGCATTTCCTTAGGATCTCGATGAATGACAACGGGACATTGCATTCAATAAGTCGGCAAATTGAAGAATATACTACAATATCTTGAATCTTGAAACAGTTAAATTCATGTCAGTATTCGTGAGAGCTTAATCTAAAACTCAGATCATCATTTGATTATTTTTGCTGAAAGAAAGTAATTGCCACTTGAAGGTTTACACAAGAGACAACAAAATCAAAGTTCTATAAACATTTCTGTTGTAAAGCTTTTTCCATGTTTATAAACATTGTCTTCAGCGGCCCTTGAGTTCCCAGACAAGGCTGACAGTAGGGCTTGAGTCACACGTGTGTGAGGCGTGTGTGTGAGGTGTGTGTGAAGCGTGTGTGAGGTGTGTGTGATGTTTGTACATTCAAGAATTAACAGAATTATCTCACTGCATTACACAAATAGTCAGATGACAGATTACCCTTTATAAAATAATCTTTCTCAATATAGTGAGTAGTTATCAGAGATACTTTGATTGCGCCATCCACAGAAATTCTCAGTTTCAATCGGTTTGAGGCTTCAGATGCTGAAATTTCCTACGCTCTTGAAGGACAGACAGAGGGATGAGCGAGAAGAAATATCACTAAGAACATGATTTATTGTGTGAAGTTCAGCACAAGTGATCTTATCATTATCAAATAATCAACATCTGCATCATCCCTTGTCAACTCCGGACTAGAGCAGGTCCCCTAAGAGGCGGTCCAATGGATCGGGTGGTGAGGATCAGTGAATGGTTGATAGCCTGCCATAAAACCCCAACAGAGGTATTCGCTGTTCACAATATCAATCACTGGACCGTCTGAGCAAGACTTGAATATGTGCAGACTGACGCCATTTAGCTGGAATATTGCTGAGTGTGGCGTTAAACAACAAACAAACCATTAAGAGAGGGAATTTATGGATTTTAACTTCTTTATTATGAGGAACACAATGTTTCAGAGTAAGCACTTCCTCTACCTCCCCTGAAGGAGAAAGCACAATGGTGACCGTGCTCTTCAGTTTGTGTATTGTAATAGTGAAGCAGGTTGGACTGAGTGGTCGAGCTGAGACTAAGACCTAGGGATTAAAGTAGAAGCTGTAACAAATGTTATATTTGGGATAACACTTTCTTCGAGTTGAGTCCCGTTTGGGATTCAAACCAACATTCAACCCAAAGAAGTACGAGAAACTGTACTTTACTAAGAAAGTGTTATCTGAAATATCACATTTGTTCAGGGGTCCGGAAAATTTAAAATCCCAATCGGACATTTACATTTATGCCACGCCCCCTTCAAACAGCGTATTTTAGTACGACTTTTTACACACAAATTACAAGTTGATACGTATTCATAATATGATGAATTATGAATTGTTTCAATTTAAATTGTTTAATTCACCGGACAATTAATAACAAATAATATCATTTTAGATATATATGGAAAACATACGTTTGTTTCTGTTATAAAAACGATCTGTTAACGTTGTGAACGGTCTAATTAATATTAATGAGTCTGCTCAAGTGTACGCGTTGTAACATTTGGATCGAGACTATTATCCCATATTTGGTTATCACGTGACCTCAAGGGAAAAGGTTTTTTTTAAACTAAAGATTATTTAAAAACAAGACAGATAATATAATCATAAATCCTAAACTATCGTTGATAGCAATAGTTATTTGAATACTTTTTCATCTGTACTTAATTATTGACCATAAAAAAATTGGATATCGATCGTCACAGAAAGCAAAATGGCGGTCAATCAAGATTCAATATAGGACTAGCTACTGAAAACAATAAAATCTGCAAATCCTCATTGTATGTCAACCAAGTGAAAGTCGTTAGCCACGACTTACAAAATGATCATTCAGACTTTGAGGGTTTGGCAGATCCGCTCGACTGATCTGCATCGGTCAACTGGCTGTCGTCACGCTTTCGCTTCTTGTCTGAGGTTACGTATCGTAGCATTGTGAGGATAATGAGGTACATCGATGATGCAAGGTATTTATGTACAGTTGTAAACACATTTTACTCAAATTAACAAGATGTTCTCAGTAATTAATCCTCGATTAATCAGTGTCAACTCAGTTTATTGCCTATTACAGTGATTGACCGATTGGACTATCATTGTCGGTACGATGTATTTACAGCAATCAAAACAAACAAAGCTTGTCAGTGTAGATAATCTTCATTGTGTTACAACTGCAGACAGAAACTGCTCAGTCCTAACTGTTGATCATGTCCGGTCAAAATTTAAGAATGTCCGGACAATACTTTTTAAAATGTCCGGACAGAAAAATTTAAATGTCCGGTAAGCAATATTTTAAACCGGACATTTGAGATTCCCAATCGGACATGTCCGGCGCATATGACGGTTTCCGGACCCCTGCATTTGTTACATTTGACCATTTTCGAAATGGCATTGTGTGTTCATAACATAGAAGCTGACATTAAAATACACATGATGATAAATACATAATTACATACAACTTGTGTATCACATCTAAATGCCATTCAAAGACTTGAAACAAACATTATTCCAATATTAATCACATCCTGTAATTCCATCGGAAGCTTAGGCTCAGCAGGCCGTATAGTATTTAGCTGTGTCAACGTAATCTGGCTGCAAGATTTACAACGCTGTCACGCAGTTGCTGTCCAGTCTGCCTCGTCATCTGTCACAGGTTAATGACAAAACAACACCAGCAGCCCCATCACCTATCCTGAGAGAGGTTTAGCCACTACCGGGCACAATGGGGCTGTTGAGGATCTCCGCTTCAAGGCAGTCGATCCATGGACCAGTAATGACTGGGTACTTATCCCTCAGTCTTCAAAGCAGCGGACACGGACACTCATTACCCCGGTGCCAGAAGGTGTTTGTCTTGGAGTCTTGGATGGAGATAATATAGATTTACTCCGAATAAATATTTTGGGTAGGACCTCGACTCACTGAGAGGGTAGGCGATATGTTGATGGAGAGTGGTGATACTCATGTCGGATTCACTAGTCATTTGGGCAGGTCTTGTGTCACTATTAAGATCTAGTGTGGCGCCATGTGCTTCTGGCTACACTCCAACAATATCACTAGGGAGGATAACAGGAAGGAGTCAGGCAGTGTATGGTTGGGAATCAAACCCGGGTCCACGTGTGACAAGCAAATGCTTTAACCACAAGGCTACCAACTGTAGCTGTGGTAGCAAGGGGTACCTAGACATGTGAGTGAGTGAATATAGTTTTACGCCGCTTTTAGCAATATTCCAGCAATATCACAGCAGGGGACACCAGAAATGGGCTTCACTCAATGTACCCATGTCGGGAATCGAACCCGGGTCTTCGGCGTGACGAGCGAACGCTTCAACCACTAGGCTACCCGACCGCCCCACCTAGACATGTGGGCAGCCTGTCTTGTTGTGAGATTTGTGAGAAACCAACTTAATAAAGGCCCTTCATGATATGAAGTGATCGTGGGAACTGTTTTTGAGTGGTTATTGTTCAAGGTTTATCATGGTGGTCTGTAATCATTGCCGACACCCATCACGTGGTTGGTAGTGTAAACATGGGTCTACAAGACTGGGTGTAATCTCACACATTGATCAATCAAATCATGTACTCATCTAAGGGGAGAGTGAGTATGGTTTTACATCGCCTTTAACAATATTCCAGCAACATCAATGTGGGGGACACCAGGAATGGTTTCACACAAATGTACCCATGTTGGGAATCAAACACGGTTCTTCGGCGTGATGAGCGAACGCTTTAACCACAAGAATACCCCCCTCTCCCCACTAATGTAAAGAATTAAACCCAAGTAAACAATATTGCTTCTAATAAGACGAAGACAAGCTGAGGATGTGAAACAAAATTAATACAATCCCCAATGGGGATTCTAGGTTATATTAGATCCCCAGAAACAAACCTATGCTGGCCGTGAGAGGTGACTGAATGGATCAGGTGGTCATGTGATATTCATACATTTCAGACGGCCATCCTCTCCAAAAACTAACTTCTCCGTCAGATACCTGTTTATACCAAGTAGCCATCTTGATTTGCAGCTCACTTAGACACTACCAACAAGACATTGAAACAAGGAAAATGGATTACGTCAAACACTTGCCATTATGTCTAACTCTCCTACTTTCCAGCTAAACCCCTGCAGTGGTCCCAACATGATACTTGGCGCACAACTGATAACAGTTAAACCAATTAAAGAAAAATATAAGCATCATCTGGTATGTGCATCAAACTTGGGCTAATTTCCCTGATGTACAGTTCCTGGTATTGTTACAGTGCAGTGCAGTGAGCCACGCTTCATACACAGGTACACTGGTGCTTCTTTTGAATGGCGGGAAATGTTGGTATTCATTCTAATGGCCATCAAAACTCCATTAAGAACACATCAGGGATGTTTTCAAGCAGAATTCCTTCACAATAGAGTCTGCTATAGGTTGCCACAGGCTCTGTCATAGGGTTGTTGTTAATTCCCTTCAGTATATATGCTACCTGTCCCCACCACCTGTCGTTAATAACAACGCCCTCGTGTCCTGTGCGTTCACTTCCCATATATTCTGCACATCGTGGATTTATTGGTTTGGCTATGTGACTTGAATCGTGTCACAGTACGAGGAGGTTCAGATGGATGAATTTCACATCAGTATGTTCATCAATGCGTTGTCTTTCCATTAGTGATGATAATCCTAGCAGTGGCCCCATTGGGGACCCAGGGAGGGGGTCAGTAGGTACATCCACTGGACCCCATGGGGCCTCAGGGGCATTATGGGTCTCCGGTCCCTGTGCTGGTTTACCCATGGGGATTCAAAGGCATAGGGAGTCGTCAGTACCTTATGCTTGTCTCCCTGTGGGATTCAGGGCAGAGGAATTGGTGTGTCTCAAGCCTGTCTCCCTCCTGGGACTTAAGGGCAGAGGGGGTCGTCAGTACCTCATGCTCGTCTTCCCCGTGGGATTTAAGGGCAGAGGAGGTCGTCAGTACCTCATGCTTGTCTCCCTCCTGGGATTTAAGGTCAAAGGAGGTCGTCAGTACCTCATGCTCATGCGAGGTCCTAATAAAATCGGCATACGAAAAGAATGAATTGTAGCTAGTGTGTCATCATACCCTAACGGGCACGGGTGGCCCAGTCGTCTAAGGCGCCGCAATTCGCTGTGCAGAGTTGCGTCCCTTGGGCACGCCAGAAACCTATGATTGTGGGTTCGAATCCCGGTTCGCCCCAATTATGTTTCTAGGTTTGTCAGCACAATACCCGTGCTCGTGGGTTTCACCGAAGTGGTAAATGTCTAAGACCTGCGTCACTTCGGGCTTTCCTCCCACATTAAGCTGACACGCCGCGATATAACTGGAATACTGTTAAAAGCGGCGTTAAACCCAACTCACTCACTCACTCACTCACTCATACCCTAAAGAAGTGGATACTGCTCGTGCTATCAACCACTGGTTAATCATCTGGATTATTTCCAGGCCACAGTGACACTGCTGTCAGAGTTCACTGGGATGTACATTCAGTTCGACACCACGGAGGTACATCTCTGTAGTTCTGTATCATGTAAGCCTCTGACTGAACACTGAAGGCTGCAGAGGACAAGATACTAGGATGTCATGCCCCTTCATTTCAGGCCTTTCGCTGTTAATTTCCCCATTTTTCTATAAACAATCTCTTTGTCACAATAAAACAATGAAGAGACACATTTCCTAAAAGTTAAGTCTTATTACCAAAAAATTCCTTTTGCAGTTAGTATGTATACAACAGTTAAAATTCCACTGTTTTGTCCTTTTGTGTGTCATTGCCCCGTCATTAACGACAACAATTCTGCCATTGACAATATGACAAAAAAGAAACATTTACATGTAAATTACATCGTCAATCCCACCTTATCAAATAACGTAACAGCATTGAGTCTACACAGGTCTCGCAGTCAGTAACACATTGTGTGATTCCAAACACACAGCTATCAAACAGATTGCTAATTCTCAACATCCAAACATTGATTTCACTGTTTCCCCAAAGATTTACCAACATCCCTGGCAGAGTCAAGGCTAACCAACCTGGGTAATCACATGCTTAAATAGACAATGCTGATGCAGGCAAAGCTTCTGACTTGGCAGGAGGTCGAACACCAAGTAACTAATTACCTTGCTCGTTTTCAGAGACAATAAGTTGGGCGATGGATGACGATGCGTATGTGTTGCGCCCATCTGGCAATGATCTCATCGCGTATTAGCCGAAAGGCCAACAAATCAGGAGACCAGAGACTTCCCTGACAGTCGTCTACAAACACACAGCTCATCTCGCCCATTGATGAAGCCAGTTACTCGAGACGCAGGATACACTATATTTGTAGTGATTTGTTTACCAGTATGCCACAAACTGAGATCAGATACCCGAAAAATTAAAATTAGATTCAATATCAAGTGTCTTAAAGTTTGTGACCATCCATGAGATACTGTATTCGACATAATAAGCGCCCAGGGCGCTCTCAAAATTAGAAATAGGGGGCACTTATTAGAATATTATTTTGGTGAAAAACAACAGGGTTGAAAGATCGTAAATTTCAAGGTTTATGCTGACAGCCTGAAATGTTTAAATATGACAGATATATTTTTCCAGAATCTAATTTCCCATAATTAAGGATGCATATAACACACGTATTATACACGAATAAATAAGTCTTGTGTACATTGATCAATCGGAAGGGGTGCTAACTGGGATTGTCCACTAGCCAATATATCGGCAAATATCGCCGATTTAATTAGAGCGGGGCACTTATTACGTTGAATACGGTAAGTAACCTTATGGTTATGACATTTTGACTTTTCATCATATTGTAAAACTGCAGCATCTTCAAAACATGCAAATACAATTCACAAACTTCAATTCATATTTATTACAGAGATAAATGGTATCAAACATGGCTATCTTCACTGAAGTAAGTTGACGTCAAACGTCTTTATGATGTCATAGAACAATTGTATCCCAGCACCCATAAGGTCCTCCTAGTGGGTCCATATATTGTTTCGATATATCTACCTATTTGGTACTGAACTCACACATTCTATTGACAAAATGGCAGATTGGATGATCGAGACAAAGAAATAATATCTTTTGGACATGAGCCTTTAAACATTTCCTGCCTCCCTATCTTCCATGTACTAAATGTCAGCCTAAACAAGACACCCCAAACACAGTGAGTGTCATACCAGGCAAATATATTCAGTACCGATTTGTCTTTACATGATGCTAATCTTCTTCAATGTACAAGATGTCAGCCTAGCTCCTGGAGACAAATAGGTTCATTTTCAGGTGGGAGGATAGATTCATATGTCATATAATCAAGCATAGCCTATGAGGATGCTGGTGTGGTTTGATAAGTCTCATCGTAGGCAGTGTTTGAGAACAGTCTCATCGCAACCACCGCCTTTCTCCATTCCACATGCAGACATTATGAATATACTATGTAGATCAATGTCCTTGAATATAGGTATTCACGCACACTGTGACACAGTGACAAGCAGAACTGTTGTGTACAAATAATATAGTATCTGTGAGAACAATGTCACAAGGTAGTCCAGTCGTACGTTACATATCACCTACATCATTGAAACAAATCTGTCTAATATGACAACACAAGCAATGAGCCCAGGACATCGACAGCAACATCACATCTCGAACCAAGAAGCAAAACTCACCAATTTGAAGCCGACACACTAGTATCCCAATCCTGGCCCGACTATTCACAGGGTATCACAGACACAGAGCAGGAGCTGGTCCCTCCTCCTCCTCCTCCCACTGCAACATCTGTCGTGATGGACGCCCAGATTTCCTGGACAGTCAGTGTCTCAGCTGGGGCTGCAGACGACATCAATGTCTTGTCCCACTTCCCGGTGGAGGTAATGGACACCGAGCTGTCTATGTCAGCCCTTGGCACTCAAACCAGGTCTGTACACCCTGCTCTGGCCCTGTAGAGTCCCAGCTAGTCCCAGCTATGTCCCAGCTATCTTCCTGCTACTGCACTACATTGTAGGTACAGTCTCACAATGTGTCTCCGCCAACACCAAACTTTCATCTTTCCATTCTCCTCGCAGCTCTTGGGTCGATGCTAAAATTAGCACGGCGCCAGCTCATTAGCAATAATTAGCAAGTCTGCCAGTAACAATAGCCGTATACTGTGGTAATTCATAACTCTCTCCGAGCTGTCAGGCAGACACTGAACATTGTTCGACCTTGTGATCATTGGTGTGTGAAATCGGGTATGGAGTTTGTGTTTCCGACTGAATGGCACATAGGTAATACGCCCCCCACCTGACACAAGCTCCTTGCACGGTTACGACGTCAACACCTGTTTATTGTTTATTCTGAATTGTCCTGTGGAGACTGGGCCTCGGAAATACAGAAGCACCATTCACAAATCTTATTTGTATGATTGATGTTTAAAGGACAGTTCAACTTCAAAGAGCAGTGGTTCCAATCAATATATCGTGAATGACTTCAAGCATGATACAGATAACTTGTGATGATGTTTGGATGACAATAACAAGTTTATATATACACTTTCAAAACCTACAAGGTCATACAGTTTCTGCAGGCGTAGAAGTTTGTCTTTTTTAAGACTAGTCCACTTTAGAAAACTTTATTTCACTAGATCTCAGGATTTGTAGCTAGGACGAAAATAACACTGTTTAAATTTTCTGTCAGTGTTGAAACTTCCAATTTGTAGCAAAATGGAAGCGTTAAGAACTGGTTAAGAATTATAGCCTTTACTTGTCTTCAGCAGAATTTAGTAGTCTCGGGCTAGCCGACTAGCGTGAATTTCGAAGGCTGTTTCTGTAAAAAGCAAATAATGAACAGAAATATAAATATCCCGAAACACCTCATAAGGTACATCTCAGGACCACACACACTCACGTCTACACACAGGACCACACACACACACGTCTACACACAGCAATACACAGGACCACACACACTCACGTCTACACACAGCAATACACAGGACCACACACACTCACGTCTACACACAGGACCACACACACGTCTACACACGGCGATACACAGGACCACACACACTCACGTCTACACACGGCGACACACAGGACACAAATGGCACACTCCATGAAGGAGAAAATGTGACTGTTGCTCCCCAACTGAAGCCAAAGGTTCTAAGTGTTATGTCAATAAATACTTTCTACCTCTATTCTACAGAGTTCTACATTTGCTTCCGTAGCAACCCTAACAATGGACGCCCATGAAGACACTGTTCAATGACACTGTCGAGATCAATGGCTTGTCTGGTACGTTTCAGATCAGATGCATCATTGCCAGACCGCTGGAATCGGTAAGAAGACAACCACAGCATCTCCCAACATCAGACAGTATTGTCCTGTATTCTACCAGTGACACATAATCATTAAACTTGTTATGTAAGTTTTGGAGCTGTCCTATCAGTTGCAATATCGGGTGTTGTGAATCAATTGTGTGTATTAAAAATAGCGATATTGCATTTTTTCCAGCAATTGATTTGTTGGAAGTAAATGATAAAAGAAAACAAAAACACCAAGGCAACAGTGACCTAGACATTACTGTTACTGATACACTATGATTAGTGTCATGTCGAAGTTCTTCAAATCATTTATTCATGACAATAATTTTGAGAACGAAGGATCTATTACAGTGAGCAAAGACTATCGATATCACTGAACATACCCAAATTAATTGCTAGCAACATTGAGACAGGTTGAGATTCACATATTGCCAATTTGTTGAGGACTTGCTTTTCATAACCTTTACACCTCGATGCTACTTCTGTAAAACTTGTGTATTAGTCTTAAATAATTTTCCCAAACTTGGAATTTTCTCAACAAAACTCAGGATAACATTTTGTGAACATAGCTGAATTATTAATTGATTAGAAGATCTCATTTTCTTTACACAAACTTGTACTGTGAACAAAACATCAATGTTTTTTGTTGGGATGCACCTGGATTAGTAAACACAGAGCATCAAATATCACTGTTTGAGGAGCAATTAATCAATCATATTAAACCCATCATTGGTCAAGAAATAATATTTTCCTACAACATACCTTTCTACCCCTGAGATAATTTCAAACTTTACAGCAGTTTAGTTCCAGCTGTCTGTCAGGCTGTCAATCACATTATTGACATGTTGCCAAAAAAACGTAAATTAATCATTTTTCAATTATGCCGTATTCCAACATGGATGACACATAACAGGGTTCGGTGAGTTTGTATGGCAGCGTTGTACACACAGCCGCTGACAAGAGACCGGAGGATGCCGGGGACAAAGACAGGGTCTTCTCCTTTGTAGAGGTAAAATCTGTCTCGTGTCACAGGCTCCTATTTCAGACATTATTCAATTGTCTTCGTTACATGTACGGTACGTCCGAGGTGGAGGAATATTAAACTGAATATTTAGTGTTACTGCTTAAATAGACATCTGGATTAGTTTTTGTTTGGGGTTTGATCTGTGACAAAAATAAATAAAAAACAACGTATTTGCCTATTTTCTTTCTTTTCACTGCAAACATACCCCTTTCTACAGAACATCAATATGTGTGCTCAGCTTAGGAACTCCCCGATTTAACAATAATATCCCCTTCTTGAAGCCTTTCATCACATTACTTCTAACAATCCACTGACTATATCTTAAAGTGATCCCAAATAAAAGAATTTTGTTAATTTAATTATATACTTATTTCGACCAATTGATTTGAAGAAAACTTCAAATTATAATATTATTAATTATAATATTACATTAATTCAATTCAAACCATTTGATACTTTAAGCATTTCTTCCTTGAGGTGATGTAAACATAACAATTCTCTCCTCCAATTCTTAATTCCTGATGCTGATTTCTAACGGAAAGGAGGTGGCTAGACTTGCTTTTCTATTATCTAGATTGCTTTTGGCTTCATAAAGTATATTCCAGAGTTGTGGTGCAGGACTAACGGTGGCCTGACAGCTGACAGAACTGATGGTCTTAGAGCAGGTTATTGTGACTAATACAGTCCCCTGGTCAGTCACGATGGGGCACCGGACCACCTCCAGTCACAGGACACACAGCCATGTATCTGAGGGCAGCATGGCAGTCATGGTAATTGGCTGACTAATGCCATTGTTTTGAGAGGAAACAGCAACTCCGGCTGTTTAGATACAGCTTCCCATTACAACACTAACCTAGCAGGGCTACATAACCTGATATCACACATCTAACCTAGCAGGGCTATATAACCTGATATCACACATCTAACCTAGCAGGGCTATATAACCTGATATCACACATCTAACCTAGCCGACTATATAACCTGATATTACACATCTAACCTAGCAGGACTATATAACCTGATGTCACACATCTAACCTAGCAGGACTATATAACCTGATGTCACACATCTAACCTAGCAGGACTAATAACCTGATATCACACATCTAACCTAGCCGACTATATAACCTGATATTACACATCTAACCTAGCAGGACTAATAACCTGATATCACACATCTAACCTAGCCGACTATATAACCTGATATCACACATCTAACCTAGCAGGGCTATATAACCTGATATCACACATCTAACTTAGCAGGGCTATATAACCTGATACGCCACATCTAACCTAGCCGACTATATATATAACCTGATATCACACATCTAACCTAGCCAACTATATAACCTGATATCACACATCTAACCTAGGAGGGTTATAGAACCTGATATGCCACATCTAACCTAGCAGGACTAATAACCTGATATCACACATCTAACCTAGCAGGGCTATATAACCTGATATCACACATCTAACCTAGCAGGGCTATATAACCTGATATATACCATCTAACCTAGCCGACTATATATATAACCTGATATCACACATCTAACCTAGCCAACTATATAACCTGATATCACACATCTAACCTAGCAGGGTTATAGAACCTGATATGCCACATCTAACCTAGCAGGACTAATAACCTGATATCACACATCTAACCTAGCAGGGCTATATAACCTGATATCACACATCTAACCTAGCAGGGCTATATAACCTGATATATACCATCTAACCTAGCCGACTATATATATAACCTGATATCACACATCTAACCTAGCCAACTATATAACCTGATATCACACATCTAACCTAGCAGGGTTATAGAACCTGATATGCCACATCTAACCTAGCAGGACTAATAACCTGATATCACACATCTAACCTAGCCGACTATATAACCTGATATCACACATCTAACCTAGCAGGACTAATAACCTGATATCACACATCTAATCTAGCCGACTATATAACCTGATATTACACATCTAACCTAGCAGGACTAATAACCTGATGTCACCCATCTAACCTAGCCGACTATATAACCTGATATTACACATCTAACCTAGCAGGACTAATAACCTGATATCACACATCTAACCTAGCAGGGCTATATAACCTGATATGCCACATCTAACCTAGCAGGGTTATAGAACCCTAGCACAGGGGCACACACCCAGGGAGCACAGGGGCACAAAGGGGACACACCCAGGGATCATATTCACCTGTAATACCCTCATGGATATCCCCCCAGACATAATTCCCATCAACAATCGCTTCCAGGCAACCAACAGATCAGGTTCCTAATCAGAAACAACACTGTAAAGTGGCTGGAAGAAGTAAAGGTAGTCAGGCAATCCAAATGGCAACTGTCCATGTTCCAAAACAATGTGAACCTGCCCACAACATGGAGCATGTAGTTAGTAAACATCCGGGTGTCTGGTACCACGCTGACAGAAACAAGGCAAAGCTGGTCTCTTTCTGGAGTTGCTTTGTAGAGATGACCTTAAGGTCAAAGGTCAGATGGTGGGGGTCAGGTTGTGAAAGCAAAATAATTTCATCCAGAAATCATTAACATGTGAGAGCATGATGGGAATACGCAGGGGAGATCACTCCATGGGCACAAATAGGCTTCGATATCACTCAGCTCAGCATAAAGTGAATTACTACGACTATTACACAATTCGACTACTACTCAAATTGAGCTATGAATTAACTATCGATACTTCTATTACTGCTTATTTACAAATACTACAAGTCCCCATTTAATCTAAATTCCATGGCATTATCTGGAAACAGCATTCAAGAAGCTATAGCCTTCAGGTCTCTACAGGCTTCTTCCTGCATCACGCCACAGATAAACACTCGCTGTACCAAGGACGAGGATTAACTGTAATTTTATTCTACATTGTTTTTCATCATGTCAGGAAATAAAACAGAATCCTTCCTTACAGACTGCTCCAGAAGAGCAACAATGGCTGACGACAAAGCTCCACTAATCCCTCCAGTCTGGTAAATATAGTTGGGATCCTGATAATCTTACACGAAATAACAAAGAATTTCATAATCCCCAATGTTGGTGTACACAAGAATTAAGATTTTTATCTCCGCAGGGGAATTGTACTTACAGTAGCTCCTGTAATAAGCAGCCTTGGCACTTCGAAAGTTGACAAAGGGAGTGCACTTATTAAAACTATGCACTATAATTTGTTGTCGGAGATTGAGGGGTTGAGAACAAATTTGGCTCAATCGTTGATGAAACTCAAACATTTGTGTAATATAGTTACTAGGCAACAATATACTCCTACACTGCTGGTTTTCTCTAAAAGTCTGTAATATACACAAGAAAATACAGTCATGTAAATTGTCGAGCAAAGGACTGGGTGGTCATAAAGTGTACTGACAGATTGAAGCACAAGTTGGTTGGGGGTACATATTGGAACAGGGCCCTTAATACAGCAAATATGGTAAGTCTGTTAACAAGGAGAATTACGTTTTCTTGCACTATGCATTTTAACCGCCCAAAAAAGCAACTCAATGTCTCTCAAACAGACCCGAAAACAAAAATATCCAAAAACTACCAAGAAAGTCTTATATGGTCAGTTCCAGGCTTGAAAATGGTGAGATCCTCTGGGCTAATTTCTATGATGTATTAAAAGATAATTCAACAACAAAAAATTTAAATATTTTTATTTCAGAGAGTAATTGTCAGTCTAAACCCATGTCAGCAAAGTCAGTATGTGAATCACGTGCTCCTGATCCTACACTTAGTCATCTCCCATCATCCATCAAAACATAATGACAGGCAACATTGTGAAGATGCTGCCAGATGCATGACATCCCTATCTTTAGGAACAGATGTTAGGAGGTGTGCAAAAACAAGACATTTTTCACCTCAACTGTGCTACAAATAGCATCCACCACGCTCTAGGTCTTCTGGCCAACATACTGTAACGGATAGAGAAGGGACTGCCTCACAAGCTAATTTTCACTTTATTTTAGGAAAAGCTTTCAGAGAACTTTGGTACATTGTAGTAATACACATATATGAGCTTAGTAAGAAATAAAACCATATTACTCTGATTTAAAAAAAATAATTTTTAAGTGAATTTTCAGTGAACCAAAAAGATTTTTTAAATGAAATTTGTTCACCTTTTTAATTTGCATTAAACAATATAGAAAAATCTATATTTATGACAGAAATAAGTTTTATAGGAAAAAATAACCTGCAAAATCTCCAGAGTGTGTTAGTCGACATGAGGCACTAACATCTGTCAACTGATCGTATTGTCAGAAAAGACTCTATCTCCCGTTAATTACGCCCCACCAGAATTACGTTCCACCCATCAGCCCGTCAACCATTATCCAGCCTGTAACCAATATGGCTTTTATTCCACCTCATTAAAAGAGAATATCAAGAATACTCTCCACATCCAAATTCCACACATTTCGACATAAATCACTATTTTTACCAAATAATATCATAATTTCTACATTGTTCTTATGAATAGGGAATATTAAGACAAATATTGACAACTGTATAACTGATATTCTTTATTTAAAGCTGGTAATTTGATTAATTATTAAACACTTCTTTCCAACTTTCTTCCTATTATATCCACCCTTCCCCTATTTGCAATATTTCTACTGTTACATGTACAATCTTTCAGACCTTAGCAAACAGCTTTTGTCCAAAGACACAGACACTTTGTCTACATAACACAACATTACCGAAAGATGTGGCAAAATCCTAGTTAAAAGGAGATGATGGCTGTCTCCACATCAGCAAGAGAGACAATTTGTCTGAGATGCTGAAGCGAGGCAGTGCTGTCCTGGTGTGCCATAAGTGATGGAAAGGAAGATTGTCTAATGCTTCCTGACTTGGACCATATGCATAAAGCAACAATAGCCCTTTACAACAACTATAGGTCTTCGTATGGCAGTTGTATGTCCTGGTGTGCCCTAATTGATGGGAAGGAAGATTGCCTAATGCTTCCTGACTTGGACCATATGCATAAAGCAACAATAGCCCTTTACAACAACTGTAGGTTTTCGTATAGCAGTTGTATGTCCTGGTGTGCCCTAATTGATGGGAAGGAAGATTGTCTAATGCCTTCCTGAGTTGGACTATATGCATAAAGCAACAATAGCACTTTACAACAACTGTAGGTCTTCGTATGGCAGTTGTATGTCCTGGTGTGCCCTAAGTGATGGGAAGGAAGATTGCCTAATGCTTCCTGCTTTGGACCATGTGAATAAAGCAACAATAGCACTTTACAACTGCTGTGGTTCTTTGTATGGCAGTTGGAATGTTACTTTGGCTTTGTGCAGACTCCCCCAGCAAGTCGGGTCGCTCTAGAGATAACAAGATTCCATTACTCTCAAAATACCTGAACTAGTGTTGAAATGAAGCTAATAGCCATCAACTAACAATCCCAGTGTTCACTTTCAGAATTAATAATCCCTTTTTAAAAATTTACATTCCCCTAACTAAAAAATATTACAAGGATATAACATTAATATCTCATGAAATAATATTGGGAAAAAATCATGAAATTTTCGTAAACCACGCATAATAGTATTTTGACATGTATGACTTTATCCATGTGCTATAGAAACAGTCCTTGATTTCTGAGATCAACAAGCCACTTTTTTCACTGGTTCTTAACTGATCATACACTCAAGTGAAGACCAACACCATCACAAAACTTCACTTTCCCATACATTTCCTGAGTCAATGAGTTTGGTAAACACCACCTTGATCGGTACCGGCATATCTGTTAAATCGCGCACACTATAATAATCAGTTACGTCCCGGCATGACAGATTGACATGGGAAAAACCCATAGTCATGCAAGTCATACAAGTTTTCCCACAACACAACACTAAATTGTTTGATAGGCATTACTTAGAAGTTGACGGATGACAAGATAGACGTCGAAACGTCGCTTTTCCTAGTATTAAAGAAGTTGTTATCCATAAAAATTGTGTCTATCTTAACACAACACTAATCTTGGATTCAACAACAAGTTAAGCAGTTTCTGGACCCAACTTAGAGATTCCAGCACCTCAGAATATTCAGGCACCAATGACTCCCCTGGCATATAGGCAGTGACGGGATGAAAGGAAGGGTCTGAACCAAACACACTGATATATATAACAATCTTCAGAAGACACACAGTCATACACAAGAACAGTGGGCAAGTACGCTCCCCAAACAGTTGTTCTTATCTTTCAGGGGGGGCACGGGTGGCACAGTCATCTAAGGTGCCGCGAAACCTATGATTGTGGGTTCGAATCCCGGTTCGCCCCGATTATGTTTCTAGGTTTGTCAGCACCATACCCATGCTCGTGGGTTTCACCGAAGTGGCAAATGTCTGAGACCTGAATCACTTCGGGCTTTCCTCCCACATTAAGCTGACACGCCGCGATATAACTGGAATACTGTTAAAAGCGGCATTAAACCCAACTCACTCACTCACTCTTATCTTTCACCCTACTTTACTCTTCCCCTTCACTCTTTGTAACAATGACTCTTCAACCTTCTTTTTTTTATTTCTTATTGCTTATCACTGCACTCAGCAACATTCCAGCTATATGACAGAGTCTGTAATTAATCAAGTCTGGACCAGAGAATCCAGTGATTGACCTTCAGTCTTAATGGGATCTAATTATACACACTTATCTTGACAGCTGAAAAAGATTTCATTCATAATCAGACACTGACAAGTTCAATTCAAATGCAAATCATAAATACTTAAAGGCATAATTGCTGGATCCTCCATACACCAATTCAGCACAGCAAGTACTGAGCCGATGTCACAGATGTTTATGACGAGGAGAAGACGGACAATGCACCAAGACATCAGCTGACTCAAACCTTTGGTTCAAGTGAGCTAAAACTGTCACAAATAATCATTCAAAATAAATAATTAATCACAAGCTCAAAATAAATACACATTGTCTTGAAGGACTGTTCCCTGAAATGTTGAGTACATTCACTGTCTGTGTTCATAAAGTGAATCATGTAGGTCTGCATGTAGGTCTGCATGTTGGTCTGCAAGTAGGGCTGCATGTAGGGCTGCAAGTAGGTCTGCAAGTAGGTCTGCATGTAGGCCTGAAAGTAGGTCTGCATGTAGGTCTGCATGTAGGTCTGTATGTAGGTCTGCAAGTAGGTCTGCATGTAGGGCTGCAAGTAGGTCTGCATGTAGGGCTGCATGTAGGTCTGCTTGTAGGTCTGCATGTTGGTCTGCAAGTAGGTCTGCTTGTAGGTCTGCATGAAGGCCTGTATGTAGGTCTGCAAGTAGGTCTGCATGTAAGTCTGCAAGTAGGTTTGCATGTAGGTTTGCATGTAGGTCTGCATGTAGGGCTGCATGTTGGTCTGCAAGTAGGTCTGCAAGTAGGTCTGCATGTACTTCTGCATGTAGGGCTTTATGTAGGTCTGACCATAGGTGTGCAAGTAGTACTGCATGTAGGGCGTTACATAGGTCCGAATGTAGGACTGCACATACGTCTGCATGTAGGTCAGGTCTGCATGCAGGACTGCAAATAGGTCTGCCTGTAAGGCTTCACGTAGGTCAGCATGTAGGTCTGCATGTAGGTCTGCATGCAGGACTGCAAGTAGGGCTTTACATAGGTCTGCACCTATGCAGGTCTGCAAGTATGTCTGCATGTAGGTCTGCACATACGCAGGTCTGCAAGTATGTCTGCATGTAGGTCTGCACATACGCAGGTCTGCATGAAGGTCTGCACTTAGGGCTTTACGTAGGTGTGTGTATCTGGTTAATGTTGGCTAACACTACTGACATGCTGGCAGTAAACACATGCTGTAAATGTCACAGCTACTTAATGCATATCTACCTCATCAAATGTCATTATGCATCACAACACCAATGATGAATCAATCTTATCATGCTATTGTCTGTCCACATGCCAAGTCACATCAGCAATTATCCACACAATGTTAATACAACACACAAATGTTATCACTGAAATCATCAACATCAGCATCTAGTGACAACACAATGTGAGCGGTTCAACACTGTCTCTCTTGCATTTCTACAGCAGCATATCACTAAGAGAAGACCTTAAAGAAGTATAAAATGAACACAATTTAGGAATCAAACCAGGACAACAGCTACAATAAATAAGCACATTTCCTGCTTATCATGGGATTATCATCATCCCATCTAGTATCAGATTCCTATGTTCAGACATAACAGGTTAACGACGTTGCTGTGTTCAGACATAACAGGTTAACGACGTTGCTGTGTTCAGACATAACAGGTTAACGACGTTGCTGTGTTCAGACATAACAGGTTAACGACGTTGCTGTGTTCAGACATAACAGGTTAACGACGTTGCTGTGTTCAGACATAACAGGTTAACGACGTTGCTGTGTTCAGATGTAACAGGTTAACGACATTGCTGTGTTCAGATATAACAGGTTAACGAAGTTGCTGTGTTCAGAAATAACAGGTTAACGACGTTGCTGTGTTCAGAATTGCTGTGTTCAGAAATAACAGGTTAACGACGTTGCTGTATTCAGATATAAGAGATTAACGACGTTGCTGTGTTCAGTTATAAGAGGTTAACGACATTGCTGTATTCAGCTTTAACAGGTTAACGACGTTGCTGTGTTCAGAAATAACAGGTTAACGACGTTGCTGTATTCAGATATAAGAGATTAACGACGTTGCTGTGTTCAGTTATAACAGGTTAACGACGTTGCTGTATTCAGCTTTAACAGGTTAACGACGTTGCTGTGTTCAGAAATAATAGGTTAACGATGTTGCTGTATTCAGATATAAGAGATTAACGACGTTGCTGTGTTCAGTTATAACAGGTTAACGACGTTGCTGTGTTCAGCTTTAACAGGTTAACGACACTGCTGTGTTCAGATGTAACAGGTTAACGACATTGCTGTGTTCAGATGTAACAGGTTAACGACATCGCTGTGTTCAGCTATAACAGGTTAACGACACTGCTGTGTTCAGATATAACAGGTTAACAATGTCTATGTGATGTTAAGGCATGAGAGATGTGAAACCAGGAAAAAGCATGCAGCTTCTACACTACGCATCAACACAAAACTGGGCACGTTTCAATCCTCATTTCATCACAAAAACATGTATGTGGGAGAATTAAGGACAATTGAAACTTATAAAATAATATTTATCAATGATATTAAGATTGTAGAAAGTACACTGATTGTACAGGTAGGGCATTGCCGCTCTGAATGAACTGCAATGTTCAGGCACTGTAAGACTTCAAGACATCCAATCAGTGTCCAGTTTTGTGTTTTCATGTTAAAGCATGTTTGCATTCCACTCATGCAATATTGGTCATTATACAGGCTTGACTGCAGAATCTTGCAAATATTCACACACCAAATTTCATCAAAATCATTAAACTAAATCCCTTACTAACAGCTGAATTTTCATGAACAGTAATTCCCCACCATTTTTAATGTTGTATCACAAAGAATTATATTTAAAAAGTAATTGACTCACAATAAAATACAATTATCATTACTTACGTTACTGTGTTATCATTTTGGAACAATAGCTATTCTTGTGAGAGAATTTGATTTGTTCTCAAATTTGCTGCAATGTACATAATTTTACAAGATTCTGTTGCCATGGCGATGAAGTGATGAATTTCCTACCATGTATGATCATTCTCGGGTGTTCTGACAACACACTCACACGGGCTGCAGGGAAAAACAAGGGGGGGGTCAGTGACACAACCAGCACAATCTCGACACAATGTGGCAGTGTTAGACAAATTCACAACATTTACACCATTTCTGTGACATCCTGAAAAGCTTGAAATAAAATTTTTTGATATTTCTGGAGAATTGTTTGCATGCAAGTATGAATTCAATTTTGAAATTTAGAAATCAATTCAATAATACCAATATATTAAATTTAATTTTAGTTTTCAGAAATTCAAATATTTTCTGGCCAAGAAATAACTAAATTAAGCCCTCTGTGTCTCTTGAGTGCAGCTGACATGAAATCAGTGCAATTATCATATTTTAAATATTAAACATTTTTATTCCCAAACACTTTGAAGTTGAATTCTTAAGTAAATCAAATAATGAATTAGAAAGAATTAACACCATAGGCATTCTATGAACATCAGTTTTAAAAAAAAAAATGATTACATATATGAGAATAGTTTCCTGAAGTTGATGAATGTATGACAGCTAGTTGTAGCCCAACATCCCCAGCGCTACACAAGACCACATGTGCAGCACCCTGGGATGCATCTCAAGTGCACAAGCTGCACGCCAGCCAAATACACATATGCTACCAAGACTATTTCCCCGTCAACTGCTGCCACACTAGCAGGAGGCTTCATGCAGACCCACAACAAGAAATTCCCTCAACTTTAATCTCTGACTGTTGTACAAAAGCCAGCAGGAATATTTAAGATTTGGATGTGTTCGGGACTTACATACAAGAAAGAATTTGGTTGTACTTCCATAAACAACAGAATCATATACAGTTTATCTTGAGTTCTGTCTGCATCCAATATTTAATTTATAATATATCTAATAGGTCATTGTTCATACTGCATCATATACGCCTATAGTGCTTATACTAACAGTGTCATGTACACCTATTATCACATGTCTCAAGTGCTTATACTTACTGTGTCATATACACCTATTATCACATGTCTCAAGTGCTTATACTTACTGTGTCATATACACCTATTATCACATGTCTCAAGTGCTTATACTTACAGTGTCATATACACCTATTATCACATGGCTCAAGTGCTTATTCTTACTGTGTCATATACACCTATTATCACATGTCTCAAGTGCTTATACTTACAGTGTCATATACACCTATTGTCACATGTCTCAAGTGCTTATACTTACTGTGTCATATACACCTATTATCACATGTCTCAAGTGCTTATACTTACTGTGTCATATACACCTATTATCACATGTCTCAAGTGCTTATACTTACAGTGTCATATACACCTATTATCACATGGCTCAAGTGCTTATTCTTACTGTGTCATATACACCTATTATCACATGTTCTCAAGTGCTTATACTTACAGTGTCATATACACCTATTATCACATGGCTCAAGTGCTTATTCTTACTGTGTCAAATACACCTATTATCAAATGTCTCAAGTGCTTATACTTACAGTGTCATATACACCTATTGTCACATGTCTCAAGTGCTTATACTTACTGTGTCATATACACCTATTATCAAATGTCTCAAGTGCTTATTCTTACTGTGTCATATACACCTATTATCACATGTCTCAAGTGCTTATACTTACAGTGTCATATACACCTATTGTCACATGTCTCAAGTGCTTATACTTACAGTGTCATATACACCTATTATCACATGGCTCAAGTGCTTACACTTACTGTGTCATATACACCTATTATCACATGTCTCAAGTGCTTATACTTACAGTGTCATATACACCTATTATCACATGTCTCAAGTGCTTATACTTACAGTGTCATATACACCTATTATCACATGTCTCAAGTGCTTATACTTACTGTGTCATATACACCTATTATCACATGTCTCAAGTGCTTATACTTACAGTGTCATATACACCTATTATCACATGGCTCAAGTGCTTATTCTTACTGTGTCATATACACCTATTATCACATGTCTCAAGTGCTTATACTTACAGTGTCATATACACCTATTGTCACATGGCTCAAGTGCTTATACTTACTGTGTCATATACACCTATTATCACATGTCTCAAGAGCTTATACTTACAGTGTCATATACACCTATAGTCACATGTCTCAAGAGCTTATACTTACAGTGTCATATACACCTATTGTCACATGTCTCAAGTGCTTATACTTACTGTGTCATATACACCTATTGTCACATGTCTCAAGTGCTTATACTTACTGTGTCATATACACCTATTATCACATGTCTCAAGAGCTTATACTTACAGTGTCATATACACCTATAGTCACGTCCCAAGTGATTATACTTACAGTGTCTATACACCTATTGTCACATGTCTCAAGTGCTTATACTTACAGTGTCATATACACCTATTGTCACATGGCTCAAGAGCTTATACATACAGTGTCATATACACCTATTGTCACATGTCTCTAGTGGTTATACTTACTGTGTCATATACACCTATTGTCACATGTCTCAAGTGCTTATACTTACAGTGTCATGTACACCTATTCTCACATGTCTCAAGTGCTTATTCTTACTGTGTCATATACACCTATTGTCACATATCTTAAGTGCTTATACTTACTGTGTAATATACACCTATTATCACATGTCTCAAATGCTTATACTTACAGTGTCATATACACCTATTGTCACATGTCTCAAGTGCTTATACTTACAGTGTCATATACACCTATAGTCACATGTCTCAAGTGCTTATACTTACAGTGTCATGTACACCTATTGTCACATGTCTCAAGTGCTTATACTCAGTGTCATATACACCTATTGTCAAATGTCTCAAGTGCTTATACTTACAGTGTCATATACACCTATAGTCACATGTCTCAAGTGCTTATACTTACAGTGTCATGTACACCTATTGTCACATGTCTCAAGTGCTTATACTTACAGTGTCATATACACCTATTGTCAAATGTCTTAAGTGCTTATACTTACGGTGTCATATACACCTATAGTCACATGTCTCAAGTGCTTATACTCACAGTGTCATATACACCTATTGTCACATGTCTCAAGTGCTTATACCTACAGTGTCATATACACCTATTGTCACATGTCTCAAGTGCTTATACTCACAGTGTCATATACACCTATTGTCACATGTCTCAAGTGCTTATACTTACAGTGTCATATACACCTATTGTCACATGTCTCAAGTGCTTATACTTACAGTGTCATATACACCTATCATCACATGTCTCAAGTGCTTATACTTACAGTGTAATATACACCTATTATCACATGTCTCAAGTGCTTATACTTACTGTGTCATATACACCTATTATCACATGTCTCAAGTGCTTATACTTACTGTGTCATATACACCTATTATCACGTCTCAAGTGCTTATACTTACAGTGTCATATACACCTATTATCACATGTCTCAAGTGCTTATACTCACAGTGTCATATACACCGATTGTGCTTATACCTATTGTGACAGATACCCATATATTATCATATGTATTACCCATATATTATCAGATGTATTACTAATATTTTCTGTGTCACAAACAGGGCACATGTCCAAGTATTTCTGTGCAGCGCAATTATCATCATTTCTGTAATTATTCCACCAAGCATTTGCAAAGCATTCAAGCAAAACAAATTGACACAAAAAACTCAGGAGGCAGGATTGACAGCAACAAAATTCAAAACAAAACTAAACGGAACTAAAGAGGGACTACTCACAACACATGCTGCTCAAGTTCAATAGATTTCGGGCGATTTCGTTTTCGATTCAGTCGACTGAGGCTCATACTGCGCTTCAAGGAGCCCACTAATGAGTGGCTACAAGGAAACACACAAAATAAAAACCAAACAAAATGCAACAGCCAACAAAGGAAAACAAAAATGAAATAATCAGTCAACATAAATAATAAAATTTGTTTCATAAACTTTCAAGAAATATTCTCAGAAAACTTCTCAATCATCTTGAAATGATGACAAATTCTCCATTTTGAATTTCTTGTTTCTTTCGAAATGAGAATTCAAGAAAACTCTTATTTTTAAGTACAAATTACAATAGACCATGCTGACAAGAAGTAGATGCAAAATAGATAAACAAACTAAATGAATGAGATGACTGAGATTGATTAGTCATACAAAGATTAGACATTGAACGGCTTACACGAAATGCTGTGATGCCAGCTAAGGAAAACTCTATTGCATTTCCAGTTATACCGATATCTGTGACCAATTCCCAAATCATGTTATTTCCTTACTGAATTGGAATTTAACAAACTTAACAATATTCTTTTAATAAAATAATATTTTTGGATGATAAAAGGCGAAATGGTTTTGTCAAGTATCACAATGGTAAGTACCAGGAAATGCTATTTTGTTCTCAGTGATAACATCACATGTGATCAATGATAAACAGAAATATGAACATAACAACAAGACAGAAAGCATTAAAACCCTCAAAAATGAGGGCTAACAGAAATAATAACAAGGCATGCGGTATGGTTTGACAAGTTCACTAATGAAACAGCTGACACTGAAAAGAACACATTACATTCCAAACATCAAAACGAGCCATTACATGCCAAGAGAAAAATTGCCTGCAAAACAGAAGGGAATCTAGACCAGCACTTACAACATGAATGATAAGGTGAAGCCGGTTGTGTCAACGCTGGTTGACAGAGCAAGACAATATCACAGTACCGACTTATACTGTGATACACGGTCAACAGGAAACGGAAACGGCTGCATGAAGATAGGGAAGTGGGGGTGAATCATTATAAGGCGGCTCCACAGTCGAGCTGTAGAGCGCTGCCACCTACATCGGGAACAGACGACAAGTGGTTGCGGGTAACATGCAGAGTCATGATCAGTAATATTTTCCAAATATTTTAATTGTCTAAAATAAGATATGATAAAATGGCAATGGTTAAATTCCAAGTGAACTGAGCTAGGCCGGTGTACCAGAAACAATGTTTAGTACCTTTGGCCTCAAGCCCTGTCACACTGCCCATGACCCCTGAAGATCCGGGGTAGAATAGGTCTTCAGCAAACCATGCCTGCTGTAAGAGGCGCTATGCTTGTCGCAAGATGGGATCAAGTGGTCAGGCTCACCGACTTGGTTGATGCATGTCATCGTATCCCAATTGTGTGGATCGATGCTCATGATGTCAATCACTGGATTGTCTGGTCCACATTTGATTATTTACAGATCGCCGTCACATAGCTGGAATATTGCTGAGTGCGGCTTAAAACAACAAACAAGTACACAGCACATAGTGTCAGGTCTGATACTGTCGGTAGCAGCGAGAGCTGGTGTGTCATGTTTGGGTGTAAACAGGACATGGCTGTAGTCCATACAGCAACAATAACAATGTAGCTGTTGGCTGACTTGTGTTCACGTGTTGATATAGTATCACTGGTATGTGGCTGTCTGTATTGGGAAGATGGAATGAATGAATGTACATGATGAACGGAACAGAAGAATATGGATATGTATACTCCCAAGGGAGCTGAGAATATATTGGAATGCACACTCATCCATTATGAAGACAGGGGTAATTATGTCAAGTGCTTTGAGAATACCTCTCTGAAGCCTGTGGAGTCTTGTGCTGTTTATAAGTGGATATTATTAATAAAACAATTCTTTCTCATATTATTATCTTATTATCACCATCTACACATTTTATGTCCACCACTGCTTCTGACTCTCTCCGGTGATTCACCTTGTAAACCATCAGCACAAACGTATCTGCCTTACAGTAACCCAAATCTCATCCAAAATTTAATTCAATCTGGTCTCTGATAGGCTCTGCCTGCCAGGGTCTCACACCTCAGAAGTCAGTGTCACAAGCATGCATATTCTTTAACTTACCAGAAGGTAGACTTGCACATGTCTCTACGGCAATAATTATTAGCTTCAATCATAATTTCTAGATTATGTAAATAATAAGAACAAGTTGTCCCTGTAAGAGACTGGGGTCCTTAGATGTACTGTCCACATATCTAGACTTGCCTATTAGGAGGTTAGAATTACTACACATCCATGGACTTTTCTTTCAGTACAGCCTTGGAGCAAGGCTAGTTCCCTTACAGCCAGCAAGTTTTTCCAGTTTATCTCTTCCGACTCTGATTGATACCACATGGACATACTGTTTCATTTTCCAGGCCTGGATTTACTTTACTTTCACCCTCATTTGAGCAGACTAATTTATTGGAAATGCTGCATCTTAATTCAATGATTAAGAACACTGAATGAAACATGGCCCCGTTTATCAAATTCTAATTGCCCCAAATTGAATAAACTTAAGTTCAAATTTAATCGAAATAATTTAAGAGATTCTTCATACAGGATGATGGATCAAATTAGATTTAATTCAATTGAAATTCCTTTTTTACAAAATACTTCTCATCCAAGAAGACAGATCTCAGCTCGCTACGAGGCATTCAATCTGAAACATCGTTTATCTTGCATTGTCGTGTCTCAATCGCAGGGCAGGACCTCACTGCACTGATGACCATCCATATTCAACTTCTCAATTTCTAATAAAAACGTATTTAAACGGTTTCTCATTTCCTGAATGAGATTCATTAAAACTGAAACTTCAACATCTGGCCAGATTGTGAATGAGTGTCAGTGATGGGAGCACACAACTGTCTCAAAACAGGGAACAAGAACTACAGCATGGTTCCTTTGGATCAAAAATAGAAACCAGAAATCCATATCAGACTTCAAAACCACAATATCTGCACAAGGAACCATTGGATAATTTTTAAAAAGAAACCGATTTGAAACTCATAACTATTTATGTACATAAAACAACATTCTCCGACTGTACTTAATATGATTTGTAATTACAAGTTTCACATCAGAGGAAGCCATGAAACAACATAGTTTGATATCTGAGAACTAGGAAATATGAACCCTGTACACTGTAATTCCTCCATACAAAAAACACACATCAAACTGCAAGAATACTTCCTGTAGGGACAATGGCGCCTAGAAACCAAAAACGTACAAAGACAACCAGACCTGGACGAAATATGATTTAGATATTCACCTTTTCACAAACACCTGGTATTATTATTATTTGATAGTGATTCATAAACACATGCTCATGATATAGTCGGAATCGTACAATCGATTCTGTTTTGGGCAGAGATTTCTTATGAAAATGGAAAGGTTTTTGTCATTTTGATTATTATCCACTAAGATTAGTGAAACAGTAAAATCCCCTCCCATTGGCTGCCATACACAATAACGGGGCAGGTATACAGTAATTTGTTCACTATCTACACCGGAATGTCTGATGAGGTAACCAAACTGGAACAGATCCAGAGGCAGCCATTAGGAATGCAGATTTTTGTGAACAAAACACTGAAACGTACTGAGGTGAGTTGGGCATGTTATGTTTTCAAGAAGCTGACTTCACAGAGCAAGCTGTTTCCCATCCAACCCAGTCAGGCTCTGCAGGAGATATTGTTGGTGGTGTCTGGGAAGTGTTCGCAACAAAACATTAGCACAAGCACTGCCTTATGGATCTTAACGTCATTTTGTGGAAATCCAGAAGTCAATTTGTCTTCATTGACGTCTTAATTTCATTCTAAAAATACAAATGTATAAAACCACCCAAATAGCCATGAAATATAGGTTTTCAATAATAGAAGTGTAAGAAAAGAGCATCCACTGTAACTTAACAAAAGATCCTCCCAAACTCCTACTGTATTGTCAGGTTACAATGTTCCCTAGATAAGATAAGACATATTTATTGCAAGAAACATTCCATTACGGAACAGAGGTAATTTTGTAGACATACACAAAATCAATTGACATAAACATACATGCAACATTTCAAGAGTATTTACAGGAGAAGTAATCCTTTCTGTCCATTTTAAGTTGTGACTACACACTGACACCTAGCCTTGCTCCAAGGCTGTACTGAAAGAAAAGTCCATGGATGTGTAGTCATTCTATCCTCCTAATAGGCAAGTCTAGATATGTGGACAATAAGGACTCCAGTCTCTTATAGGGACAACTTGTTCTTATTATTTACTTAATCCAGAAATTATGATTTAAACTAATTATTATTACCTTAAAGACTTGTGCAAGTCAATCTGGTATCCACACACTGCCTATATTCATTAAGCATATCTTTACACTGAGCAGACTGTTGGCACTAATGCCAATATCCTTGTATCTCCCTGCATAGTGAAATGTACCTGGCATCCCAGTCTCCCTGACAGCCTCATCAGTGTGATAACACATGATATACACCGCACCCTTCAGTACACAGTTTATTACCCGTGTCATAAACTGTTACCCTCTTGACTTGAGCAATAAAAGTTAATCTGGACTCGCATCTTTGACAATGCACAATACCGAAGCATTAACTAGTTAAAAGAATTATCACCATTAATTGCTCATAAAAAAAATACATTTCCTTCAAATAGACAGTTATATTTTAAGGGGGATTTGACCCATGCCAACTAGTAGGCCTGATTCTTTATTGACTTCAAGCCTTACAGGGGCGGTGGGGTAGCCTACTGGTAAAGCGTTCACTCATCACATCAAATACCCGGGTTCCATGTCCCCTGCTGTGATACTGCTGTGATGTTGCTGTGATGTTGCTGTAATGTTGCTGTGATGTTGCTGGAATATTGCTACAATAATAAGCAGCGTAAAACCCAAATCACTCAATTTAACTTCTTGAACTGGTTATAACAAAATTTTAAATTTTGAAATGGATAAAAAACTATATAAACAAAGAACATAAAGATCTATAAAAAATATAAACAAAAACCTACTTTGTCAGTCAGATGATGATGACGATCAATAAGACAAAATATGATATATTTATTAAAAAACACCCCATTACGGAACAGAGGCAATATAGTGGACATACACTAATAGCAAATACGACTCTTGCTCAGAAGTTGTTTGATCAAGGTTACAATATTCAAGATATCAGTAAAGCTTTCAAAAAGTCTTTCTGTAGCCATGTGGAGGACATTTCCAAATTTGACACATCAGTGACAAAAATGATGTCAGATGCAATTCCCTATTTTGACTTATACCATATGTTCCCATGTTTTTTCAGGTAAACAGTTGACTTGCCTTTGCATGTGTTTTGATGGGTGCCACCAGTGGGCCAGGATACGCCTTTTCGCAAGCATAGGTATCATCACTATTTGATAGTGATGCATTAACACATGCTCATGATACAGTCGGAATCATACTATCGACTCTGCTTTATGGAGAGACTTCTATTGGATATGAAAAGGGTTTTGTCGCTTAATTTACCTAACGATACAGAGAGAGTGTCTCAGAAGTCACACAGGGCACTTATTACAACCTCAAGAACTAGCCTGCATACAGGTACCAGGTCTCCGAGTCAGTCATCGATAAGATGACTTTGCTCCACTGGAGCCTGCAGTAAACTACATTTATGACGAACACGCTCATAATGAACTACCGTATTCGACGTAATAAGCGCCCCGCTCTAGTAAGCGCCCACAGCGATATTTGCTAATATATTTTAGCAAGTGAACAATCCCAATTAGCATCCCTTCCGATTGATCAATGTACACAAGACTTAATTATTTGTGTATAACACGCACTCGTGTGTTATATGCACCCTTAATTATGGGCAAATAAATTCTGGAAAAACATATCTGTCGTATATAAACAGTTCAGACCATCAGCATAAACCACGAAATTTATCTTTCAACTGTTTTTTTCCACCAAAATAATATTCTGATAAGAGGCCCCTATTTCTAATTTTGAGAGCGCCCTGGGCGCTTATTACATCGAATACGGTAATCGATATAACAAACTTCGTTTTTAGCTCGACAATTTGTTGTATATATGCATATTACGAACTGCGGTTATTACGAACAAAAATTGGCAGTCCCTTTGAGTTTGTTATAACCGTAGTTTACTGTATATGGTTAAACAAACAGCCCCTGACATGGATGATAGTTAATTTACTTCATTAATACCTAAGCGGCCCTCACGTAAAACATCACACTCCCATCACACGAGACTAACAGATGTGCAAGGTATGAGTACTGCTGTGATGCCTGGGGTATGTGTGCTATGTGTAGAGGTGTATATACAGTGAGAGGAATTATGGCCTGTATCTACATGTGACAAGATAAGGGGATGGTGCATCTGCCACAACACGTGTTGGGCTGCAGTCTTCCGTTATCTTTTATCCCAGAGAAACATCCCATGAAACACCGGTCCTGGGTTTATTCTGTCCTGTGAAGTGTTATCTGCAACTACATCAACAACAGCTACCTCGCTGCTGGCGACGTGCTTCATACATTTTATACACCAGCAGTCACATTTATATGGTTAGTCGCACCAGAAATCACAGCACCTATCATCAAAATATCTACTAACAAATCTGCCAATGAATTATGCATAAACTTGGTTTTAGGAGAAAGAATCGGTAGGAGCCAGTAAGGAAGGTATCAGACCAGACCAAGGACTGATATTAAAGAGGAAAAGAGGATAACAAACTGATGTCCATAAAATGGCTGAGTCACAAAAATTGATTTCAGTTGTCATCCTCTTTGCTGATTCGGTTCAAGTCAACTCCATAGTTTTGTCAGCATTTAAATAAGAGAAAGAAATCCTTGGTACAAGCAGAGTCCTATGTAAGATTCAAACTATATCATCATTTGTTTATCAATCAGTGTCAATTAGTAGTGAGTGAGTGAGTATTGTTTTACGCCACTTGTAGCAATATTCCAGCAATATCACGGCAGGCTTCACACAGTGTACCCATGTCGGGAATCGAACCCGGGTCTTCGGCGTGACGAGCGAACGCTTTAACCACTTGGCTACCCGACCGCCCCTCTGTCAATCAGTAATGATACTGGGATTGGGAAAAGGTGTGATAGAATTTTGAAAGTGACCTTGACCTTCACTAACAGACAGTAATTGAGTGAGTGAGTATGGTTTAATGCCGCTTTTAGCAAAGATATTACGGCAGGGGACACAACAAATGGGCTTCACACATTGTACCCAGCGGGAATCAAACCCAGTACTTGGCGTGACTAGCAAATGCTTTAACCCCTAACACCCACAACTGCCTTTCACTGTCAGAAGGTGGGACTGTATTGTCACATCCACAACTGCCTTTCACTATCAGAAGGTAGGACTGTATTGTCACATCACACCCGCCTTTCACTATCAGAAGGTGGGACTGTAATGTCACATCACAACAGCCTTTCACTATCAGAAGGTAGGACTGCATTGTCACATCCGCAACCGCCTTTCACTATCAGAAGGTGGATCCACAACCGCCTTTCACCATCAGAAGGTAGGACTGTATTGTGACATCCACACCAGCCCTTCACCATCAGAAGGTAGTACTGTATTGTCACATCCACACCAGCCCTTCACTATCAGAAGGCGGGACTGTGGGGCTGGACATGTTCACCCATTGCCATCCAATGTCATCACTGTCACTTTATAATCACCTGGGAACTTACAGAGACTCATGATTGTAGGTGTTGATCATTTGTTTCTTCCTGTTACAGAGTTACCCTGTGGTTTGGTATTTTAAGTGATCCCTACAGGCCAGAACAGACAGCTATTACACCACGCATGGAGCTGTGATGGGCGTACTGACGGCATCAAGCATCATGGCCACTGACAAGGTATGCTGGCTGTGTATCTGCTCTAGATCGTACTGGAGAGATAAATGTCTGTTCCACAACAAACATGCCGGGAACTGTCTCCATTTACACCATGTGGCCAGTGATGGGTGTGGGAGGGGCGGGTGAGGGCACAGACTCACTGACAGCCGCTTCTGACACTAATGACAACAGATGCATTAGAGTAGCAATGATCATAACTACTGTTCCACAAACGGATCATACAACAGTTGTAACTCTAAAGACTTACGACAGAAAATATTTAAACTTTACAACTGTTCCATAATTGAATGTTTTCTTCAATAAATAGTATCTTATCTTATCTCATCCATCATTGAACTTTCTGAGCTTCATTCCTAAACACTTTAGCGCATCTACACATCGACCTCCATGCAGACATACAACAGACATGCCACAAAGGTTGTACTCTCAAAACTAACTTAACGTTACGATGAATGTAACTCCCATACTTCAGCGAAGACTTGTGCTAAACTCACTTGTGTAGACTGGGCCCTGTTTAATAAAGTCATCTTAGTGCTAAGATGCATACTTGTCTTACTAAGACCGCTTTGTGAGACAGGGCCCTGGACTGCTAGGATGACAGCTTCGGGGTCTGTTCACAACTTATCTCTCTGTCATTCTCTACACAGCCTGAAGTGGGCAAGATTAGGCTCAGATGACCAATTTTCTACAAAAGTATCCAATATCAGAGGAGATGTTTCCTCAATATCAGAGAAGATGTCTCCTTAAAATCAGAGTAGATGTCTCCTCAATATCAGAGAAGATGTCTCCTCAATATCAGAGTAGATGTCTCCTCAATATCAGAGTAGATGTCTCCTCACTATCAGAGAAGATGTCTCCTCACTATCAGAGTAGATGTCTCCTCAATATCAGAGTAGATGTCTCCTCAATATCAGCGAAGATGTCTCCTCAATATCAGAGTAGATGTCTCCTTAATATCAGAGAAGATGTCTCCTCACTATCAGAGAAGATGTCTCCTCAATATCAGAGTAGATGTCTCCTCAATATCAGAGAAGATGTCTCCTCACTATCAGAGAAGATGTCTCCTCAATATCAGAGTAGATGTCTCCTCACTATCAGAGAAGATGTCTCCTCACTATCAGAGTAGATGTCTCCTCACTATCAGAGAAGATGTCTCCTCACTATCAGAGAAGATGTCTCCTCAATATCAGAGAAGATGTCTCCTCAATATCAGAGTAGATGTCTCCTCAATATCAGAGAAGATGTCTCCTCAATATCAGAGTAGATGTCTCCTCAATATCAGAGTAGATGTCTCCTCAATATCAGAGAAGATGTCTCCTCAATATCAGAGTAGATGTTTCCTCACTATCAGAGTAGATGTCTCAATATCAGAGAAGATGTCTCCTCAATATCAGAGTAGATGTCTCCTCAATATAAGACTACACATCTCAATATCAGAGTAGACGTCTCCTCAATATAGGACCAGAGGTCTCCTCAATATCAGAGTAGATGTCTCTTCACTATCAGAGTAGATGTCTCCTCACTATCAGAGTAGATGTCTCCTCAATATAAGACCAGACGTCTCCTCAATATCAGAGTAGATGTCTCCTCAATATCAGACTAGATGTCTCCTCAATTTCAGACTAGACATCTCCTCAATATCAGAGTAGATGTCTCCTCAATATCAGAGTAGATGTCTCTTCACTATCAGAGTAGACGTCTCTTCACTATCAGAGTAGACGTCTCCTCACTATCAGACATGGGTTTCTCTACATCAGCAGCAGGTAAAAACAAGCCAATGCACTGAGAATTCCAGAGCACCAGACCACAGGGATATCTGTTTGTTGAAAGCAGTGAAAATTGGCGCTGCAACTACTTATGTTCCTCTAAATCCACTGGTTCACCCACAAACCAGGAACAATGTAGCTAAAATAACCCAAAGGTACAGAAACAGAGGATGATCATTATTGAAACTGTAGACAGTATGGTAAAAAAACCTTCATGTGTGTCACTTAAAGTCCTGTACAAACAACTCCACCTGAAGCACCTACAGCCAGGGACCAGATCTGACACTAATGGCCGCAGGAACCATGCTAGCTTTTCCATGTATGTTTGTGTAGGTAACCTCCCTTTGCTTGCTCTACAAACACCTCCAGGGGGCGCTGCTGTCAGGTGACATGTCTGCAAGTGCAGCCCACAGCTAAGACTGCAGGTATAGCTTTCATAGTTCTCCATACTGGATCTTAACCTCTCATCACAGTAGACCCTCTGTACCTCTCATCACTCATTCAACCATTGATGACGAAAAACACCACTTACTTCACTGTATTAAACACACTCAAGAAAGAAATATACTCTTTGAAAAATTATCCAGACAAAATGTAAATGTAAATGTCCACAGTCATGAAGACAAATTATTTCACTACATCCTGTCAAATAATGAAGCAGTCAATATCAACTGCATTTGTTTCCATATCTATCATTTCAAACACTAAATACCCCTTCATAATCAACCGTTGACATTTTATGGATAATAATATCATCAAATATGTAATATTGATTGTTTTGTTTTTGTATGTGTCTACAGGAATGTAAATAATGTATGTCTGTATATATGTATATATGAATCATAATGTCTTGTCTTTTAAAATTGCATCTGTCCCGTAATGGAACGTTTCTGCAATAAATCTTATCTTATCTTATCTTATCTTATCTTATCTTATCTTATCTTATCTTATCTTATCTTATCTTATCTTATCTTATCTTATCTTATCTTATCTTATCTTATCTTATCTTATCTTATCTTATCTTATCTTATCACTAGCCCCTCTGTTTTGTGTCATGACCGGGTTGTTTTTATGTCTTTGAAAGCCATTTAGAAGCGATACATATAAGGAAGAGAATTTATGGATGTCAACTTCTTTATCATGAGGAGTGAGTGAGTGAGTTGGGTTTAACGCCACTTTTAACAGTATTACAGTTATATCACGGCATGTCAGCTTAATGTGGGAGGAAAGCCCAAAGTGATGCAGGTCTCAGACGTTTACCACTTTGGTGAAACCCACGAGCACAGTTATGGAAACAATCATGGCACATCGGGATTCGAACCCACAATCATAGGTTTCTCCGCCTCATGGAGCCTTAGACGACTGGGCCACCCGTGCCCCCCTTTATTATGAGGAACATATGAGTGTTCGTGAAGACACTGTTCCGACTGACTGGCATGGTTCACTGGAGGAATCATGAACCACCTAGAACACTGTCACATACAAGGTTAATTCACATTAACATAACTGTACAGTTTGTACTTGTGACAATAATAATAAATGGGTATATACTAGGGCTGGGACGAGTCCAAATCTACTACCCGGGTATCCGGCCCCCTATTACCTGACGCTACCCGGGTATCCGACCCCCTTTAACCTGACCCTACCCGGGTATCCGACCCCCTATTACCTGACCCTACCCGGGTATCCGACCCCCTATTACCCAACCCTACCCGGGTATCCGACCCCCTATTACCTGACCCTACCTGGGTATCCGACCCCCTATTACCTGACCCTACCCGGGTATCCGACTCCTTATTACCCGACCCTACCCAAGTACCCTACCCAGGTACCCGACCCCCTATTACCTGACCCTACCCGGGTATCCACTACAGGTCTCAAGAGTTGGGAACAAGATGTCTGATTGGGAATTGTTTCATCGCAGCCCAGGCAGTTACTATTTAGATACATGTATCAAACGATCTGATCACAGTACACAGAAGTTGACTGAAGCGTTATCTTTACTCAAACATATACAAGTCAAAAGGAATGGATATATCGTCAGAAAGAAATGCGAACATTAGCGACATGTAGTGTAACCACTGAGCTATAGTGAGTTTTTGTCATTAAACAAAATATCACGTGACTAATCACAGGTCCGGGTACTCATGTGGGTACCCGAGTCCTACTAAGGACCCACGGAGTACCCGAGTTACCCGTCCCAGGCCTAGTAAATACAATGGACATTATAGATTATCTCTGATCATGCTTCTGATCTGATATTCTTTATTATTAATAACTTTAAGTTTTTGGACATCTTCTAAGCTCGAAACTTGAATCAATATATCTTGCTATTTTTGGTATTACAGACTATTAACAGATCAATCATTTGTCCATCTGTTCCTAATTTATGACTTAATTTATCTCCATACACATAAAACACATTAGCCAATCACAAGAGGCTGCTGCTGCAGCAGAGATTCAGCTGTCATTAGTGTCCCAGGTCAACCACCCCCTCCCCCACACCTGTCTCTGTACTCATGGTGTATCCAATCCCGCCAGTTAATACAAGTCAGGTCTAGACCAGCCGCTCCAGCTCCAGCTCTACCTCTGAGAGGCGGTCGGGTAGCCTAGTGGTTAAAGCGTTCGCTCGTCACGCCGAAGACCCGGGTTCGATTCCCGACATGGGTACAATGTGTGAAGCCCATTTCTGGTGTCCCCTGGCTTGATATTGCTGGAATATTGCTAAAAGCGGCGTAAAACCATACTCACTCACTCACTCACTCACTCACTCACTCTACCTCTGAAGTAGACTAACACACAGTTCTCTGAACATATATAACGTGGAAAGAAACGGGTAAAAAGTGAAAAGGAGCCCCAAGGAGATGGAAGGTTTCGAACCTGAACCTGTGGAAAATCTAGACTTACTTCATTTAGGGCTATGGCATTGCTCCAACAGCTGGGCGGAAGGGACAAGAATATGGTTCATGGACTGTGAAGACTGATTAACTCGGAAGCTTTGGTCCTGCCCCACACTGAAGCACATGTAGCACATGTGGTGTATCACTGCCAAAAGTGTCTCAAACATTGTTCAGGATATGTTCTCTAAAAGATCTGCCAAATTCATAATAATTATGTTGTCACATAATTCCTTTAAATGCTGTTATTAATCACTTGCATCGACTGTGTGCAATTATGTAAGTCCTTCTATGTAGACTTACGTTAAATATGTTACATCATTAGCAGAGGGTGTTTTGTACAATATAATATCTTGAATTTTGAAATCTTGAAGTGACTTCTTCTTTTTTTTAAATGCCTTTATTTACACAGCAGAGAATGTGTAATAATAATATAGCACTGTCAACATTCACTCAGGAGTGGAATTTAGATCATCATCATCATCATCATCATCATCATGACCTCTCATGTAACTTGTTTTGGGATAATTAAATCACCCAGTAGTCAGCTTGGGGATGTCCAGTGTTGAGGTCGGCGTACACATCCTGCCACCCCTCCCACATCAGTACAATCCACTGTGTAATTAACACAATTATATTTTTCCTCTATTAGGGGTCAAGGGAGACAATAACAGCTGAAGTGCGGAGGGTGAGGTTCCATGCTGTCTGGGGACAAGTGCCCAACGATCTGTGCCCCGAGTCACGTGGTCACCCACCACTAATCTGAATCGTCTGCACTGAAAGTCGGTTACACAGTAAGTAATTGGGAGCCTGTCTGCATTTAATAGGTCTATTTACTACTTACTGTTACGCGGCTCAGCAAAAACAAAGAGCAACACAGCCAAGTGACACATCCGCAACACTTACTATTCAGCAAAACAAATACTGCTGTTTACTCGCCAACATTACGATAATCCCCATCTCTGTAGTGAAACGTCTACCCCCATCTACCAAGCCAACATTTGATAACCTCCACTTTTGCACCACAAAAAATCCACAAGAAGTGCCATGTATTCAAAATACATCCTCAAGTTTCTCTATCCTTACTCGCTGTTCTAAAGGTTCATGGAATCTGTAGTTTATTTTTACCATTTCTTTCAGAATTTGCCTTTTCATGAACCTTTTCAAGTGTTATGTACATTATGACTACTAACCGATAAAAACAGAAATCCTAATATCTGTTAAGTGAGTGAGTGAGTTGGGTTTAACGCTGCTTTGAACAGTATTCCAGTTATATCACGGCGTGTCAGCTTAATGTGGGAGCCCGAAAGTGATGCAGGTCTCAGACGTTTACCACTTCGGTGAAACTCACGAGCATGGGTATGGTGCTGACAAACCTAGAAACATAATGGGGGCAAAACCGGGATTTCGAACCCACAATCACGTGCCCATGGGACGCGGCTTAGATGACTGGGCCACCTGTGCCCCCTATCTGTTAAGTCAAATAACTTCAGTTAGACCATTTTCTTTCATGCCTCCTGATACTTAATCTATTCATTTGTCGATTCAGTAAAAACACAGGAAATTCAGAAAAATACAGAACTGATTCTGGAAGAATATCAACAAATATTTTTTACTCCAAAAAGGTTCCAGTTGCAAATAACGGTAACAGCACGCATCTGTTCCCGACAATACCACACAAATATAATTTGGCTTCAGTTTTTACACACAAGAAATAAGTGTTCACTGATGTTCTGAACCAGTGTTGTGGGTCCAAAAATATTTGTTTGGCTCCTGTTTCCAGAGAATTTCTTTTTACATCTTGAAGCGCTGACATAAGGGAATGTCTGTCTCTCCACTCCTTCCCCCACCCTAGGATATGAAATGGTAGGTCCCTAAGTAAATGATATCAACTGTTCTTCATAAAACCGGCAAAAACAACACAATCTCTTAATAAACCATCAACAACATTGGCCTGAAATAATTATGTCTAAACCTTCATGTGTGAAAGAAGTGGGGTGTTTTTCTGAGGACGAGAGGCGTTCCTCTGAGGACGAGAGGTGTTCCTCTGAGGACGAGAGGTGTTCCTCTGAGGACGTGTGGTGTTCCTCTGAGGACATGAGGTGTTCCTCTGAGGACGAGAGGTGTTCCTCTGAGGACGTGTGGTAATCCTCTGAGGACATGAGGTGTTCCTCTGAGGATGACAGGTGTTCCTCTAAGGATGAGAGGTGTTCCTCTGAGGACATGAGATGTGTTCCTCTGAGGACATGAGATGTGTTCCTCTGAGGATGAGATGCGTTCCTCTGAGGATGACAGGTGTTCCTCTGAGGACGAGAGGTGTTCCTCTAAGGATGAGAGGTGTTCCTTTGAGGACATGAGATGTGTTCCTCGGAGGATGAGATGCGTTCCTCTGAGGATGAGAGGTGTTCCTCTGAGGATGACAGGTGTTCCTCTGAGGACGAACACTCTGCAGTGGGCAGTAGCTAGTCCTTCTCTGAACCTAATTATTTCCCATTCCGACTAGCCCTTACTGTAATGCTACACCTAAAAATGAAGCAAGTCTAGATTTTCCACAGATCCAGGTTCTGAATCTCCCATCTCAATGGGCTCCTTTTCACTTGAAATGTAGTTGCTTGTTTCTATCAAAGTTACATACTTTCAGATACTAAGTGTTAGTCTAGATAGCAGAGTACAGCCCCAAGAACACCACCACCAAAACCTCTACAGCTGAACAAATGTTTCTTGTCTCCGGCTGCGATAACCCTTCTTGTTCTCCTCCTCTCCGACATCTGACCTTCTACCAATCAGTGTGTCGATAACAACTCACAGACATGGCCCATAATGCACCAATCAAAACACTTGACACAACAGGTCAGACACGTTTTGCCAATTTCCTGCCTATCACGTTAATTACGTTACCTTCACAACAACCCTAATCACTAGTTGCTTCAATAAGATGAGAAGGTGGGGGCCAATCACTAGTTGCTTCAATAAGATGAGAAGGTGGGGGCCAATTAGTTTTAATCAGAGGCACAAAGAAATAAACCATATTTTATCAACGATTAGCTGAAAGGTCTAAATGTCCAATATTTGTGACAGTGCACTTATTGCTTTCAACTTCAAAAAATGTCAATCCAGTTGTACATGTGAAACTTTCAGCAGCCTACTTTACACATTCTTGTTTAGGTTTGAACAGAATACAAGAAACATTTCTTTAAAACTCCAGCATATTCCTGTCTCTTGTTTCACAGAGACCATTCTCTCCACTCCCAGAAAAAAAGTTTCAAATTACTTCATTCTCCTCCACAATCATCCTTGAGTCACTCTTCTCTCCATCCCAACCACCTACAGCTTGATACTTCATCAACACCAGATACCGGGTTCAACCCAATAGCAGCCCTGGGTGCCTAGAATCTCCAGAACCACGTACACCATAATATGTGTAGTTCAACGAAATGTATGTTATTTCAGGGAGTATGACGCAATACATCAGCTGACACAGACACGGTGACCCCTGTCAGTAGAAGTATGTTGCAATTGTAACAGGAAGTGATCAAAAAGGGTGTGGCACGTCTTAGGTTAAATATGGTATTCCAATAAGTTTTTCACAATAAACTTGAAAGCAAGTAGGGAGAAACTTTTATCCTATTTTTTGAAAATCCATTTCCTTTTGTTTGAACTCAAATTCTATTTGTAGCGACAAAAATATTTCTCACAATTAATTCATGACATAGTAAAATTCAAAAATATATTTCCTTCCGATCCCATATAAATAGAAGTGACATGTAAGTGAGACGAAGGAACATATCACATCCATTCACAGCATTTAAAGGTCAAAACACTTAGACACTATTTTTCAAAACTGTGAACTTTTTTCTATTGGTGTGTTCAGACTGGTAACATGCCATGATCATAATAACAGCTCTCTCAGTGCCTGCCCACTGCTTCTGATACCCAAATTGCAAAAACTTCAAGTCATAAATTGTCCCTAATTGAAAATGTCACTGCAGTTGGGGCTGGCATATCAATGAAATCTTTAACTTTATTTTCAAGTGAAAAAACCTGATCCCTTCAAGCCAAAGTTTAGCATATTCCTGCCGAGACATTCCCGGAGTTTGATCCTTCAGCAGGGTAACACTTACTTTCATTTGTAGCAAATAAACACAAATAATATGCTGAGGAACTAAACTGTCAGGTTTACTTGGTGAACAGGTCCACAAACACTTGATAATCAAGTTTCCTGATTTCTTGGAGCTACCGAAAACTGTGACTCAAGGGAGAGGTGATTTAAATACTTTTGTGAATCTCATTAGAAGAAATGCAGATGGTTAAACTGGCAACATCAACAATGTCATTAATCCAATTGTGTGTTTGAGTATGAATTAAAAACATGAATTTAAGATCAAAACAGAAAAAAAACTTGGTGCACTGCATGAATTTATGCAAATTAACAAATTGAATTAAATTAGACAAAAAAAATTGCCATTTAGGATTCCCAAATATGCTACAAGAAAAATGTCACCATGACAACATGAATAGCAGTTACATTCTTAGTCCTGTTTGTCATGTCACTATGCACATTAAGAGCAGAAAAGTATATCTTTTGTTCCAAACTTAATTCGAACTAAACGTTTCCTGTTTACCCAATACCAGAAATTTACCTCCATCAATCATCAGACTGCTGTGCATGACATTTACACAGCCGCCACACTGACACACTCAAACAAAGCTTGATCCAGTTCTTCAGGCATAAACACACCGACACCAGAGAAAATGATATGCACAAAATGCCCTTATAAATCCAAGCCAAAATACCTACAAACTTCAGCACCAACTTTACCTTAAGTTCAAAACTGAATCTCCTCTGTCACAAGCCACACCAACCCTCCTCCCTCGACCTGAGAGACCTGATATGGGGGTCAGCAACAATGGCAGGTCTTACCTTTCAGGTCATGATGTAGGAACCTCACTCCATGTAAGCCAGGTCGTCAGCCTCAACCATTCTTGGAACGACAAAAAAACTCAACTGACAGCCTGACTTTCCTTCTTCAAATTCTGACTCAGGCATATCATACTACACATGCCTGAGGAACTCTCACTGGACTCGGCCATTACTCCCAGAGAGGGGGGACAAGCTCTACCACTACCGTCAGAGAGGGGGAACAGCATCCCAGCTGGCATTAATATCACTTTTACTTCCTTGCCTGAAACTTAAACTGCACTCTCAACTTAACAAACTCCCTATGTTTCAAATAGCTTGTCAATTATAAAATCTAAAACACACTCGCAGACATTAATAGACTCAATATTTCGGTACAAACCCTTAAACAAAATCGACTGTTCTGAGAATGCAAGCGTTAAGAAAACAAAGTCTAGCTTCTGAAAGTAGAGTTTTTGTCAGCTACTAATGTGATAATAGGAAAGACTTAAGTAACACTTGATGGGAAACACACCAGTCAATTACACTACCTATTCACTGCCGGGCCTCGAGCTTCATCACAAATACACCTTCCTCGTATCTATTCTCGGTAGTTTCTCTGTCTGAATTCTTCCTGTTTTTATTGGAACAAGAGCAAAGCATCCCTAACTACCAATACCTTTCCTTCCATGTGTCTTGAGGCCCCCCCTCCCCACCTCCCCCCAGGTGCACATCCGGGTTAGAATTGGTCTTCATCAACCCATGCTAACGGGATTGGGTGGTCAGGTTCGCTGAGTTGGTTGATGCATGCATTGCGTGGATCTATGTTCATGATTTCAACCACTGGTTTGTCTGGTCCAGACTCGATTATTTACAAGCCACCATCATATAGCTGGAATGTTGTTGAGTACGGCGTTAAAAACTAATAAACAAACAAACTAATAGCCATGACTGGAAGATATTAACACGAGAATATATTTCTTCCTCGTCTTTCCATTTCTACTGTGCATCCTTATTACCGGGATCCCTGTTTACTGGATTAATACATTTCTAGAATACCAACTCATGGGTGTGGAGTTATGGTGGTGTAAATATATAAACTTGTTCTCATCAACACTGAGCAGGATCCACAAGGTTGACTGTTAAGAGTGAGTGAGTATTGTTTTACGCCACTTTTATTCCAGCAATATCTGGTGGGGGACACCAGTAATGGGTTTCACACATTGTACCCATATGGGAGTTGAACTCGGGTCTCGGTGTGACGAGCAAACGCCTAGGCTACCCCACCGACCCTTCACTGTTAAGAATTGACACATAATTCTCACAAGAAGTTAAAGAACACCAGATTCCTTCATTTTACTATAGTTATCTGTCATCCTATGCTTGAGGTTGATTAGCATACATCAACATATAAGTACAATAACGTTATACAGGTTCCACTTGAAAAAGAATTAACAACGGAATCTGTCATATCACAGTAACAATTATGACACCACTCAGATTTATTTTTCTTTGTTGTTTAACGCTTCATTCAGCAAAATTCCAGCAATATGACAGCTGTCTGCAAATAATCGAATCTAGACCACACAATCCAGTGACTGATATTGTGAGCAATCATATAAGGTAATATTACATCACATTCATAAATGACTTCAAACATTGCGTAAATTATTAGAGAAACTGATCCAAGGCCATTAGAGAGCAGAAAATCATATTCGACTCAGACAGCTACCCACTATCACAACTTTTGAATCAATTTAGCCTACCATATTGTTATCAAAAATCAATTTAGATTGCGGTCGAATTAACATGAATCAATTTAGCTCACTGTCGAATTATCATGGGTCAATGTAGCTCGCTGTTGCATTAACATGAATTAATTTAGCTTGATTTTTGATTATCACAAATCTATTTATCTTGCTGACTAATTGACAAAAATGTATTCAGCTTGCCATGAAACTATCAATATAGCTTGCAGTGTACTATCAATATAACTCGCTCTGGACTATCAATAAAACTTGCTGTGGACTATCAAGCTTGCTGAGGACTATCAATGTAGCTCGTTCTGGACTATCAATATAGCTTGCTGTGGGGCTATCAATGTAGTTTGTTCTGGACTATCAGTATAGCTTGCTGTGGACTATCAATGTAGCTTACTGGACTATCAATATAGCTTGCTCTGGACTATCAATATAGCTTACTGGACTATCAATATAGCTTGCAGTGGACTATCAATATAGCTTGCAGTGGACTATCAATATAGATTGCTATGAACTATCAATATAGCTTGCTGTGGACTATCAATATAGCTTGCTGTGGACTATCAATATAGCTTGCTGTGGACTATCAATATAGCTTGCAGTGGACTATCAATATAGCTTGCTGTGGACTATAAATTCAGCATGCTGTGGGACTATCAATATAGCTTGCTGTGGGACTATCAATATAGCTTGCTGTGGACTATAAATTCAGCATGCTGTGGGACTTCTGCATTAGTTCAGCTATAACCAGCAGCAGCAGCAGCAGCATCTCAAGGAAGGCAGGTTCCCAGCGGAATGTTGGGGATAGTTTATAGGAATATTTACCTCCTACCACAGGTGCTTGTGTAAGCACATCTGCTTGCAGCTGATATCAGTACATACAGTTTACTTTAACTGTAATGAAATATTTTTTCATTCTTTCAGCCAAACATGTCTCAAGAGATATGTGTTGGTGCTGACTCCCCAGTCTCTTCTTGATAGCCCTGCGTGTCTTGTCTGTAGCCTCGTTACATACACAAGTATGAGTTTGGATGTACAACGCTTCAAGGCTAATCAAATACTGTCTCTTGTTTGTTGATTCAAGCAAATAAATGCATTTTAATTTGTTTGCTTTCCTTTAGCAAACCCTAACTGAGCATAATATTATTGGTCTGGCAATGATCAGATAAGACGATACTGGCACACTGGGTAATTTAGCACAAGCAACTGGGGTACGCTGGATGATAGATCCATAATGTCAGCTTCATCTTCATAGACATGTATCATGTGTCAGCTTTATAAGATCTGGGACTTTTTTAAAAGAATTATTGCCAGAAAGTGTCTCCTCAGCATCTTTGAAGAAAACAAACATTAAACGCTCAACCTCTGCCTGTGCCATATTTTGGTGAAGATTAGCCAGTTTTTTACACATGTGCAAGCTTGTTCTTAATGATACTTATCGGTAGTTGAATCGCATGTTACAACCATTATTTGTCTTCGATGCACTGTCTGCTTCCCCAAGAACTCTTGTAGTGTGTTAGTGTTTGTTTGTTGTTTAGTGTCACACTCAGCAATATTCCAGCTATGTGACGGCAGTCTGGACCAGACAATCAAGTGATTAAAATCATGAGTGAGTGAGTATGGTTTTACGCCCCTTTTAGCATTATTCCAGCAATATCACTGCAGGGGACAACAGAAATGGGCTTCACACATTGTACCCATGTCGGGATTCGAACCCGGGTCTTCGGCATGACAAGCAAACCACTAGGCTACCCGACCGCCCCGATTAACATCATGAGCATCGATCCACGCAATTGGGATACGATGACATGCATCAACCCATTTAGCAAGCCTCACCACCCTGTCCTGTAAGTTGCCTTTTACGGCAAGCATTGGTTGTTAAGGACCTATTCTACCCCGGATCTTCACGGGTCTTGTAGTGAGTTTGGTTTATCATGGCATGACTTGAACAGAATGTCAGTTGTATCTCGGTGTGCCAGCTTAATGTTGCAGGTGATGCTCGAAGTAATGCAGGTCTTGGACGTTTATCACTTTGGTGAAATCCACAAGCATGGGTGACAAACCTAGAAACTTATTCAGGGCAATCTGGGATTCAAACCCACCTTCACAGTTTTCGGGTGTGCCCTAGAAACGCAACGCAGCAAATTGTTGCACCTTGCGGAATTGGATGACTGGGCCACCCATTGTTCTGTGGCAGGTACTGTGAATCCTGGGAACAAGACGCCTGGGCATCTACCTATTTCAGAGACGTCTTACACCCAGCATCTATTCAAGAAAGGGGCGGACGGGTAGCCTAGTGGTTAAAGCATTCGCTCGTCACGCCGAAGACCCGGGTTCGATTCACGACATGGGTACAATGTATGAAGCCCATTTCTGGCGTCCCCCGCCGTCATATTGCTGGAATATTGCTAAAAGTGGCGTAAAACCTTACACACTCACTATTCAAGTAAGGTGTAAATTCAAGGCAGGCATGTATTTTTTCATTACGGTAAATATTTTGAATTTCCATGAAAATGGGACGTGTAATTTGAATAAGACCTGTGATTTATATTGTGTATGATAACCACTTTCATTTCAACATCACCACGTACCAAAAGAAATGTCTAGTTCAGAGATTCTGACCCTGCATCTATACAAGGTAGGCGTTTATTCACTTAACAACTCTGTCAGACCAAACGTGTACTCAGGGAAGGTGTCTATTCAAGTATGTACAGTAGATTACCATATTACATAAACTGAAAACTTGGGTGAAAGTTGTAGTGAGTGAGTATGGTTTTACTCCGCATTTAGGAATATTCCAGCAATATCACGGCGGGGGACACCAGAAATGGGCTTCACACATTGTACCCATGTCGGGAATCAAACCTGGGTCTTCGGCATAACTAGCAAACGCTTTAACCACAAGGCTACCCGACCGCCCCTAATATAATAATAATTTATCCATAGGTGGTAATAAGATAAACAGTTAAATATTAAATTTCAGGGGCGGTGGGGTAGCCTCGTGGTTAAAGCATTGGTACGTCACGTCGATGGCCTGGATTCGATTCCCAACATGGGTACAATGTGTGAAGCCAATTTTCCGGTGCCCCCAACATGATATTGCTGTAATTTTGCTAAAAGCAGCGTAAAACCATTCTCACTCACTCACTCATTAAATTTCAGGACAAAAAGGTTTTCACCCTGAGTTTAAATCCCCATATGTCTATGCAGTATATGAATCTGCTACTCTCAAACAGACAAGAGGCTCTCCCAGAGTGACAACTGATCCAATGTTTGTGATGATATAGTCAATAGTCTGATTTGGGAAAACCATAGCAAGAAAGAAACAATAGCTTATACACAAGCAGTGTGCTTGTCCCACTATAGGTATGGATGGTATGTGTGGCTTTGTGTGTTGCGGTGGCAGAAACATGTAATCATACACACACAGCTCAGACAACTTGATAGAACTAAGGAAATAAAATGTCCGAAATCTGCAGTTTCTATGAACATTAATGATCACTGCCCGAGCATCAAAAGTGATAGTGTTAAAGCTGACTTTTTTATATCAGAGTTGATACACATCATGATGTCAGGGTAGATAATCCACACAACATGGGCTCAAACCCTGCACTCAAGAAGATGATCTTGTACTTGAACTTGTACACAACCTTAACTTACACCCTGCAATCACGAGGATTAGATGGTCCTTCGTCCTTGTAGACCTGCACAGTACAATCCTGTCTGCCCATCTGTATTCACAATGTCCTCTTTATACGCAATGTCCTCTGTATACACAATGTCCTCTTTATACGCAATGTCCTCTGTATACACAATGTCCTCTTTATACGCAATGTCCTCTGTATACACAATGTCCTCTGTATTCACGACGTCCTCTGTATTCACGATGTCCTCTGTATTCACGATGTCCTCTGTATTCACAACGTCCTCTGTATACACAATGTCCTCTTTATTCACGATGTCCTCTGTATTCCCAACTTCCTCTGTATTCACGACGTCCTCTGTATTCAGGACGTCCTGACGGTACACTCCATATCCATCCTGTCCTGAATCCATCCAGCAGGAATCAAGTAGGAATCACACGTAAATCCAATTCAGTTTTTTCCAAGAGAAAAATCTGTAAACCTGAAATAATCACCAACTTCAACTAAACTGCCCTGAAAACAAGGAACTACCGGTACTTTAAGTATTACTCACGTGTCATTTTCTGAGACGTTTGACCCAGATCTTTTACGGTCCAGTTTCGTCACACTTTTGGTTCTTTTCAGATTTGTTTTAAATCCTTTCTTGGTGAAAAAGTTCTGAAAAAGAAAGAGATTATATATTTAGGGATGGATACAACTGGAAACGTACAAGCAGAGGGAATACCTTCATGGATCATAAAAAACAGTGGGAATCCCTTCTTGGATCATTAAAACAGGGAATCACTTCACGGATCATAAAAATAGGGGGAATCCCTTCTTGGATCATAAATGCAGAGGGAATCCCTTTTTGGATCATTAAAACAAAGGGAATCCCTTCTTGGATCATTAAAACAGGGAATCACTTCACGGATCATAAAAATAGGGGGAATCCCTTCTTGGATCATAAATGCAGAGGGAATCCCTTTTTGGATCATTAAAACAAAGGGAATCCCTTCATGGATCATACAAACAGGGGGAATCCCTTCTTAGATCATTAATACGGAGAATCACTTCTTGGATCATTAATACGGGGAATCCCTTCTTGGATCATTAAAACAGAGGGAATCCCTTCTTGGATCATTAAAACAGAGGGAATCCCTTCTTTTATCATTAAAACAGAGGGAATCCCTTCATGGATCATAAAAACAGGGGAAATCCCTTCTTGGATCATAAAAACAGGGGGAATCCCTTCTTGGATCCCAAATGCAGAGGGAATCCCATTACAGAACAATAAATCCCTTTACTGAACATATATGCCAAAAGAGTACAGTTCAGAGGAAATATGTCATGATTGAGATTGATTGAATGATGGATGAAGCAATGATGTGATCCCTTTGACATAATGACTGTGTTTGTTGTATATTCCACTGGAATACCAGTGCTTGAGATGGCCTAGAGCTGCGTGCTGGCACTGCCTTGTGCCAGAGGCCATCCTGCTGTTAGGAAACATGCCAGGAGACATTCCAACCAGAATCGGCTTGGAAGTCATACAGTGAAAATATGCTTCATGATGGAATAAATTCACACACAGTGATATTATGTGACAGTAATGACTTCAAATTACACTAAAAATACCAAAGAAGTCAAAAGTCATTTTATTTTTTTTTATCACATTCCCTAAAAGGCATTTGGCATTTCTCACATAAACATAAAACAAACATTCCAGACAAGTTTAACAAGACTGAGCTCAGCTCAAGCTGATAAAAGGTTCATAACAATTATGAAAATATCTTCCCTGTATGATATATTTCTGTATCTATGAATCAGCAGAATGTACGGCAATCAACTCGGCTGTGTGTAAGTGATGGTTCCTCAAACGGCAGCTCCCATCAGGGCAAGTTAAATTCCCTTCAACCTGCCATGGTTAGTTTACAGGCATTGTTATCTGGGGAAGGATTCAGACCTTCTAATATTTCACAAACACACATGTTCCAGGAGACTGGCGAGTAACGACCTGTGTAAACGCATTCAGAAGAGTTTTGAAAGTCTGGAGGTTGTCAATTTTGTTGCGATGTTTATGAATCCAATGCTGTCAGTTTAACATACATCCACTGTTGTACATCATACCCTGCTGTGAGATAAAGGGCACCACTGTCAGAGGTCTCTGAGGGAATACGGAGCTATATTGCCACTGAACCATTAATTTCTTCAGTGCGAGACTCAGATAATATTCCAGATATATGACAGCGGTCTGTAAATAATCAACCAAATAATCCAGTGATCAATATTGTGAGCAACGACCCACGCCATTGAGGTACAATGACAGGCCATCAACCAAGACACCAAGTTTTACCATCCGACCCAATTAATTGCCACTTACAACCAGCATAGATTGCTGGGGGCCTATTCTAACCCAGAATCCCCATTGAGCCGCCTCTAATCTGGAATCCCCACGGGGTCGCCTCTTACAACCAGCATAAGGTTGCTGGGGACCTACTCTATCCCAGAATCCCCACAGGGTCGTCTCTAACAACCAGCACAAGTTGCTGGGGACCTACTCTATCCCGGAATCTCCACGAGGTCACCTCTTACAACCAGCACAAGTTGCTGGGGACCTACTCTATCCCCGAATCTCCACGAGGTCACCTCTTACAACCAGCACAAGTTGCTGGGGACCTACTCTATCCCAGAATCCCAACGGGGTCGCCTCTTACAACCAGCATAAGTTGCTGGGGACCTACTCTATCCCGGAATCTCCACGAGGTCACCTCTTACAACCAGCACAAGTTGCTGGGGACCTACTCTATCCCCGAATCTCCACGAGGTCACCTCTTACAACCAGCACAAATTGCTGGGGACCTACTCTATCCCAGAATCCCAACGGGGTCGCCTCTTACAACCAGCATAAGTTGCTGGGGACCTACTCTATCCCGGAATCCCCACGAGGTCACCTCTTACAACCAGCACAAGTTGCTGGGGACCTACTCTATCCCGGAATCTCCACGAGGTCACCTCTTACAACCAGCACAAGTTGCTGGGGACCTACTCTATCCCAGAATCCCAACGGGGTCGCCTCTTACAACCAGCACAAGTTGCTGGGGACCTACTCTATCCCAGAATCCCAACGGGGTCGCCTCTTACAACCAGCACAAGTTGCTGGGGACCTACTCTATCCCAGAATCCCAACGGGGTCGCCTCTTACAACCAGCACAAGTTGCTGGGGACCTACTCTATCCCCGAATCTCCACGAGGTCACCTCTTACAACCAGCACAAGTTGCTGGGGACCTACTCTATCCCGGAATCCCCACAGGGTCACCTCTTACCCGGAATCCCGAAGGGGTCACCTCTAACCCAGAATCCCCACAGGGTCACCTCTATCCCGGAATCCCACAGGGTCACCTCTTACCCGGAATCCCCACAGGGTCACCTCTAACCTGGAATCCCCACAAGGTCACCTCTATCCCGGAATCCCCACGGGGTCACCTCTAGCCCGGAATCCCCACAGGGTCACCTCTAGCCCGGAATCCCCATGGGGTCACCTCTAGCCCGGAATCTCCCAGGGTCACCTCTAGCCCGGAATCCCCACGGGGTCACCTCTATCCCGGAATCCCCATGGGGTCACCTCTAGCCCGGAATCTCCCAGGGTCACCTCTAACCCAGAATCCCCCAGGGTCACCTCTATCCTGGAATCCCCATAGGGTCACCTCTAACCCAGAATCCCCACAGGGTCACCTCTAACCAGGAATCCCCCAGGGTCACCTCTAGCCCGGAATCCCCACGGGGTCACCTCTAGCCCGGAATCTCCCAGGGTCACCTCTAACCAGGAATCCCCATGGGGTCACCTCTAGCCCGGAATCCCCACAGGGTCACCTCTAACCAGGAATCCCCATGGGGTCACCTCTAACCAGGAATCTCCCAGGGTCACCTCTAACCCAGAATCCCCCAGGGTCACCTCTAACCAGGAATCCCCCAGGGTCACCTCTAGCCCGGAATCCCACAGGGTCACCTCTAACCCAGAATCCCCCAGGGTCACCTCTATCCCGGAATCCCCATGGGGTCACCTCTAGCCCAGAATCTCCCAGGGTCACCTCTAACCAGGAATCCCCAGGGTCACCTCTAACCCAGAATCCCACAGGGTCACCTCTTACCCGGAATCCCCACAGGGTCACCTCTAACCCAGAATCCCCACAGGGTCACCTCTTACCCGGAATCCCACAGGGTCACCTCTAACCCGGAATCCCACAGGGTCACCTCTAACCCGGAATCCCCACAGCACCACTGGAACTGGGCTCCCTAGAGAGTTGCAGAATATGGAGTAAATATTAATTGTTTCAAATTTGCGTGCCTCCACCTTTCAACAACATGTAATGAAGCAGTGGTTGAACAAAACCCTGATATTCCAATATTCCCCACCAAATGTCCCCGCTCCCCCGTATCATATGGACAGGCTTTGTTGGTTGGTTGGTTTGTTGTTTAACGCCGGGCACTGAGCACCACTGATGCACATGGTCATCAAGTGTGGCCCCCCACCCATCAGGGTGCCAACCCCCTTCTTGTACAACGGATGCCGATCCCTGTTAAGCGGTATTCCGTATGCCAGAGTGCAGTACCCTGAGCTACAAAATGTTTTTCTCGTATGAAGATGTCAATGTTTCAATGCTTAAATTTATTTTTCATTTTGTTTGTTGCAATGGGTGAGAAATCAATCAAATACTTCGCCCTAATCTTAGGAGCATGCATTCAATGTGAAAATCCCAGTGCAATTCACTTGTACCAGCTGTGTACACTAACGTGCGTACACTGATAAGATTTCTGAGCCTAATAAAGTTTTTGCCTTTTCAATTGATGAATGTCTGACACTAATACTTCACAAGGTCCATGCACTCCTCTCCTTTCAGTGAATTTTTTAATTATTCCGAATGGCAAGAGTTCTTAAGTTGGATGCCAAGACAAATTAAATGCCGGATGCCGAGAGGAGGGGAGATGTTGGCACCCTGCATGATCGTCAAGTGTGGCCACCCACTCATGCTTCTCCCAGAACACCCAGACCGCCCATGACCGTCCCCGAGACATCTCCCTGTATGACATGTACAGCATCCCTCTGTGGGTCAGGGTGCTCCTACAGATCTCATTTCCCAGGAATTGGATGACACCAGGGTCTGTTGTTACAGTGTGTACAGGCTGCAGCTGCTGGTGAGCCAGTCCCATCACAGTCAGAGAGTGAGTGAGTGAGTGAGCAACTTCAACTACTTAGGATTTTACCAGGAATATAACACCAAGCGAAGCAATAATAGCTTTAACAGGTGGTACTCAGAAATCGTCTTCATGGGGACCACAACCACGAAGCTATCCTACAGCACAAAATTCCTTAAGACAATCATAGTGAGTGAGTGAGAGTGAGTGAGTGAGTGAGTGAGTGAGTGAGTGAGTGAGTGAGTGAGTGAGTGAGTGAGTGAGTGAGTGAGTGAGTATGCTTTTACATCTCTTTCAGCAATATTCTAGCAATATCACAATGAGAAACACAGAAATGGAGCCTAGGCCTCAGGCACAACCAGCAAACACTGACCACAAGACTACCCACTGCCACAGATTATAGAAGTGTTTGACAGTTTTGGAGCTTCAAAATTGTCCAAAACTGTCCCTTGTTCTTCTAAAAATAAAGAAATCGTAAGTGATTTTGTTGTATTTGATTGGCTAACCAATCCCTTTTTATGGCATGGCCTTGTGGGTTAAGTGTTCCCTCATCACGCTGAAGGCCCGGGTTCAATTCCCCACATAGGTACAATGTGTGAAGCCAGTTTCTGGTGTCCCCTGCCATGATACTGCTGGAATATTCCCAGAAAAGAGTTGTGAAACCCAACTAACTCACTCACTCCTAAACATGTCCTAACACTGGCAATCATAAATGGCGTGTAGACTAAACCCTAAACAAAATAACATAATGGATAAAAAGTTATTTAACTGTAAAGCATTGTCATTACTGACCACAAGACGCGAGGATGTTGAAGGGGAGTCCATGACGTCGTCGTCAATGCCGGCTGCTGAGACAAGGGGCACGCTCCCCCGCCTCTCGTTAGACGACACTTTCTCAAAGGACGAGTCTGTAAAAACACAAACAGTAAAACGTGTTTATCATCCATCATACATGGTGTTAATTCACTGGTGTGGTCAAACACATCAAGAGCAACATGACAACTGAAAATAAACAGCTCAAACATTTAATTGCACAGTGATGTTTGAACAAATATTGTCTGAAATATAGAACAAACTGCCTTGTTTAACAATCATCAACGTCACGGAATAACTAACCACGTACTAATTGTGAATATTTAATGATTCATAAAACTTTCAAATAAAGACAACACTGAAAATAGCAAAATAAATAAATTGCAAGTGATTATGTGGTATTTGATTGGCTAACCATGCAATCTTTTTGCGTTTGATTTCCATAAACAGAAAAAAAATTAAGTAAATTTTTTACACCACCAACAGCGCTGCCTAATCACCTCTTTTTAAAAGGTTTGTTCTTCGTTAAAGCAATATGTTATGTTAACTGTCACTCTGGGGGGATTGGAACTGCCTTTGTTGTAACTGACAATTTACTTTATCATTCAAAAACTGGCCTCCACAGGAGATATCGCTAGGGTCGGATCACCGCTTTGCAGACCATTATGACATCACTGGTTACCATGACATCACAATCAAATGACATCACTAATGTGAGTCACTGAAGCTTGTGAGCCGCACTTTTTTACATTCAAAAACTTAGTGTCAACAGTTATTTTCCGAATGTTTTCATGTTCCTTATGTGCTCACATGATATGATGCACTACGTGAAGTAAGACCCGTAGTATTACAACAAAGACTTTGATTATCCAGCCTAGTTCGACAAGGTTGGTAACTGGACTTTTACAGTCAGTTAACGCCCTTGACTCGGGAAGATGATTACTGTCTACAAACTGAAAAAGTTGGAAGAATGATGTTGGATGATAAACAGAACCTCATCCTCATCTTTTGATATAAAATATATCAACACTTGTTGGTAAAAGTTAAAAACTCTAGGATATTAGAATATCAAAAGACACACATGTGAAATTCTCTACAGACTTGGTCATTTGTGAGATGACTACCTCAATTATAGCCTGTGTCTCTAAAACAAACACTCAGGAGTTATTTCCCTTTATTACAAACATCAAACACTATACACACATACACACACACACACACACACACACACACACACACACACACACACACACACACACAAAGTACGTATACCAAATGCTGATATCAAATTCCCTAAAAATAAATCAATTAACATCTCAAAGAGTTCATTCGGTAATTCTTTTAGTGTTATTTATGGCAACACAAATAACATGAAATATTGACATAAGTAGTAGCCGAGTTTCCTTGTAATATGACAAACTGCCGCAAGTCAAGTAGCTCCCACCATACATCAGTAGTTTATGGCCCCCCAACTGACAAATACCTTTGTAATATTACCCTCACAACATAGCCCAGGCTCCCAGCAGTCTCAAGCCACTGTTCCATCAACATCAAGCCAAGTGTCCCCCTAGACGTGACCTCTGGGAGACAGGCACATCAGGGGTGGCACTCCATCATCCTCAGCACCGGGAATAATGGAATCTGGGGTTGCGATATCACTGATATCAACCCCCTATAATTTGGTTATCACCTAAGGGAATCTCGGACTCTACAGCAAAGTCTAATAGAACAATTTATCAATTAAGAGTGAAATCATACTTGTCAATCTTGCTTTTCAACTTTCTACTTAATCTTTATTTATTTGATCTTTGACTTGTCACTTACACAGAAAGAGAACATTTGACTTGTTTCAAGATTTAATCTTCATTCAAGCCTTTATTCAACACAGACCTTTTTTTCACACAAAATGAATTGTAATTTCAGCATACTAACTTTTTGACAATAAACTGTTTTCAGAATGGTCGGACCCGTGAAGATCCAGGTTAGAATAGGTCTTCAGCAACCAATGCTTGCCGTAAAATACGACTATGCTTGTCGTAAGAGGCGACTAACGGGATTGGATGGTCAGGCTTGCTGACTTTGTTGATGCATGTCATCATATCAAACTTGCATGAATGGATGCTCATAATAACAATCATTGGATTGTCTGGACCAGACTCGATTATTTACAGACTGCCGTCATATAGCTGGAATATTGCTGAGTGCTGTGTTTAACAGCCAACAAACAAAACAAACAAATGTTTGGACATTGTCAGGTCAGTGAAGCACATGTAAAATGTTCGGCAAATACATCCCAAGTGGTCAATATATCTGTTATAGTCCACTGTGCAGCCACTGTCCACCTGAAGCAGTCGATGAACAGCACAGTCAGCTAGTCGATGGAACCATCCATGCAGATGTCTCTGTCACTTCACAGGTGCCCCTTGGTAGGAGAGCTGATCTTCACACCAACTGATTCGGGCTGTGACATTTTACAGACTGACACAGTGATCAACATCAGACTTCAGCACAGTCCTGTCGGAGTTGTGCAAACGTTTATAAGGCTAAATCATGATTTCACTATATGTTAGTCTCATGTAAAGGCAACAGTAAAGTACACTAAGCTGGAATTGTATTCTTGGAAGAACTCTGATTTGAGGTTTTCCTAACCATGCAGGCTGTTCATTGGTCTACACTATCCTTCTGTCTAACCATGTCGATGGGCCTCCATGTCAAGTCATGTGACCCGCCATCCATAAACATGTTATCTATGTTCCAGTTGAAACTTAAAGTAGTGTGAATGAGTGAGTGTTGTTTTATGCCAATCAGCAATATTCCAGCCACATCACGGCAGCCTGTAAATAATAAGAGTCATGCTGGCCCAGGCAAGCAGTTAAGGGTGAAACTCACAGGAACCTGATAATCGAAACGTCAAAAATGACGAAGCTGAGCCATATATTCATACCCACAGGACAGCCGGTGGAATTAGGGTCGTATCGGAACTACCCAGATAAATCCCTTGGAAATAGGTCAAATTACCAGTTTCTAGGTCCCAGTCACGGAACTAATATCCCATGGAGCTAAAAAAAGAATTTGGAACTTGGGGAAACATTCTGCGCACACTTAAATACTTAAATGAATGCTCATGGACTTTCTGTTTTTTTAACTCTTTGTCCCATTTTCCAACCCTGGCCTTTATTTGTCTGTATTACTGTTAAGACTTCGACAATGGTCTTGAAGTATAAAGGGTCACTGATAGTTAAAAATCACTGAAACGTTTTATTCATTCATAATTTCAAATGGCTATAAAGTCATTATTAAATTTTGGTGGTTTGGATATATTTCAGTAATATTATTGACTGCACATTTCCAAAAGCTTTCCATATATCTATAACACACAAGGTATGGTTTCCAAAAGGGGTCATGTCACCAGCCCCTAAAGCAGTATGGTTGGAAATTACATTTGAACCCAGTTTGGACATTCAGAGGACATACTAAATATGAAGTAGCAGGGCGTGTGGTCATGTGTCTGCCAACTATATGTCTGTGTCTGTGTTATAACATCCATATCCTCCCCATCAACTGGACAGTAGCAGGGCCAGTGTGGTCATCTGTCTGCCAACTATATGTCTGTGTCTGTGTTATAACATCCATATCCTCCCCATCAACTGGACAGTAGCAGGGCCAGTGGTCATGTGTGTGCCAACTGTATGTCTGTGTCTGTGTTATAACATCCATATCCTCCCCATCAACTGGACAGTACCGCATCCCCACAACCTCCCACTGGACATCCAGCCAACACAAGCTGTACAAGTAGGTGATATGGAGTGATAAATGGCTACACTGTACTTGACCCTGGCTCCCCCTGGCCAAACTATCCCCGCTGGGACAATGTTTAGCAGAAACCTCAATAAGAGCCCAAACTGGGTAACCTGAGAAATTCTATAATCATATGCCATGTTTTTCATCATGTGTTAGGCCCTTGAAGATCCGGGTTAGAATAGGTCTTCAGAAAGTCATGCTTGCTGTAAAAGGCGATTATGCTTGTCGTAAGAAATGACTTGCAAGAGGCAAGAGGTCGTAACAGAATCAGGTGGTCAGGCTCGCTGACTTGGTTGATGCATGTCATTGTATCCCAACTACGTGAATTGATGCTCATGTTGTCAATCGCTGGATTGTCTGGTCCAGACTCGATTATTTACACAACGGAATATAGCTGGAATATTGCTGAGTGCGGCATTAAACAATAAACAAACAAAAACAAACATCATGTGTTCATGCCTCCGTGATCTGTACAACCATGTTCGGACCACTGTGCAACACAACAGGCCTGGTGTTGTACCCTGTCCCCAGTGGGTGGTTGTACAATAGCCATTCTTGATCCTTAATATCCCTGTTTGACCCCTGTCCAGCCTCACCATGACCCGACCCTCTCCTCCATCACTCTCCCACTAATCAGGGTGACACATTCATCACTTGTTTTACTGGGGCTGAAGCCACCAGCTTAAGAAATTGTTAATTTATCAAAGTCAAAGGTTTACAAATTTCTGCATCTGACATGACAATAAAAATACACCTTGACATTTATTATAATTTTTCTAATAAAGAAATATGGAAACCTATTATTTACTTTGAGAATTGAGAAATATTATTCAGCTGCTAATTCAATTATTCAGAATGAAGATGGGGTTATTCTGCTACAACAACATCAAATCCTGGAAGCATTTTGTCCTTAAATAAAGACGAGAAGAGTTTCACCCCAAAAGAGACCCCCTTCAATTTGTTTAATCATGCTTGAGAAATGCTATCATTCATTCACATTATCACTCACAGCACATTCAAATATAAGAGAGACATCTTTATTGCACAAGTAATCACTTAACCTCAACATGAAGCAGCTACATTAAAACCTCCTCGTATCCCCGGAAACCAGTGCCAAGGGCTTATTTCCATAACAGCCCGACTAGAAGCTATATCTATCACCAATACTTAACAGCTGACCTTAAACATCTTTATTATCACCACATCTGACCTAATTCAGAGAAATTAAATGTCCTTTTTAGCTTCACATGCCCCCCCCATATCAGGTCCTGGTGCTGACTTCATCGTTATCCAGTGATGCTGTAATGGCTAAATACTGAGTGTGCATTGCTGATCGATCACGCTCAGTACAGCCAGTGATGAATCAGACTCGCGTCATTCATCAAACTCACTCCCTTCTCAAACTGGCTCATGTTTCCTATCAACTGTAGCAACTGCGTTATGTTTCTTTAAACACCGTCAATAGCGTTACTTGTCATGCAATCTAATATTTTCCTAACTTGGTATTAAATAAGTGTCAAAAGTTGCATGTTTTTTTAACTTTTATGGCACATTTAGAGGAGATTCTTGATTTTGGACAGTGAAACTGTATTGGTATTAAATACACGTAACCACTCATGCTGTGATAACAGTACTTGTACAGTGTTTTTGAAAAGGAAACAATATCAAGAAAATGTATTTCTATTTAATTTATTCTAATTAGTTTTAATTTGTTAAATATGCAAAGAGATTCTTACTGACAATGTGAAACAATTACAATCGAAATTTATAATATAAATCCTATTACCTTACATAAAACTATATTTAAAAAAACATTTTTTTATTTATCTACTAAAAAATTGTTTTAATTTGTTAAACATGCAAAGAGATTCTTCCTGACAATGAGAATCAATTCCAACTGAAGTCTATCCCCCAAACCCTATTACCTTATATAAAACTTTATTGAGAGCTGATTTGTATTGATTTACTCAGAAATTGTTTATATATTATTACTCAGAAAATGTACATATATTGTCACAAACACTGTAAAACAATCAGAACCAAAGATAACTCCTTTTACCTTGTATAAAACTAGCTATACTCCAACTACGTATGTATATAATCTGATACCCTACATCTGCCTGCATATATCACCCCGTTGTCCCATTTGTGAAACAAGCCATGAACAAGGAAACACAAATACAATAAGTCCCGGCTGTATTCATATCAACCCGACCACCCATCCCACTGTGGACGTATCATATACATACTCACCGACAATTAGGGCCAATCGATAAAGTATTTCCTCAATGGCGGTACTCCTCGGCCGACAACATCGTGAGTGTAACACTCCCGCGCACTCTCTCCTAAGTCAATATACCTGTCCCAATTTACACACCTGTCTAGCTTGACGATCGTAGCAGGTCACTCAACGTAAATAATGATAACCTCGACACCACTTTAAATAAAAAACAACCAAACACACCCTATTTAAAGAGGATTTTGAATAATACACTCAATCTTAAATGAAAACAAAGTAGACGGTTTGAAGTGTAAACCACTGTTATTTTCAAATCTGTTACAACAATATGTAAATTCAAACTACTTGCAGCTAAGAACATTTTGTCCGTATTATTGGCTACATATATAGAGAGAATATTCTTACTGGAGGAATAACTTCTTCAAAGGCAAAAAATGAAATATCTCCACAGGAAATCATATCAAAAATTAAAAATTGATCTTTAAAGAAAGCTTTTTCAATAGTGTTGAAACAGAAGATTGTAGAGAAAGAGGGGACAATGTGTACTGAACAAAATAAGGTAGGGGTCATGAGTATTTGGGGGGATTTTTTCATGTAGCGAACATGGAGCACATGATTTCATTAATAAACAGGTGAACTGATGGTAGATGGAATGATGGATGGATGAACGGACAGAAAGATGATGAATTGTTAGATCAGCAGACAATTGGATGAACGAATGGTTGGACAGATGGACAGACAGATGAATGGATGGATGGATGGATGACAGATGAATGGATGGATGGACAGATGAATGAAGGATGGATGGACAGATAGAAGAATCGATGGATGACATAGAGGAAAGGATGGATAATGGATGGATGGATGGATGGATGAACGGATGGACGGACAGACAGATGAATGGATAGATGGATGGATGATGGATGGATGGATGGATGGATGGATGGATGACAGATGAATGGATGGATGGACAGATGAATGAAGGATGGATGGACAGATAGAAGAATCGATGGATGACATATAGAGGAAAGGATGGATAATGGATGGATGAACGGACGGACGGACAGACAGATGAATGGATGGATGGACGGATGGATGGATGGACAGACAGATGAATGGATGGATGGATGGATGGTCAGATGAATGGATAGATGGATGGATGATGGATGGATGGATGGACAGACAGATGAATGATAGATGATAGATGGATGAATGGATGGCTGGACGGACAGACAGATGAATGGATAGATGATAGATGGATGGATGGATGGATGAACTAGTTATTAAGTTTGAAGAAAGGTATATGTAGTGACATAAGATGATATAGCCTGATATTTACAGACATGTATTGGAGAAAACCAACCAGCTCAAGGACTAGATTCTGCCGACGAGGGCGGCAGAGTGTGTAAGTGGTTGTGTTTTCTACCAAACTAAACACTGCAGCTATTGTGGCAGGAGGTCAGCATGACACTATGAGGAAACACCAGCAAACCTTGACACACAAGTATATTCTCACCTGTGCTAATCTCTCCCGCTTCCTCGTTAGGGTCAGGTGAGAGAAGCTTTTTCTCAGTTCCTTCCCGCTTGGGCTGGGTACGAGTACACAGACAAGGGCAAATGTATTCCATTCTATCCTAGAAACTTCAAATCTCACACACGAGGGCAAATAGATTCACCCTGAAATGTTACAGTATTTCCACATGACCTTCAGTTCTCCACAGGTGACATCAAGTCATGATTGAGACCACACACTGATGTTCAGCTGTCACAGGCCGACTTTCCCTGTAATTCACAACGTCCGTTAATCCACTCCTTTCAATTCAAGTAATGCGTAACAGTCAACGTTGCCATCAAAAGTGTGATCAATCACGCTTGGCGTAACAGGTAAATATAGGTATGAATGTAGGTTGATATGACTGGAGATATATCAATAAGCTGTCACTGCCGACCCTCAAGAACTAGCACAGCATAATCCAGAACACCATTAACCATACCTGACAGAACACTCCCTCCAACACCAAACAGGAATATTACTTATCAAAAATATGAATCTATCCTTGAAAAGATGTTCCAAGATGTCAACTTGTGTTAGAGTTACCACTGATTAATTATGTGATGTATTCATGCCTGGTTACACTATGACATGGGGAACAAATCAAAAAGTGACGTTCTCATCAGTGGGGCTTTTACCTACAGGATATACAGAGTTATGATGACAGAACATTTTGAGATGACAGTCACGTATGTATCTGTGACAGTCATGTGTATATTAAGACACAGGAAACAGGCGGGGAAGCTGACCACGGACAACACCTCCAGAAATAGTCCTCCGTATCATCCCCTTATCACAACATCATCAGTATTCTTCTCCACAATTTACATCGTGTAACATCTTACTATATTAACCTACAATAACCAATACTAAAATCAACTCCTCACCGAATACTCCAAGAATTTTATAAGTCGAAAATCAATCACATTTTTCCACTAAATTCCGTTTCCACCCAAAGAGGAACTTTATCATTATCAAACAGGGTAGTAGTACTATACTCCCTGCCATTGTCACAAACAGAACCAACCACCGCTTGTATCGTTCCTGCTCCAGCGTTAATTACCATCAATCTTCTCAAAGCTCCATAACATTCCCATCTATTACATATCTTCATCCATGACGTCCATGATGCACTGTGCCATGACACAATCAGTTTTACATCTCACATCCCAGGGGTGGCCCAATCTCTCGTAATCTGACACTGTAAACATTGGACGTTTTAACGCCTTCACTCTGCTTAAGCGGTCATATCCATCCCTCAAAGCATGATAAACACCTTATCACATCTCCCTATCACCTGTCATGTATGCTCAAGTAACGTAAGATCTAATTACCCATAATGCCCTCCCCCCACATGACATATAGCATGTAGAGAGGATTGAACTTCACAAATACATCTATGTCACCACGCCCTAGAATTTCAAACACCTAACGTTCACTCAAGCTTGCCGCGCTGTCCCTCCTGGTGTGCACGATTCTGTTCAGCACGAGCTCGGCTTATTGTAAATAATCACGACAGTGAACAGCTTTAATGTCCTGCAAGTCATCTGTGGTCTGCGTTGTGAAGGAGAATTGGTGAACTCAGTCAATCGTTGAATGCTGCATATCTTACAACCATCATTAAATAACAACAAAGTCCCTTGTGTCTCCCTGCTGCGGATGACACCTCGACAAACTACCATATCAATCTAGGCCTTTGCACCTCAGACCTCCAGCAAGTAACCTCGACTTGTTCTCAGTGTTGTTTCTGGATGATTGACTTGTTCATTGTTTTAAACAAACACACACACACCTAGAGGAAAACCTGCACAACTTGTATTTGAAGGAACTTCCTTGTCTAGTGACATATCTGCTATCCACATGCAACACAGAGCCTTGCAACACTGAGTCGAAGCACTAGGCTGTTACATGACACTTCACTGCTGTGTCCTCCCTTCGAACATGGGTCATCAATCAGATATTTCATAATTTATCTCCTTAAACCATAATCACCATCCTCAGCTACATATAGTCAAGTTAGTTTCATGATAATCACTCAGAGATGTAGTCACCCTCTCACAGGGAGTCCATGCTCTACATATGCTGTGCGTCTCAGCTAGGTACACACATGGTATACCAGGTACACCTCCCTCACAAACATGTCTACGTCAGTTTATTGAAATCCAGGGTCGAATTTACTTTATCTTGATTCTGAAAAACAAAATTATTCCACTTTTTCCTTGTGAACAAAGAATTACTTGATGCCAGTTTTCTCAGTTTGGGCATATATCGGTGACAAAAATATCCTGCCTCACGTTTCAAAACGTTCAGACTGCTTTGTTAAACACAAACCATTGCTCAGTCAACACAGGCAAATCAAATTATCAATTTTCCAACAGTTCCCCTAAAATCTGAAAACAAATATCTGTTTCATGTTCAGATAATGCAAAAAATGTAAAAATGTCCATCTCAAATATTTCGGTCAAACACTGCACTTCATCAATTTCTTGAGGTATCAATATTACAAATAAGATAGAGTTTTGTGAAATTCCAATAAATTTCCCATTGCTCTATCATCGGAAAGTCTTCAGGCAACTAGCTTTCTCTGTCTATTTGTATGTCCGTCTGTCTGTCAACTGTCTGACACCCAGACATGCATACGCCCACCCACACACACTGAAATTTGTTCAAATTGATGTCAGGATATATATCTTTGCTTTACATATTCACCCACAACTTATATATATGTTTGTCCACTGGGTTGTCACTCTCAAGTCTAAATCTTGTTTTCGACTTTCGACTACATTCACAACAGCCCCAAGCACTCACTGAACTCACAACATGTGCATTCTCACTTTCCACTTCCTGCCCAGAAAATAAAGCTTCTTTAACACAGATTGAAAACTAAATAATAAAACCAATTGACCGACTGTGTCCTGCATAACAAGTGAACACTCTTACCACTATGCTACCACACATCCCCATAACAATAGACCAAAATGACTACCTCTATGGTCTATCAGATAGATCATCTACCCTGGTCGACTCAATCAACAGACGTTAAAAGATGGTACTTGTTGTTACCCTGCCTAGCGTTTGGCATTAAGGATCTAAAACAAGGACTTGTCAGCTCGGAGTCAGTGTTCAGAGTTTAAGTGGAGTATCCATGTTAAACTGCGGCATGGTATCTCCGTGGGCTAGCACTATAAAACTGGCATAGGTCCAGACTAGTACAAGCAGAATATGTAACATTTGATAAAATTGAAGTTCAAAATACATTAACAAAATATTACGGACATAATTAATAACTGCCTTCTGGCTCATATTATATAATTTTTACAGAAATTAAAGAAAATTCTTAAATAAAGTATTTGTCCTTGGGATGTGTTATTTCCTGTTGTTTTGATGTAATCTGCATGTTTACTCCTGTTGCATGTCAGTTAAATGATGACACTCTGTCATCCGTGTGTACCGACGACACTGCCCAGTCAGCTTCCTCTGGTGTATAGCGGTGGAGGTCACTCGGTACACAACCTGGTACACCGACTGACAATTGTCTTCCCATACAGCTAATTGCCACTTCCTGTTTATCAACAAACTCCTGTTTCTAAATGGAGCATGTGAGAGAGAGAGAGAGAGAGAGAGAGAGAGAGAGAGAGAGAGAGAGAGACAGACAGACAGACAGACAGACAGACAGACAGACAGACAGAGACAGGCAGACAGACAGACAGAAAGAGAGACATACATACAGACAGACAGACAGACAGAAAGAGACAGAGAGATAGACAGAGACACAGAGAAAGGGAGACACAGACACAGACACAGAGACAGACAGACAGACAGACAGACAGAAAGAGACAGAGAGACAGAGACAGGCAGACAGACAGAAAGAGAGACATACATACAGACAGACAGACAGACAGACAGAAAGAGACAGACAGAGAGACTGAGACAGACAGACAGACAGACAGAGAATGAGAGGGGGAAGGAGAGACAGAAAGAGAGAAAGGAGCGACAGAGAAAGAGGGAGGGAAAGAGAGAGAGAGGGAGTGTGTGTGTGTGTGTGTGTGTGTGTGTGTGTGTGTGTGTGTGTGTGTGTGTGTGTGTGTGTGTGAGTGTGAGAGAGAGAGAGAGTGATAGAGAATGAGTGAGAGAGTGAGTGAGTACTTAAGGCTCTACAATAGCCTATCCTCTAAGGGCACATAAATTAATTGTAAGATTTTCATTCAAATTCTTTTGAAATGTTAGGTTGATGGCATATATTATGTTTTAACTAACAGTTCAAGGCATCTGTCTACATTAACTGTCAATGGATTTGATTCACAGAAGCCTGTTTGGTAGGGCTGTGGTAGGGCTGTGTGTATAGTGTATTTGGGGTATTCCATCAAGTGGAGAACAATGGATCACATGTAGCAAGTTCTTCATCTGTACCTAGTCATAGAAACATGCTGATGTTTGATGAGTGAGTGAGTGAGTGAGTGAGTGAGTGAGTGAGCTCAAACGTAACATCGCATCAGCATTATTTCAGTCATACAGAGATGAGCCCAAGTTGACATATACAAAAGTGAGTCATGTTACAAAGTTATATCTAAAAACAAATTTGCCAAACATCTTTGCGCATAACAATTGTTGTTTGGCATTGATGTATTGAGGTCGTGAGGAGGAAAATGAAAATCAGAGATTTCAAATGCAATAAATGCCACATACATCTCAGAAAACTGGTATCAAACATGATGAAAGTCAGCAATCAAGATCCCATAGCTGGAAAAATGATATAAACTTCCAAAAAAAGTTAAAGAACACTCAATGTGCATCACTATAGTTAATCTATCATGGCCGAGACAGATTAACTATAGTCAAATGACAAAAAAGTTGTGTGTTCTTTAACTTCTTTTGAGTAATAAAACATTTTGAATAAATAAGGTAGAAATTTACATGATCATTTCACTTGTTTGATCATTATAAGACAACCGGAAACCTGTCAATTTTGCTCAATCTTACCAGATCAACACACACAATCCTAGCACCCTCTCCCCACCTATTCCAACCCAGCTATCTTCCAATACCAAATCTGCTGACATATCCCAGACACCCAAAGACTACAAGATCTCTGAAGATCTCGGAACTCTTTTTCCCCATGAAGCCCCGTGATGGTTGACTGCCAAGTCCCAGAGTTGGGAGCCCATCAATGTCACTTTGTCGTAATTCTGTTTTCTGTTATCCAGTGTAGCTCCACTGCTGGAATTCATCAAGCACAAGACATCTTGGTAAAGTGCACCACCTCCTGAACACACTCACGATCAAATCCAGAATCTTCACTTGATCACTTCTTTGATCATTAACATTGGTTTTCTTTATGCAGTTGCGTTTCTTATGTTGGGGACGGTTCTGATTGAATCAAACCCCTGACGACTGAACACTAACTGGCTTGGCACTTGCTCCAGGGCATGACTGCATGCAACTTTCAACATTAATTTTAACCCCTCTCCAGTGAATAATCTTCATGGATTAAATGTGTCAAAACACATAAAAAATGTCAAACTTTTCCCGATTCAATACCACAAATGAGCATCCAGATGAACCAGCAGACAATTCCCTTTCCGATGAATCCCAACATGCAACTCTTTGTTCCGTGTGAATGAACAGCTTTACAAATTTGTCTCCGGAGTTTGACCACGTGAGTGTTAACGCGACACCATATCCGCTCTGGTCCACCTTCAGCTCCATGCATGTCACACCCACAGATGCAATTTCCATGTTCATCAAAATCATTCCCAACGGGATCTGTTCAAGGATTTGAGAGGTGGATTCCAGAGAAAATTTCATTTCAATCAGACACACCAATATGCTTCATTTAATTCCCATCCCTCTATAAATGCATTTCAAAACAAGTTGCAATTCCGACAATGGAGAGCACCCATTGGTATGTGATGTGTCAAGATACATAACACAGGTCATCAGTTGATGCATAGCTTTCATCCACTGCTCATTACACACACAGGCCCTGCCTGGCTATCATGAACCGGTGTCCCAATTAAAGCTCTGGACAATTATATTTAAATAGGAGTTGTTATTGGTCCCATTGCAATAAACTCAAGATGAGAACCGACCTTCAGCTCTCGTTTCAAGCTATTGTTCACACATTTTTTCCCACCATGTGTCACAAAACTCCACCAAACACAACTCTCCTTCAGAAGAATATTTCAATTTGTGAAGGATGATAATTAACCTTGAAATGCGAACTGAATCATTCCAAAACAGCGGATATTGGTAAGTTCCTTAACAAATCTTTCCCACAAATTGAATCATAAATATCGGATTAAAAACAACTTTGAATCTGAACAAGTCAATTTTACTGGCTCATGAAACTGAGCGAGTGATCTCTTGCATCCGCCTGTTGCATCCTGTCAGTTAATGGTAGCATCACGCTGTAATTAGCACAAACATGAAAATTTGCAGATCTCCAATCTCTGATCCTTTCCATTCACAGGTTCCTCCAACACTCTAAAGTCATGAAACAGGAATGATTCTTGTGCAGAAGGTTGATGCGTCTGCAGACCACAGCTGATAGAACTTAGGAAACACAGCTCAACTTAAGAGCTTCTCTCTACAGACAGAACTTACGTAAGACAGCCTCAATTCCTCTTCACTGACAACACTTACGTAAGACAGCCTCAATTCCTCTTTACTGACAACACTTACGTAAGACAGCCTCCATTCCTCTTTACTGACAACACTTACGTAAGACAGCCTCCATTCCTCTTTACTGACAACACTTACGTAAGACAGCCTCAATTCCTCTTTACTGACAACACTTACGTAAGACAGCCTCAATTCCTCTTTACTGACAACACTTACGTAAGACAGCCTCAATTCCTCTTTACTGACAACACTTACGTAAGACAGCCTCCATTCCTCTTTACTGACAACACTTACGTAAGACAGCCTCCATTCCTCTTTACTGACAACACTTACGTAAGACAGCCTCAATTCCTCTTTACTGACAACACTTACGTAAGACAGCCTCCATTCCTCTTTACTGACAACACTTACGTAAGACAGCCTCAATTCCTCTTCACTGACAACACTTACGTAAGACAGCCTCAATTCCTCTTTACTGACAACACTTACGTAAGACAGCCTCCATTCCTCTTTACTGACAACACTTACGTAAGACAGCCTCCATTCCTCTTTACTGACAACACTTACGTAAGACAGCCTCCATTCCTCTTTACTGACAACACTTACGTAAGACAGCCTCAATTCCTCTTTACTGACAACACTTACGTAAGACAGCCTCCATTCCTCTTTACTGACAACACTTACGTAAGACAGCCTCCATTCCTCTTTAATGACAACACTTACGTAAGACAGCCTCAATTCCTCTTCACTGACAACACTTACGTAAGACAGCTTCAATTCCTCTTTACTGACAACACTTACGTAAGACAGCCTCCATTCCTCTTAACTGACAACACTTACGTAAGACAGCCTCCATTCCTCTTTACTGACAACACTTACGTAAGAAAGCCCCCATTCCTCTTTACTGACAACACTTACGTAAGACAGCTTCAATTCCTCTTTACTGACAACACTTACATAAGACAGCCTCCATTCCTCTTTACTGACAACACTTACGTAAGACAGCCTCCATTCCTCTTTACTGACAACACTTACGTAAGACAGCCTCAATTCCTCTTTACTGACAACACTTACGTAAGACAGCCTCAATTCCTCTTTACTGACAACACTTACGTAAGACAGCCTCAATTCCTCTTTACTGACAACACTTACGTAAGACAGCCTCAATTCCTCTTTACTGACAACGCTTACGTAAGACAGCCTCAATTCCTCTTTACTGACAACACTTACGTAAGACAGCCTCAATTCCTCTTTACTGACAACACTTACGTAAGACAGCCTCAATTCTTCTTTACTGACAACACTTACGTAAGATAGCCTCAATTTCTCTTTACTGACAACACTTACGTAAGACAGCCTCAATTCTTCTTTACTGACAACACTTACGTAAGATAGCCTCAATTCCTCTTTACTGACAACACTTACGTAAGACAGCCTCAATTCCTCTTTACTGACAACACTTATGTAAGACAGCCTCAATTTCTCCTTACCCACAGAAATCTTACACTTGAGAAAACTGTCAGTCAATCTGGCCCAATGCCATCATATTTCCTGGCAACAAATCACTTGGAAGACTTAGGCAATACAGCTTATTATCACATAGCAGGAACCACTTCGTATTTCACATCATATTATACTATTCTCATCATACCTACCGCCCTTGTAAACACTATCTGTTTTTAAGGCTGTTTATCTAATTTATTCTATAAACATCTCCCTCATCATCACATCAGTGTAAGTCACTAAATCTGCCATATGAAACATAATTACGATGGAATATTTTCCCAGTGACTTGCAACATACAGGCTGCTCACTTCTTCCAGTGCTCTGCTTCTCATAGGTTGACTGGGTGGAGGTTTCAGGTTTGCAGGGTGGACTTTTCACAGGCTTACAAGGTGGACGTTTTCCGAGTTTACAGAGAGGACGTTTTCCGAGTTTACTGAGTGGACGTTTTCCGAGTTTACAGAGTGGACGTTTTCCGAGTTTACAGAGTGGACATTTCCGAGTTTACTGAGTGGACGTTTTCCGAGTCTACAGAGTGGACATTTCCGAGTTTACTGAGTGGACGTTTTCCGAGTTTACAGAGTGGACGTTTTCCGAGTTTACAGAGTGGACATTTCCGAGTTTACTGAGTGGATGTTTTCCGAGTTTACAGAGTGGACGTTTTCCGAGTTTACAGAGAGGACATTTCCGAGTTTACAGAGTGGATGTTTTCCGAGTTTACAGAGTTGACATTTTACGAGTTTACAGAGTGACTGAGGTTTCAATCCTTCAATTACAAAACTGTTCTCCACTGTCCAGTCTCCTTCAACATGTCAAAACATACACCATACATAATGGCATATGGAAAGCCACACAGCAAGAATCCATAGCAAATTATCCCCTTCCTCCGAGGAATTGAGTTGTTATCCTCCGAGGAATTGAGTTGTTATCCTCCGAGGAATTGAGTTGTTATCCTCCGAGGAATTGAGTTGTTATCCTCTGAGGAATTGAGTTGTTATCCTCCGAGGAATTGAGTTGTTATCCTCTGAGGAATTGAGTTGTTATCCTCCGAGGAATTGAGTTGTTATCCTCCAATGTTCCCAATACGTTTCCCTCCTTGCTACACAACAGGACTCACTCAAGCACGCAGTCGGAAGATGAAGCTGACTGTCCAGATATGATCTCAACAGACTCTGTATCATTGAAATCTATCAAATTCAAATGAACTGCAATTTGCCCACTCAGCAGAAATTCTGTTAGGGCCAATCAGTTTTTTTCATTCATTATACATCAATACCAAGTTTCCCATGCCAATTGTCTTGTTTCTGATTCCAGTTAGATATCGAGTCCTGCCTTAACAAAAACAGTCCATATTTCCTTGCAACCGCCTATTCTTGAAGCATGCGTTGCCATGATAACCTTGATCCCTGGAACACTCTCGCCCCACCTGCCTCGCTGCGAGAATAACACTGTATCAACACACCCTATATATTCCTGGACTCTCACACCTTTCAGCACATAATACTTTGACCAATATGTCATTAGTCAGGATTCCACAGGCACACTGACATTGAGGCTACCTACAGGTTTCTTAGACACATGGACACAAATGTCACGACTTGGGCGTCCAGGCACATCCTTGAAACATTTCACCTCCCTTTCAACTGTCTCCCCCTCCATCCATCATTGATACATTCCCATCAGCCTTCCTGACCAAACTAGTTCCAGGAACCCCCAGACTTTCCGTCCCAACATCGTCTGTGGGCAATATCACTCGTATCCAACACTCTGCGGTAGTAACGCACGTATCCAACTCTATTCTCTCCTATTGATCTGTGCTCGGTAACAAGAATCCACAAAAAATTTTAGTCATGCCGCTCCGACTTCTCTTCATATCAGAAATCATACCCAGGAACTTATTCCACCTCCCCAGCGCCAACAATAGCATAATTACATGATGGAGGAAATATTTGATTGAAAACTGAGACCCAGTCAATTTGATACGGCTAATCCCTACATGCTGCCCATGTCACTTCCAGTCCACCTCAAGCTCCATGTGTTATGCAACAATACTTCCAAACATAATTGGGGAAAGATTTCCTGTCATTTTCCCTAAGTGCTTCAATGGCCAAACACAACCAAACCAGTCTGAAACTTTTCCATAGAACCACTGGCGCCAATTGATTTACCATTTTTTCAAGAGTCACTCATCATGTTTAATTTGTTCACTCAAAGTGGGAATCTTATTGGCTACCGTTTGAGTTTGAATAGTCACAACACTGCATAACCGTCTATTAATTGGTTTTTTTAGAACATCAAGAGTTATTCACTGATACTAACTTCATTGATACAAACTACTTCAATGAAAACAACTACTAACTTTCCCATCTTCAGGCAGAAACTTTCCTAAATTGAAACCTCTCTTCTTTTTTCCCCAAGAATGTCTGAATAGCATGTTTCATTCTCAAGGCTCATTCTCCAGCCATTGCTACATCTGCAATGGTGTTTCGACTTTAATGAATTTCTCACACATCTTAATCCCCTACAATGTCATTTAATCAATACCCTCGTCCCACAGCAGACACATGAGGCATCTGTTAGTACCTCCAGAAGTCCTACTAGAAATGGGGTCTCAATAGCATGTTATGTATATGCTCAAGCCTCCCCATCTACCATCCCTGTTCATCAAACACTCTCAACTTTATATAGTATCCCTCCCCTCCCTGTCCACCACCCCTTCCCACCAAACCTCATTTTCCACATCCTCCCCATCTACCTCTAACCCCCCCACCCCATCCTGACCACTAACCTCTCAACCCCATTCCTATCACAATCTCCTCCCTCCCCATCTACCATCCCCACCCCCCAATTCCACCACCCCATCCTCCCAATTCCACCATCCTGACCTCTAACCTCTCAACCCCATCCCTATCACAATCCACCCCCTCCCTCTTCAACACCCCCCTCCCTCCCAATTCCACAACCCTGACTTCTAACCTCTCAACCCCATCCCTAACACAATCCACCACCCTCCCCATCTTAAAACAGATATAATATGCTGATATCTCACAGTCACATTACATGACTCCCCCCCCCCCCCCCCCACCTCCATCCCAAACCCTCCTGAAGTGCCTAGCAATACTTATTTTCAAGACTTACTGCAGCCAGTATTTTTCAACTGAATCACCAGTCCACCACACGTCCCATCAACTGAATCGCCAATCCCCCACACGTCCCATCAACTGAATCGCCAGTCCACCCCACGTCCCAAGACCACCATCACCATCTGCATGTACCCACAGGAGGACAATCCAGTTCATTTCCAGAGAAAGACTTGTTGTCAAATACAGCCAGTACGGAGACACATTTTATGAATTAACCAAACTTATATGGAGAAACACCCGAACACAATTTCCCTTCTTCAAACTATCATCCCAAATTGAAAACACAGATCATGCTCTCTGATAGATAGGATATGTCAATGTTATCAACTGAGAAGAAAGCCCAAATCTTGCATCAGGTAATCTGTCTAGAGGAGAGCCTGAGTTCCATCCCGATATCTGGTAGCTATGTCAATATTCTTTAAAGCCATTCCTGGTTCAACAACTGTATCTGGTTGCCCGACGTTGCCAATCTGAGACAACAATAATGTCCCCTGATGGATCTCACTGCCAAAGAGCCAGATTACCAGGTGGATGGACAATGGAAGCACCTGGTCCCTGGGTCGGACCAGGAATATCCATCTTCATTTGCTTCTGTCAGTGGCAAGAGTCTGATGTCTACGTACACATACATCTCCATATGGGCAACTTGATGCACAGGGGCTTGGTAGGCTGCCAAATCAGAGCACACAGCTGGACATTAGTGTTAAGTTTTGTTGCAATTTTATGTCTGAACGTAATCCCCATGTAGGTCAGCTAGTGTCTGTTTAGTTCTTTTGCAGCCAGCCAATCCCTGTGTAGGTCAACTAGTGTCTGTTTAGTTCAATTGCAGCCAGCCAATCCCCAGGTCAACTAGTGTCTGTTTAGTTCTATTGCAGCCAGCCAATCCCCATGTAGGTCAACTAGTGTCTGCTGGGAACTCCTGCAGTGCTGGTAATATGACAAACAGCTATGTATCACGCCCATCAATACTAGTGTGATGCAGTGTCAGCGAAGTCCACATACTTGACGTGACAGGCGACACATACACATAGTTACATATGTCCCTGCCTTGTATAATGAAATGAGAGGATCAGTATCGGACATAACCCACAGAAGCAACTCTTCACTGAGGAATACAGCTTATTTTGCAACATATTTCAGAACTCAGATATTAACATTTAGATCTAAAATCCTGATCGATAAACCACAACTACTTTTGACACAAATCTATGATATCAAAATGATACCAAAATATGGAAAGTTTTGAAGCAATTTTCCTGCTCGGCTGAAGTATCAGCTTACAATCTATAGGATCTTTAAAGAGCAGCAGGGCTGTCATGTCCGTCCCCCACCTGTCACACACTGACATATGGGAAACACTTATGAATCCACCAAAAGAATGGTCAAGTCTTGTTGCCCGGACTATATACCACATGTTCAAGCTGAGGCCATGAGAAAATTCTATTATATTCAATTCAACTAAGTGTACGCTGCCAGCAATATCCTAATATACATAAATGTTTATATGATGTAAATGAAATAACATGTAATGCCTCTATACATAATGTACATCATATATATATATACCTTTCATATCTATAATTATATACATGTTCATATGTAGATAGTCTGTACCCTGCCCTACGAGGGTGTTCAGTACAATAAAAATTCTTGATTCTTGATATGGGAGAAGCTTCCTCCTGTGTCACAACTCTGACCTTGGCGTGACACACATCTGACCTTGGCGTGACACACATCTGACCTTGGCGTGACACACATCTGACCTTGGCGTGACACACAGCAGAGTGTGCATACTGCATAACTTAGTTGTTTGGAAACATGTCTGCATGTTTATTACAACTTCTGTTTTTGAATATTGTTCAAAGTAGCGTTAAATTCCATCCTCACTCACTCATTCACTGACTCCTATTCTTGAGGAGTTTCAAGGTAAGAATAGTCCCCTACTATCTACATTTCTCGTCACAAAATTGTTTTTGTGGTCCGCCTCGATGACTTGGTTGTGCATCATCATTCCTAAACAATGTTGTACGTTGTATTACTGCTCTAAAAAATCTCAGTGTCCATCATAACCACATTGGTTTTTTCCATGTCTGCTGTCCATTATCTCTACCACCATTATCTAGGACAGACAACCTCCAGCCAGGGCCAGCTGAGGGAGAGGTGGCAGCTCCATCAAGTTACCAGTGTAGACCAAGTATTCCCTACTACCAACATCTTGTTGCAGCACACAGACAGAACAACCCCATAAATAAGTGATTGTGAAGCATCTCAAACAAGACATTATAACCTCTCAACTTGCCCCAGACTTCAGGGTGGGAAATCAATTCTTTCATTTCCTTTCACTCTCTGATGGATTCCTGGCCGATGTTATCCTTGGCAAAAACATTCATGTTGCAGGTAGTCCAGATGCTGAAACACATGTGTGATCAGAGCCAGGAGTCATTGAGGGTGTCTGTCTGTGTGTCTGTCTGTCTGTCAGTCTGTGTATATCTGTCTGTGTCTGTCTGTCTTTGGGTGTGGGTGTGAGAGGATGGGGAGCAGGAGTAACCCATGTCAATGTATCCTTGCCACTGTTACCGCATCACCACTCCATTGCCTCATCTGTTACCCTACCTTGCTTACTGCCGAGTGAGTGAGTGAGTGAGTGAGTGAGTGAGTGAGTGAGTGAGTGAGTGAGTGAGTGAGTGAGTATAGTTTTACGCCACTTTTAGCAATATTCCAGCAATATCACGGTGGGGGACACCAGAAATGGGCTTCACACTGTACCCATTGTACCCAATCGAACCCGGGTCTTTGGTGTGACGAGCGAACGCTTTTACCACTAGGCTACCTGACCGCCCTTGGTGAGTGAGTGAGTGAGTGAGTGAGTGAGTGAGTGAGTGAGTGAGTGAGTGAGTGAGTGGGGTGAGTGAGTGAGTGAGTGAGTGAGTGAGTGAGTGAGTGAGGTGTTACGCTGGTTTTAGCAATATTCCAACAATATCACGGCGGGGGACACCAGAAATGGATATACCCATGAGGGGAATGGAACCTGGGACTTTGGCGTGAGAAGCGAAACGCTTTAACCATTAAGCTACCCCACTGCCCACCTTGCTTACTGTGTCATAACACACCAACACAGCGTATTCTTGTTCATATTATCAACCACCGGTTTGCATGGCCAAGATTTGACTATTTCAAGTCTCATACCATACCATGGACACTCCAGACTGCAGCACCAAACAATATTCATTTGGCTGCTGTACAATCCAAAATCCTCCCCTCCCTCTTCCCATATGAATCCTGGCCCCAAGACCAGCCACTACCTCTCCATCCCAATCAATAGGCGGCAGTAAGTCGACATGCTCATACCATGTCTTGAGGAATCAGCTCCTGGCCACGAACCTCGCCCTCCAGAAGACCTGCTCTCATGCCCAACACAAATAGATAAAAGTGACAAGAATCCTGGCATTCAGACATTGATCAATCATAAGCGGGGCATATGTTGAAATTGTTCCCAATGTTGGTTAAGCACCTGCACATAAAAGATGAAATCTCAGCACTCTCGTACAACAGGCTGCAATATCATAGCAGCAAGAAGGCAGTTTCTGGAAGCAATCAGCCGGGAGTGGAAATGAATAGTCATGTTACCATAGGTCGATATGAAAATCTATAATGCCTAATAGGTTTATAAGTGTCCTGTTATTACAATGAGCTCTCATTATCAACCACTGGTTAGCAATACCTTATCTTTAACTCCTAAACATGGAGAGATTCATAAATAAATGTCTGTGTGTCCTGTTATTACAATGAGCTCTCATTATCAACCACTGGTTGGCAATACCTTATCTGTAACGCCTAAACATGGAGAGATTCATAAATAAATGTCTGTGTGTCCTGTTATTACAATGAGCTCTCATTATCAACCACTGGTTGGCAATACCTTATTTGTAACGCCTAAACATGGAGAGATTCATAAATAAATGTCTGTGTGTCCTTACTGTGTGCTCACACCATCAACCACTGGTTCGTCAATTCCTCATCTGTATAGCCTAACCATAGATAGAACTTTAAATATGTGTCTGTGTCTCCTTACAGTGTGCTCACACCATCGACCACTGGTTTGCCAATGGTCAAGTTCTGAAAGCAGAATAGGTCAACAGTAAACGGGCTTCATTTAACTACGACCTTTCTAATTTCTTTCTCTTACGGGGAGAGTTGGTGGTTAGCACACCTGATTAAGGACCCACCCTAACATACACATGTTACAGACAAAGAAGGCCTTGCAGGACAGAGGGGAATCACTTACAACTGATGTGATACTAGTCCTGTGAGTCGAACCCTGACTATATGCTCAAACTATCCACCACGATAGTCAGGTCCAGCTAGGATAAAATAATACAGTAAAACGCTCACTCACTCACTCACTCACTCACTTGTCTGAACAGTAAAATGAATAACAAAATACTTGAAATTCCAAATATCAAGAAACAACAGGAATAGATTGAACAAACTTACTACATCAATTATATGAGTGAAGCATTTGCCAGTTCTTTGACTGATTGAAGTCACCACACAACAACCCATCTTCCTATTCACGACAAACCAGCTGTCAAGTTCATCACACCTCCATTCTGTATGATTGTTACCTACGACAAAGCAGCACATGTTTAGAGTGTTCCATTACGCACTGAATGATTTACAATAGGGAGAAGCAGCTGTCTGGCCGCTAGTACCACACCCATGCATTATTCAGCACCAACTACATGACCAGGGTCAACATGACAGACATAATAATGATCACAGATGCTATGCACCTAACAACCTCTTTCAGCCACAAAGTGGAACTACTGACTTCCTATTCCGAGTATAGAATCAGGGAGCTAGGAAGGTGGGAGCGTGTCTCGTTGTCTCCTGACCTAGAGCTCAGACTGTCGTGACAATGTGTTTACTTGTCCTGCTCCAAGTCAGTTGGAGTTTATTTAGACATTTTTAAAATGGAATATTTTGAGCATCAGCAATGCAAAAATAGATCTGACCTTGAAAACCAACATACATAGGAAGTTTGAAAAAACAATTTTTTTTATGTTCATAGTAGACATACATTCTTCTGTCAAAAGTCGCAGGTCTACAAGAAATTCCTGAGAAAGTTTAACATTTTTGACACCAATGTCATAATCATATTGTGGGAGATCTACAATTATATAAATGTTGCCATAGAAAATGAATATCGAATGGCCACAGCATATGACAACAAAATCATAACTTCAAAAATGTCATAAATATTCCTCAATATGTACCATGAATAATATTTTACAAAATTCTTTTGAAAAGAGTCATTATTTCTAATCAAATGAGTTTCATTTTCTCTTCAAGCAATTATTCAAAATAAACAGGAAAACAAAGTCATTCATTTTGAGTGAGTCACAGGGCAGGGTGCTCTACCACCAACACTGCTACAGCATGCTTCTCATACTTGAAGACGGAAGGAGTTATGTCCCTTACATCTAACACAATCACAATGTCCCATCACAGAAGAACTTCATGTTGACACATGACTTTTTATAACATCTAATTATTCTGTTTTCATAATGTGACGAGAAGGTAGAGGCCATATTTTGATAGAGTTGTCAACATAAAAATAATAATTTTTTCAATATTTCAGTCACTGCTTTAAGAACATATACATTTTTATAAAGGAGCAAATCATTGTTTAAGGACATCTAGTTCACAATTATAGCAATGCTGGTCTCTCCGTGGTTAAAATAGGTTCCCAAAAGCCTATGCTGGTTGTAAGAGATTACAAAATGGATCGGGTGGTCAGACTCCGTGATTTGGTTGTTGTTGTGTCGTCGTTGTTCACAATATCAGTCACTGAATTGCCTGGTCCATACTCGGTAATTTTCAGACCACCATCATACAGATTGAATACTGTTAAGTGCAGTGTTAAACAGGTGAAATTGGGTTTAACGTCGCGTCCAAGGTTATTTCACTTATATAGCAACATGCATGATCGTGTGTGTGTTTGTGTGGCGGCTTGTACTAGTCCGGACTGATGCCGATTCATAATGCTAGCTCACTGAGATACCATGCCGCAGTTTAACATGAATACCCCACTCAGACACAGTATACTGACTCCGAGCCGACCAGTCCTTGTTTTAGCCCCTTAATGCCGAGCGACACACAGGGGATCGAACCCCGGACCTTCCGCTCTCCGGGTGGACGCTCTACCACTACACCAGTAGTGGTAAACAACAAACAAACAAACAAACAAACAAACAAACAAACAAACAAAACATGACCCGAGGACCCTGTGATGAAGCAATGACCTATGACCCCTGCCAAGGACACAAGAAAACACACGGGATGGTATATATTACATATTTCCTACTGTTCAATATCAGTGTCATTATAACATTTATCTCCCATCCTCATCAGCTGTCATCTCCCACAGCGATCAATAGCATCCAGCAGAATGTCAACGGACCACCACAACTAATGCTACATTATACACTCCACATCAGTAATGTTAGAAGATAGGAAAATAAATCATGTTTTTGGTTGTTGTTTTTGAATCGACAATTCCTTTTTTGAGAAACTCATGTCGCATATGTAATTCCCACCTGAAGGAGATCGAAGTTAAGAATTAGACATACAAATCTTGATTGATGGTCACATGAGTAACAAGCCGCATGTTCTCTTTGTAATCACAACCATCCAATAATTTGTCACAGGAAACAATTACTCAGTGAATCATCATGTGATTGGCATGTTGTAGCTGTCTGGGGGACAAGCCTGACAACAAGGAGATATACTGTTTGTCTGGGGCCAGGGGAGGTAACTGCCACATGTCAGAGTGGGCCGTTATCATCACTGGTCACCTGGAATTCGGCTCAAGAATATTGCAAAACTCAACTCAAATTATATCACTTCAACTTTGGTGTTTTGCGGTTGCATTTGTTTTGTTATTTTTCTTTTCAGTATTTATATTTATGGTTTTTTTATGATACTTTCTATGTACCTCTGCCAAAAAAAAGATTTTCATAAAATGTAAAGACTTGATTATTTACAGACCGCTGTAATATAGCTGGAATATTGCTGAGTGCGGCGTTAACCAACCATCATCATCATCATCATCATCATCATCATCATCATCATCAACAGGACAGAAGACACTTTCCCCCTGAAGACTTCATTTTGCTGCTCCTGCTGCACTAGCTAAGTGTCTCAGGACTGCAACACCAATAACCCCAGCGTCTCATCACTCACAAGAACAGACAACAGCTACAGCGACAGCAATATGGCCACAACAAATGAATTACCAGATTCTCATCCTCCCTGCTGAACCTCATTTTATTTTTCTACAGTGCCTAGAGATACAGAAAATGACTGTTCTCTTCTTCCCATACTTGGTGAAATGCATTGTATTGTCCTCCCCAACATCCATGTGAATCAACTCCATCAACAACACACACTTGCATTGATCAGCTTGTAAAATATATACAAAATAAAATACCTTCACATTTTTACTAAATTGGATAATTTTCAAGTAATCAAAAAATATAATTGGCATTAGTCCAGAGATACACACACACACATGCATAAAAAGATCCCATCTTGAACCCATCTTGAGGATATTCAGATAGGACAATAAATGTTTACTACAACTATTGTCACAGTACAATACAGTCTACACTACATATACGCTGTCAGCCACCTTATGATTTTTATAAATCGTAATAAAGTGTAATATTTATATATATAATGTACAGTATGTATATCTACCTCTCATGTCTATAATTATATTTATTCCCTGATGTAGATAGTATGTACCCCGGCCTACGAGGGTGTTCTGTACAACAAAATTCTTGAATCTTGATTCTCTTGATTCTTGATTCCCACAGCTATATAACTGCAATCTTGAACACAAATTTCACCTGACATCACCTTAACTGGTAAGCTTATGACACAAGAGTGAGAGCTGGAATAATGGCTAGACAGTACCGCTGAGGACTCCCCGTCACATCAAGTAGAACCAACAAACCTGCCCCTTCTCATCACTGAAAGGAGGAAGGCAGGGCCTTTAATTAGAGCTGATCTCTAATACACCCCTGTCCAAAAGTAAACTGAATTTATAAGGACCCAGGACTCAAGGAAATAGATACCTGGATCACTAATAAACCAAGTATCTAAACACAATACCAACTAAATACATTGTTCAACAATGTTATCGTGAATTCATGTAGGCTTTTATTTCTGTATGTCTTGTGCACCATTCTTCCATCTGGGTCAGGGGCACGGGTGGCCCAGTCGTCTAAGGCGCTGCGATTCGCATTGCAGAGTTGCGTCCCTTGGACACACCAGAAACCTATGTTCGTGGGTTCGAATCCCGGTTCGCCCCGATTATGTTTCTAGGTTTGTCAGCACCATACCTGTGCTCGTGGGTTTCACCAAAGTGGTGAACGTCTGAGACCTGCATCACTTCGGGCTTTCCTCCCACATTAAGCTGACACGCCATGATATAACTGGAATAATGTTAAAAGCGGCGTTCAACCCAACTCACTCACTCCATCTGGGTCATGTTGCAGAGTTCCTAAATAAAATCGCAATACAATCAATCCAGGGATTTATTCAGGATTTTAACTAAGTTCCCTTATCAGGAACAGTAGGAAACATTCCTCATCTTTTTCAAAATTGGATTTTGTTACTGTTTTCTAAAATTAGGAGTAATTTTAAGTCTACAAAGTCACCTCTACAAAGACCTAACATCATAATCATTGGTTATACTACATGTAGTGGGAAATTTGTAATTCCAATTAGGGAATTTGTTTCTGTCATTTGCAGAGTTTAGCCTTTGAGTAGATCTAGATAAATCCCTGAAGTCTCATGATATTAGCAATGGAATCTACAAAAACTCAGCTGCCCAATCACTACAAATGTACGGTAATGAAGCTTTCCTGTTTATATCAGCATCTAAATGGAACCCAAGATGAATGATCATATGATCATAAGGATGCTGTACTGGTCAGACAAGTGGACTGTCCTGGTAAGACAAATGGACTGTCCCGACCTTCTGACATACGATACAGGCTGACCAGAAAACTAACTGTGTTAGGCCGACTACTTGTGTAGCTGGTGTAATTGAACCAGACTATGTAAATATTTTATGAAATGTGCATCACAACTGTCATTACCATGTGATTGTTTCCCCTTCAGCTCGGATAAACTTTACAACTATTATTCTTAAAGCCCTAACTGACAAGACAGCAATCTTATTCATATCAAATGTCCATATTAATGCTCGTAAACATAATATGATACATATCCAAAATGCTTTAACTTCATTTTGTTGAACGAGTCATCCCTGTCTAGACATATAGATTTTGCGTTCACCATGTTTAGAAGCATACATTCGCAAGCATCAGAGAAAGGCTTTAATTGTTTAACACCGCAGTCAGCAATATTCCAGTTATATCTCTTAGGCATGTTTGTTTGGTTGGTTGGTTTGTTGTTTAACGCCACACTCAGCAATATTCCAGCTATATGACAGCGGTCTATAAATAATCGAGTCTGGACCAGACAATCCAGTGACTGACAACATGAGAATCGATCCCAATTGGCATGCATCAACCAAGTCAGCAAGACTGACCACCCAATCCCATTAGTTGCCTTTTACAACAAGCATAGTCGCCTCTTACAACAAGCATGGGTTGCTGAAGACCTATTCTAACCTGGATCTTCACGGGTCTCTTAGGCCTGTAATACCATGTCTGGACCAGGCAAACCAGTGATTGATATTATAAGCAGCATGCCATGCATTTGAGGCATAATGACATAAAATGAAAGTGTCACCAAGTCTGACCCCCAATTCATGTTCATACCTCTTATGACAACTACAGGTTGGTAAGGACCAATTCAATCTATTCGTTGTGTCGTGTTTGTGCTTAAAATTACTTTCATCGTTATTAACATGATATCCGCTTCATAATTTTTATCTATTCACTACATGCAGTATTACTGCAGAAAGTTTATAAATGAGGACAAATGTGAAACATTTAAAACCATCTGCCCCTATATACGCGTGAGTGAATGAGTGAGTTTGGTTTTACGCTGCATGTAGCAATATTCCAGCAATATCACGACAGGGGACACCAGAAATGGGCTCCACACATTGTACACATGGGGAATCAAACCCGGGACATTGGGGTGACGAGAAACGCCCTCGCCCCTCTATACAAACACAAACAATGACATCAGAACATTAGAGGACACTGCTGACTCAAGGCTTGTTTTGAAACCTACTTTAAACAACATATGGTATAACTGCTATACTCCTCAGCTGGTGACTATACTGACTCTACACAATGTAACCAGTGTAGCAATAACCAGTCATAAAGCCAGTCAACCAATCACCAGGAACAATAGACATCATGGCAACAAGTCTACCTGTAGATTGTCCTACAGCATAGATGCACCGGCTCACCCCGCAGTACAGATGCCCCACAGATCAACATCACCCACATCAACATAATATAATATATAGGGAGGTTATACAACACATTATTAACTGCAGCATAAGTATAGAATAACATATGACAACAGCATATTGAATGCAGTCTGTGACCAAGCTATTATGATGTCAATTCAAATATTTTCCTTGCACTAGCAGACGCTGATAATATTACAAAAAGTTGTCACATTCCAAATGCTTTAAGCAGAAGCAAGGGATGATTTCCCAGAAGGTATTTATCGAGACCTGCTCCGAGGTCGATACTCGGCCCCAAAATCTACAGCCATTGTCAGAAAAAAATTCTTAAACTGGAATGAAACATTTCCCAGTTCATGTTAATATAGATGAAATAATGGGATAGCGGTCGAAGGAGACTTGTATTCTAGTGTTAACCGAAATAAAAACTTAAGAAGAGGTTTAATTTTATATTATTGTATTGAGTGCAGTGTTACCATGTAATGTTAAATACTTTTGAGAATAAGAAAACAAAAACGAAACTAAACAAGAACAATTTGCCTGCCAAGGGCATTTAGTTTGGAATAAATAAAAGAAAGGTTTGAATTAATCCCTGCTCAAATAACATCCCAACAGGCAAGCTCTAAATCATGGTGAAGTTGTAACATGGCAATCTACACACTCTGACCTTGATTTCCTGATCAATAATTCTATATTCCTCTCAACACCTCGGGACATGTGTAGGTTAGACTGTCCAACACCATCAGCTGTTGTAAAGCACTATTCTGTATGTAGGTTATAAACTAAACTCACCTGTGAATTCTCAAGTATAATCCACCAGAGCTATTTACAACCCAGACAGGTAGACAGCTAGTTCCAGAGTGAAGTCCAGTCCGACAGGTAAGTCAGTTGGACAGTACCGAGTCACCCTCATAAATCTCCACAGGTGAGATAACGAGATAATCCCCTTCACAAAGCTGGAGTCACAGCCTTCAGCCACTGTCCTGTAATGTTGACACTGCCTATTGTCACACGCCAATGTCAGCGTTCCCCCTCACGACTAACACGCAAAGGAGGACCAAGGATCGCTTATTTCAATCCAGGTCGAGCCCATGGCTTGCAGATTCTATTTCCAAAAGTTGACATCATGACAAATTCCTCATAGAGTGGTCATTCAGGTCACTGGTGGACAGGAAATACATAACCACTGCCGGACAATACGTCAGTATATCTACCAGTGTGATATACGACACAGAGACAGTGTGTATATCGCTATATATAACCGTCCGAGAACTTCACAACTGTCACAAGTCATGTGACATACATTGTAGTGTTATCAACAACACCCTATAACTTCCTTCCACACGAGAGTCCTCACAAGATAACATGGTTCATACCTACATCGCAGAACAAGGACACAACCTAATGTTACCTCCACAACTGGAGAGTTCTAAACACACTGGGACAACTTTAAATGCCACAGTATGTAAACATAGGAACTGATAAGCTATAGTGTCTACAGCCTATACCCCTGCTGCCAGGACGTCGATATGAACATGTAGATGTGTGATGGTCTATATGACAGTATGCACACTGACTCATAGTCGGCCAGAGTGATTGATTTCTGCTATCACCAGGAATGATAACTGGAGAGGCTTGAGAATGGAAAGTGGACTTATACATTTAGAAACATTTTCAGTAGATGCTCCCTGTTGTACCTCTCTGAAAGGTCATGGAACATAGCAGCTGACATGGAGCCCAATGAAAACACTCTTCAAACTCATAAATATTTCATTAAAGGCAATTTTCCCTCTGAGCATAATGTCAGAAACTTATCGAGTACTCCTCCACGCACCGTGAACAATGATGGAATTGCATTATCTCCATAAGCAATGGTTGAGCCAAATGTGATGAGGGACAGATGATTTGTGTTTTCAGACGGGATAGGGTTGGTTGGTTGGTTGGTTGGTTGGTTGGTTGGTTGTTTTACGCCTCATTCAGTAATATTCCAGCTATATGACGGCGGTCTGTATATAATCGAGTCTGGACCAGACAATCCAGTGATTAATATCATGAGCATCGATTCACGCAATTGGGATCAATGACATGCCTTTTACGGCAAGCATGGGTTTCTGAAGACCTATTCTACCCTGGATCTTCACGGGTCTCGGGATAGGGGAGAGGAAGAAGACCTAAGATGTTTTTAAGGATTTTTTCACTAGACTTGCTATACAGCGTTTTGTCTGCATGTACTACCTGTAAAATTTTACAATTTGAATTTGTTTGTTTGTTTTTTAAAGCCGCACTCAGCAATATTCCAGCTCTATGACAGGAATCTGTAAATAATCGAGTCTGGACCAGACAGTCCAGTGATTGATATCATGAGAATCGATCTACGCAATAGGGATATGATGACACGCATCAACCAAGTCAGCGAGCCAGACCCCCCCCCCCCCCCCGATCCAGTTAGTCGCCTCTTACAACAAACATAGTCCCCTTTTACGGCAAGCAGGGTTGCTGAAGACCTGACACGTGTAACGGGTTTAATCATCTGTCGGTACTTGGGGACAATAACGTAACGTGAGACGAGTGGGGGGGGGGGGGCAGCCGGAGAGTGAGGAGGAAAATCTAGTGACCTATAATACTGTAGTCCCATCATTACACAACTGGGGAGTTACATCATTTCATACTCCAGTGAGGAAGTAAACGAATTTCCCTTGAAAAAACTCTTAACATTTCCTTGCCGTGTTGCATCTGTTCCTTATTGGAATGTTCCTGCAATATATTAAGTATCTTTTATCATCTCTGCCTAACAAACACTCTTGTTCCCAAATCACCTCATGGGTATAAAAATCCTTTACCACTTATTATTCATGGAATATCATGAATATTTATCGGATATCATGAATATTCATAGGATAATCAAGTGTTAAATATTATATTATGTTGATAGTAGTTTGTAGGACTTTTGCCTCATGAGGTTGTTTGTGCATGCACATTGTCTTATGTTATCAACACAGGAAAGTCACACATGTGAAGTATGCATAAATTCAGAAGAAGGCCCTGTTTTCCAAGAAGGCTATAACACTGTTGTGTATATATCATGTACATGTCCTGAGAATTAGTCAGTGATGCTATTATCTCGCCATGTCAATATCATGTATATTTCCCATGTCAACATTGACAGGTGGTAGGTCTCTTGGGTAATGAGCCCCAGCAGTCAGCCTATTCAATAACAATGTAGCAAGGCTGATAGTGTTCTTTAAACAGTATATCAAGACACAGTGTCCAGGACATAAAATCCTGTATCACCCTGTGCTTTTGTCAAAAACAACTCTTTATCTCATATTTCAAGGTTGTAAGGAGAAGACAGCCTCCGTGGTCTGGTGGACAGAGAGTCTGCCCTGAGAGCAGAAGGTCGGATGTTTCCATCCCGGCTGTGTCATACCAAAAGACTTTAAAAGAAGGTACTTGTTGTTTCCCTGCCTGGCACTCAGGATTAAAGAGATAAACCATGACCGATCGGGTCGGGGTCAGTTTACTGTGTCTGACTGGGGTTATCATGTTAACCTGTGGCATGGTGTCTCAGTGGGCTTGCATTATAAGTGAGTGAGTGAGTGAGTGAGTTGGTTTTAATGCCGCTTTTAACATTATTCCAGTGATATCACAGCGTGTCAGCTTAATGTGGAAGGAAAGCCCGAAGTGATGCAGGTCCCAGACGTTTACCACTTCAGTAAATGCACAGGTATGGTGCTCAAACCTAGAAACAAAATAAGGCGAACCAGGATTCGAACTCCGAATCAAAGGTTTCTGGTGTGCACAAGGGACGCAACTCTGCACAGCAAATCGCGGCACCTTATACGTCTGGGCCACCCATGCCCCCCTAGCATTATAAGACCTGTATTAGTCCGTACTAGTACAAGCAGACACACACACACCAATAAGCAGCCTTATTATTTTGTGCCTTGATGCAACACTGACTATGCCTGCAGGCAATAAGCACATGTACATCATGATTAGACTCTCATGTTAACCGATAACACAATGAGTCATCTTTCTAGAAGACTTGCACAAGTCTCAGAAGCAATAATTATTAGTTTAAATCATAATTTCTAGATTATGTAAATAATAGGAACAAGTTGTCCATATAAGAGACTGGAGTCCTTTGTGCTGTCCACATACCTAGACTTGTCTTTAGGACGATAGAATTACTACACATCCATGGACTTTTCTTTCAGTACAGCCTTGGAGCAAGGCTATCCTTCCATAATCCTCCTACCATGCATACCTGTATCTATGTAACAATCTATCAGGCCTAAAGAGACATCACAATTAGTCATGCCATCTGCTTAACATAAGACATGAAGCTTATGTAGGCCTCCGAACCACATAACCAGATTATCATCATTTCGTAAACAATATTTCATTTAGGTTCGTACATAATAACAACATTCATTAGTCTTTTTTGTTGTTGTTGTTTGTTTGTTGTTTAACGCCACACTCAGCAATATTCCAGATATATGACGGCGGTCTGTAAATAATCGAGTCTGGACCAGACAATCCAGTGATTGACATCATGAGCATCAAACCACACAATTGGGATACGATGACATGCATCAACCAAGTCAGTGAGCCTGACCACCTGATCCTGTTAGTCGCCCCTAACGACAAGCATGGGTTGCTGAAGACCTATTCTAACCTTGATGAAGTTTATGTACACCTCCCTACCACATAACCAGATCATCATTTCTGAAACCATATTTCATTGGGTAGATATATAATAAAACATTCAGATGTAAGGGCACAGTCGGGTAGCCTAGTGGTTTGAGTGTTCGCTCCTCATGTCTAAGACCCAGGTTCAATTCCCCACATGGGTACAACGTGGGAAACCCATTTCATTGCTAGAATATTGCTAAAATCAGTGTAAAATCTAACTCACTCACTCATGTGAAAGATGAAAAACTTAAAAATATTAATAATAATAGATGCATGGGGTCCGAGCTGTATCAATAATGTTCATCTTTGCATAAACCCATTATCACTGTTGTCTAATAACTAAGTGTACAGTTTCGTTCATGTCAATACACATTGGACTGTCGTGCAACTCATCATTAAGCCTTACACTACCTAATTAGAAGGGAGGGAAGTAGGACATACTTATTGATTATAAATACATTGTAATCGTTGTGAAAACTGAAGCATGTACAATTCATCATGCAGCTAAAATGTTCTGAATTATTCAACAATTTATTAAAATTCTGTGACATTCAATGAGTTTTGTTTCCGTGACTGAGTGAACTGTTAAAGGACCAGCATGTTCCGTGTGCTGCCTACATACAGGAGGTCATGTGCTGCTTACATACAGGAGGTCATGTGCTGCCTACATACAGGAGGTCATGTGCTGCCTACATACAGGAGGTCATGTGCTGCCTACATACAGGTCATGTGCTGTCTACATACAGGAGTTCATGTGCTGCCTACATACAGGAGGTCACGTGCTGCCTACATACAGGAGGTCATGTGCTGCCTACATACAGGAGGTCACGTGCTGCCTACATACAGGAGGTCATGTGCTGCCTACATACAGGAGGTCATGTGCTGTCTACATACAGGAGGTCATGTGCTGCCTACATACAGGAGGTCATGTGCTGCCTACATACAGGAGGTCATGTGCTGTCTACATAAGGAGGTCATGTGCTGCCTACATACAGGAGTTCATGTGCTGTCTACATACAGGAGGTCATGTGCTGCCTACATACAGGAGGTCATGTGCTGCCTACATACAGGAACGTCATGTGCTGCCTACATACAGGAGGTCATGTGTTGCCTACATACAGGAGGTCATGTGCTGCCTACATACAGGAGGTCATGTGCTGCCTACATACAGGTGGTCATGTGCTGCCTACATACAGGAGGTCATGTGCTGCCTATATACAGGTCATGTGCTGTCTACATACAGGAGTTCATGTGCTGCCTACATACAGGAGGTCATGTGCTGCCTACATACAGGTCATGTGCTGTCTACATACAGGAGTTCATGTGCTGCCTATATACAGGAGGTCATGTGCTGCCTACATACAGGAGGTCATGTGCTGCCTACATACAGGAGGTCATGTGCTGCCTACATACAGGAGGTCATGTGCTGCCTACATACAGGAGGTCATGTGCTGCCTACATACAGGGGGTCATGTGCTGCCTACATACAGGAGGTCATGCTTCCGTCAAGATGAAGATGGCATGCGTCGCTGTATGACTGAAATAATGGGGAAATTTTAACTCACTCACTCACTCTGTCGGTATGATATACAGTTTTTTTTGTCTTGTTTGAAAGACTGATTTTAGGCAAGGTGTTTGACAACATTAGGAAATGGCACTAGTCCTGTAGTCCTTGCCAAACTGCCCAATAGTTCAGGAATCATAGGGACAAGTAGAAATTTGCCATTTTTAAGGGCTTTGCTTTATGTTGACATCACAATGGCAAGTGGACTAAATATTTAATTTTTATCGATGTTTGACATTCTGGTATTTACAATTATGCATTTAGTAACTCTGATATTAAAAACATGACTATGACATTACAACCTAAAACTGACAATACTGGATTTTAATTTTGAGTTAGTGCAAAGTACCGTATATTAAATCATGGTTACAATAAAAGTGATAAGACTGATCATGACCTCTCAGTTCAGAGGTCAGAGTTCACACAAGTCAGGCCACGATCCTTCATAACACAGCAGGTTATTGCCACGCCTCCAATTTCAACTCGTGTAGAACTGTACACGATTACCATGCAAACTTGACGTTATTATTTAAAACCAGTGAGTCCCAGACATGAGGCTGCAGAAAGTTGTGTCTGTGGTGCTACCTCCAGCGTGAGCCAGGCCACGTGATATGTCAATCTATACTATTGACAATTTCCTCGCCACCTGCTGGGGAGGCCATAGCCTATTTGTAAAGGCATTTAAAGGAAAAACTGCTGAAATGTCAAGTACACGTGTTTATATACAGCTTGTGAAGCGGTATCGGTTTTCGTGAATATCATCAAAAGGCATGCTTCAAACAGCTTTATAAACCACAACCACTTCATTCTCTCTAAGCCACCAACCTGGGTCATTTTCAACCCGAAGAAAAAGGCTACTTTTGGAAATTGTTTAACAATCTTAATCAATCTTACAAATAATTGTAGATAATTAATTACAATTAATATGTATTAATAAATCCAGCTTGTAAACCAAGAACCATGTTTTATAGTAACCAGAATCTTACCATGTGAATTGAAAATATTTACATATATTTGATTATTGTAGACATCATAGTCAGATATTTCATGAATAATTTAATATATTTCATATATGTATATATCAGTATACCACCCACAAGTATATCAACAATCAGTATACCACCCACAAGTATATCAACAATCAGTATACCACCCACAAGTATATCAACAATCAGTATGTCACACACAAGTATTGCAACAATCAGTATGTCACACACAAGTATATCAACACTCAGTATACCACCCACAAGTATATCAACAATCAGTATACCACCCACAAGTATATCAACAATCAGTATGTCACACACAAGTATATCAACAATCAGTATGTCACACACAAGTATATCAACAATCAGTATACTACCCACAAGTATATCAACAATCAGTATGTCACACACAAGTATATCAACAATCAGTATACCACCAACAAGTATATCAACAATCAGTATACCACCAACAAGTTTATTAACAATCAGTATACCACCCACTTGAATATCAACAATCAGTATACCACCCACAAGTTTAACAATCAGTATACCACCCACAAGTATATCAACAATCAGCATACCACCCACAAGTATATCAACAATCAGTATACCACCCACAAGTATATCAACAATCAGTATACCACCCACAAGTATATCAATAATCAGTATATCACCCACAAGTATTTCCACAATCAGTATACCACCCACAAGTATATCAATAATCAGTATATCACCCACAAGTATAGCCACAATCAGTATACCATCCACAAGTATATTAACAATCAGTATATCACAAATATATCCACAATCAGTATACCACCCACAAGTATTTCCACAATCAGTATACCACCCACAAGTATATCAATAATCAGTATATCACCCACAAGTATAGCCACAATCAGTATACCATCCACGAGTATATTAACAATCAGTATATCACCCACAAGTATATCAACAACAAGTATGATGTTCAAGCATCTAGGCAACCTGAAAAAGAAAGCCTATCCATTCAACAATTCCCATACAGCGACAGCTTCCTGTTGGATGGCAACTCACCTGATTTCCCCAAAAGGGATCTGAAGAATCGTATGATTATCATCCTGATTTATATCCACACTGAGGATCCTCAAATCAGAGATAACAGATCCATTCAGCTACTGATGATGGCTTGCATCCACCGCCTTCCATGATAATCTTCTCTCCCACGGCCACCTTGTTTCTCAAACACCTCCATGTCAAATACTTCCTTCACAAACATAGATATCTGGACTTGATTCAACTTCCTCATTCAGACCACAATGATGCATTCTGGGTTCAAGGCATGTGTACCTTGTTGTGCATTGGTCACCTGAGTCAAACTACTGCCCTTACATTTTATGAATTATTAAATTTTTCTCCAGTCTGGTCAGCAGCTCAGTGTGAAGTGACAATGGCCTCTGATAATTTAGATTGCAATGTCTACAAATCGTCTTCCTGCTTCTGTTGCCACAGTTACATATAAATGTCCCATATCCATTAACAATCCACTTCTGAGACAAAATAATCGTTCCCCTCTCTTTGTCAGAAAAGCCACTACTGGTCGGAAATAGAGTTTGTTATTCCATCGTGACTGATTCAAACAAATTCAGTAAATTAACCCGATCTTTCACTTCTGAAATGAATATTCTTCTGACTTGATCTATGCTGCCACAAAATCTCAGAATTATGACAGAGTAATATCCGCCAGGAAAACAGGTTCAGCTGACACAACAGCTGTTTCTCATCCAAATCTTGTTTTTCTCCTTGTATAGCAAATCAATGAGTAACAATATGTCTCAACACAAGTCTCAAGCTCCAACAATCCAATGTCCTTATATTCAACATAATGTCCTTCACTCTTAATGTCTATAAGTACATAAGTCCACCAGATGTAAACCTCCAAGTCGACACAATGGGCTGCGTGTGATGTTACGAGTGTTACAGCCCAGTGATGGAGGTGAAGACGTTGTTACCTTGTGCAGCAGTTGTAGTGTGTCTGCTACCTGACAGATGATACGGATCATATCTCCGCCAGTGCCAGTTGAACACCTTCCAAGTAGAAGCCCAGATAATCCCCTCCTCCAGAGGACTATACTAGATAGTACCCACTCATCACATGAGCTTATTCCATTATTGCACTAACAGCTCTTTGTATATTTTAACATTGCATCCGTCTATTGTAGAACTGTTATCAATTATTCCACTACAGCATCAGATGGACAAAGGCTGCTCCAAAACTCCATCGCTATTGTCAAGGAGACCCTAGTGTCGTGACCCCATTCAACACACTCCTGAAACTCAAGTGTCATGTAACACAATATCGTTCCAGAAATATATTTCACAGTCGCAACATTTTCACAGTAGATACATGATTTAAATATTGAAAATAGATTCAAAACGCTCCAGTTCCATCAATTAAACATCTAAATCCTCTCGTTTGTATATATTACAATACGACATCCAAATACACTCATCTTATAATCACACGCACAGTCCAGAACAGTCTATGTTCAAATCCAAGTCAGGATCCTCCAAACCACCTCCACAAACTCATGCCACGGGACTTAACAATAAATCTCATTTTTTAAACCTCAGTTTCTGAGAAAATCAGTTTCTGGACCTGAATGTCCAAGCACGAATTCCTCCTACCCCTTCCAGCCATCTGCACCATGCATTCCATTGATGTGTTGTTCTTGATGCATCAGACACTACCACTCCTAGAAAGTCAAGGTGAAAAGTCCAATCTGTGCCTCCTCAAACACAGGAATGAAATACCATGCTTCTAAACATATCCTGCAGTGATGCAGTGTGTCATTGACATCGCCATGGTGTTTCTGGGAGGAACGATCAGCGACTTCATTAACGTGGCGTCTTCAACAGTCGCTATATAATAATCCATCCAGATCACACCATCACACCATGACTTTACCGTTTCAATAGTCGTCTCAAGTGGCTTACTTTCAAATCTCCAGCATCAGGCACCCTCGATTGGTGTGTAACAAGAATAAATTAAACAAGAAAACCATTTAAATAAAATTCATTCATTAAAACTTGAAAGTCACAGGCACATCTGCTAACCAAGTGGATGCCAAATGACAAACTGGAATCTGCTGGAAATGAGTTAACGTTCCATATATTCTCATCAGCCTCCAATGTCGCAGGTGTTCTTTTCCTCAACACATGGTGTCTTGATGATGATTGTATCCTCAAATATTGAGTCAGTTCCTCAGGTTACGGAAATACTGATGCCAATACACCATAGGCATCAGGTTTAATTTGACATCCACTTCGAATATATACTTCACAAACTTGGATAGATTCTTCATCACAAAACCATCCCAAGACTCCCAAGGCCTTTAGTAACACAAAGAAGGTGTCCAAGCAGTGCTAAACCAGTCTACCCTCATATCTCTGAACTGTACAGCAAATGTATATCACTATCAAAACAGCGACTATCAATAACCAAACTGTCACACCGCCTAACTCCCAACAATCCGATGTCTTGGAGATATCCACAGTGGCACCCAGCTCATCCCGATCTGCATCTAGATTTCTTTACGCTACACTCTCCATCAGGACCCGTAACAGAATTTTAGATTTTCGCTGGAAATTTCATTAAAAAAGGATTACAATGCAATAGTGTTCACTTTAAGTAGCAACAAGGCAGTTATGTTTGATGGATGAATTCCCTAACATCCACAACAACACTTGGCAAAATTTATTGTGTTGATCAAAAGTGATAAATTCAACGTCCCATGAACTCTTTTATACACTGAAGCATGGTCAAACACGTTTCAAGCTGTGAAAATTGCTTCCAGATTTTTAGTCTTTCTTTACAAAATGGACATTTCACAGTGGACTGAATCCTAGAAGAGGAGAGGAATTCATGATACAACTTTTGTCTCACTGAAATTGTTTTGTCTCCGACACATCAATACTTCTATTTCACATCCGCTCCCTTGTCGATCCTGATGGATTTACCCTAAAGAAACATCGCTGAAAACTATCCACTTTGAAGATTTACAAATATTTCCCCATCACATGAGGTCTGCACGTATTGCTCACATCAATGCTCTTCCAATCTGATTTATATTCGAAAATTCCACAATCCAGCCTAAAATTATCACATTAAAATGCATTATAGGGTATTAGACGTTACACAATCTTTCATTATATTCCAGAGGAAGTGGCTTATGGACACTTGGCTATCCTTCATCAGCAACTAGTTAGGACATAAGCCTCTAGGAATATCAATGCAGAAAATAGTCTTCTCAATGCAGGCATGAAAATGATCAGAAACGATCCAGTTGTCATATAGCCGATCACAAACTGATCACAGCTACATAATCGCTGAATAAACATTTTTCTGCATGGGGAATAGTCAGGTAGTTTTCATCAGCAGAATTTGAAATTCAAGACTGCCTGATTCTCATTGATGTGTGTAACCTCATAGACTGTCCAAGTCAGCAGACAGTTGCTGAACTCAGAACAATTTTGTAATTCACTGACGTAATCAGCTCTAGACTTGCTACAAGTCTCCACACATACAAAAGATTAACATTCTTTGGTGGTCCTCCTGAAAGATTGTTTTCACTTCTTCATTAAAATATCTGTTAGGGGACTAACCAGTCACTGACGTAATCAGCTGTAGACTTGCTACAAGTCTCCACACATACAAAAGATTAACATTCTTTGGTGGTCCTCCTGAAAGATTGTTTTCACTTCTTCATTGCAATATCTGTTAGGCGACTATAACCAGTCTAGTTGATCCTCTAAACCACGTTTCCCGCTCTTAGTTTGCTACATCACATGTGTTATGAACATCAACACCGTCATCAACGGCGCCAACATCAGCCGTATCTTTGTCGCAGCCGCAGGAGGAAGACAAAACTGTGCTAACACAGACAGTCACTGCATCATCAGCGACCGCAACATCAACATCATCTCATCCACAGCTACATGTGGCCGACAGTTGTCCTATACTTCAAACAGCGTATTGTCCGACAGAACAGTGCTGAGAGAATCCTACAGGGCAGACAGTTCTGTCATATAGTTTGAACAGCGTATTGTCCGATAGTCTGAGAAAGTACTTCAGTGTAGACAATTGTCCTATACTTTAAACAGCTTATTCTCCGTATAGTGCTGATAGAGTCCTTCAGTTCTGTCCTTTAGTTTGAACAGCATAATGAACGATTAATTGAGAGAGTACTTCAGTGCAGACAGTTGTCCTGTACTTGAAACACCCTATTGTCTGACAGAACAGTGCTGAGAGTCCTTCAGTGCAGACAGATCTGTCCTATACATTAAACAGCGTATTCTCCCATAGTGCTGACAGAGTTCTACATTGAAGGCAATTTTGTCCTATAGTTTAAACAGTGTATCGTCCAACAGAACAGTCCTGAGAGAGTCCTTCAGTGCAGACAATTGTCCTATACATTAAACAGCGTATTCTCCCATAGTGCTGACAGAGTTCTACATTGAAGACAATTTTGTCCTATAGTTTAAACAGTGTATCGTCCGACAGAAGAGAGAATACTTCAGTGCAGACAATTTTCCTATACTTTAAATTGCGTATTCTCCAATAGTGCTAAATGAGTTGTTTAGCACAGAAACTGACAGAGTTCTACATTGAAGACAATTTTGTCCTATAGTTTAAACAGTGTATCGTCCGACAGAAGAGAGAATACTTCAGTGCAGACAATTTTCCTATACTTTAAATTGCGTATTCTCCAATAGTGCTAAATGAGTTGTTTAGCACAGAAACTTCTGTCCTATATTGAGTGTATTCTCTGATATTGTCCTACAGCAGAGAGAGTAACACACGACAGACAGCCCTGCACTGCAGACACACACAGTCCTTTCTTGTCTTGCTCCAAACACAACTGTTGCTAAATACCGGCCATTCACGATTCAGCGTCAGAGAATACAAAGGTCACATTCAGAAAATCATTTTCAAATAAATTATTCATTTTGTCAAATATGACATATTGATATCTCGCTGTGCACATCTCAGAGTCTTGACACACACATATGAAAAACAACAGACTCCCATTCTCCATCAACCTGTTGCAGACATCGGCCTAAAAAAACTTTAAGGACAAAACCACCTCCAAGTCAGAGTCCTCATAACTCCCACAGAAACCACCAGCTGTCAGTGTCCGTCTCTTACAGGAGTATCACAGCACCCATCAAGTGCTCACTGAAAATAATGACAACTTTTCTTCAATTATAACTTCTTTGAAGTAATGTCCGATGATACAAGCACAACTTGAATGTTACCACGGACGTCTTGTCTGAAAGTGTCCGACCACAGGCTGCGCAGGACTACTTTCTCTGACATGGAGGGTTTCCTCCCCCACAACAGCTCAGATATGCAGATTACTGGGTACAGCTCTTCTCCCTGCCTCCCACACCTCTATACACCCCCTGGCACACTGCCAGAGACTGTACCAGCGACTACTGCAACAGCACCGTGGCACTCACAGCGCCCCATTGATTCACGAGCAAACGGCTTAATTCACCAAACTTTCAGGTCCCACGGCCAAGCCCTTTAATTATCCTCATTTGTTTATTCACAAAAGTCACAATGACACCAACATAACTTGGATGCCATTTCATGAATTTCCGCAGAAATTCATTCATTGAGCATGTTGACTAAGCCACGGTCAAGCCTTGATCACCCAGACATCAAAAACATAATAGGCATCCCGGGTCGATATCCGATAATTTCATCCGCAACATGACTCATTGATGCTCGAATATAACTGATCCTCGGCCTCTACAACAGTCCTTCCAAATTTCAAAAGCACAAAATTGCATATCAGTTGTATATCACAGCCACAGTTCATCGTGATATGTGTAGGAATCGTGTCTCTTTTATTTGTACACGCAACAGAGATTAGACTGAAATCTGTTACTTGGAAGAGAAGCTTACTTCATCTAGAGTGATGCTCTCATGGACAAGCAGCTATTACCACAATGACGAACAGTATCAAGGATGGTGAGCGTGGATAATGGTAAGAGAGCGATGCTACACTATGACTTGGACCAATCAATATTTAAAGCTGAAACTTTGTCAGAAAACAATCTACATTTTTGTCATACTATTTTCCTTCAAGTACAGAAATTCAATCCTCATTTATCAAGTTGTTTTTAAACCAACGAAGGTATCTATTTAACAGAATTTCTCTAAAAATGTTGATATTTATTTTCATGGGCTCAAAACCCTGTACAAACTATCTTGGAACAAACTAGAAAGTGAATTACATCTGCAAAGTCTGTGGGACTAGTCATCAGCCATGGAGTATGTTATGACATATTATATATCAAGGAGGCAGTATGTTATGATACATTATATACCATCACAGATCCTTTGAAAGTCACAGACCATCACAGATCTTTGGACTTTTACAGTCGATCAGAGATCCTGGGAGTGTTACAAATCATCACAGATCCTTGGACTGAGACAAACCATCACAGATCCTTGGACTGTCACAGATCATCAGAGATCCTTAAACTGTCACAGACCATCACAGATCCTTGGACTGTCACAGATCATCAGAGATCCTTGGACTGTTTACAGACCATCAGACATCCTTAAACTGTCACAGACCATCAGAGATCCTTGGACTGTGAAGGACCATCATAGATCCTTGGACTGTCACAGACCATCAGATATCCTTGAACTGTTACAAATCATAACAGATCCTTGGACTGTGAAGGACCATCACAGATCATTGGACTGTCAGTCACAGACCATGAGAGATCCTTGGACTGTTGCAGACCACCAGAGAACCTTGGACTGTTGCAGACCACCAGAGATCCATAACAGATCCCAGGACTGTCACAGACCATCAGAGATCCTTGGAGTGTCACAGAACATCAGAGATCCTTGGACTGTCACAGACCGTTACAGATCCCAGGACTGTCACAGACCATTACAGATCCTTGGACTGTCACAGACCATCAGAGATCCTAGGACTGTCACATACCATTACAGATCCCAGGACTGTCACAGACCATTACAGATCCCAGGACTGTCACAGACCATCAGAGATCCTTGGACTGTCACAGTCCATCAGAGATCTTAGGACTGTCACAGACCATTACAGATCCTTGGACTGTCACAGACCATTACAGATCCTTGGACTGTCACAGACCATCAGAGATCCTAGGACTGTTACAGACCATCATAGATCCTAGGACTGTCACAGAACATCAGAGATCCTTGGACTGTTACAGACCATCTCAGATTCTAGGACTGTCACAGACCATTACAGATCCTTTGACTGTTAAAGACCATTACAGATCCTTGGACTGTTACAGACCATCAGAGATCCTAGGACTGTCACAGACCATCAGAGATCCTTGGACTGTCACAGACCATCAGAGATCCTAGGACTGTCAGAGACAGATCCCAGGACTGTTACAGACCATCAGAGATCCTAGGACTGTCACAGAACATCAGAGATCCTAGGACTGTTACAGACATCACAGATCCTTGGACTGTCACAGACCATCAGAGATCCTAGGACTGTCACAGACAGATCCCAGGACTGTTACAGACCATCAGAGATCCTAGGACTGTCACAGAACATCAGAGATCCTTGGACTATTACAGACCATCTCAGATTCTAGGACTGTCACAGACCATTACAGATCCTTTGACTGTTAAAGACCATTACAGATCCTTGGACTGTTACAGACCATCAGAGATCCTAGGACTGTCACAGACCATCAGAGATCCTTGGACTGTCACAGACCATTACAGATCCTTTGACTGTTAAAGACCATTACAGATCCTTGGACTGTTACAGACATCAGAGATCCTAGGACTGTTACAGACATCACAGATCCTAGGACTGTCACAGACCATCAGAGATCCTTAAACTGTTACAGACCATGAGATCCCAGGACTGTCCCAGACCATTACAGATCCCAGGACTGTCACAGATCATCAGACATATTCAATACTAAGAAAGCTGTGTACTATATGCTCTGTTGTAAACTTGTAACCTACCCGTCAACACAATTCATCATGTCCATATCATTCCTAATGTTGCCGTTCTCCCCTCACCAGCTGCAATAACAGCCTGACATCACACACCACAATTCTGTTATCCATAAAGCCAATCTTCTGATCTCATCCAACCAAATGAATCAGATATCATCAAATATTTACATTGTTCTACAAGCAGAAATCACTTATACACTTCAATGGCCCAAAAAAGCAAACACCAAAAAAAAAAAAGATAAAAATATTCTCAAGCTGAATCAAGGATGCAAGCAGGAATTTATTTTTTTCATAAACGTTCGCCTCAAATCAATAGGAATTCATTCACAGGGGGCATGTATAGACAGCAACGCACACTTGATTGCTGAGGAAACTGAATATCCCCAACCACAGCAGTGCTTAGGGAAACATTCTCACTGAGAGATGTTCAATACCAATCTACCGGTAATACTGTGGACTTGTTGAAAACCATCTCACCCATTGAATATTCAGTAGTACAGACATGTGTGATGGCCCCAACAGTTGGGACGGAGTACAGTTGGGACGGAGTACAGTTGGGACGGAGTACAGGTGGGATGCAGCGGAGGCAACTTTCCTTTACTAACATTACGTTCACTGAGTCGAAGTATTTTTCTTTTTTTTTTACAACCATTTTTTCCAACCTGTAAAATGTTCCAAGTAAATGGCAATGACTTTCACACAGGGATGGAATAAACAGTCGTAATTACCGGCATCCCAACCTGCCTGGGGAATGTGCAGTGTCAGACTGTATGTGTACAAAGAGCTTCCAGCATGCAAACCACACACACAAACTACACTCAGTTTTTAAGTGTCATCTGTTCTCCTACTAATGGGGCGGTTGGGTAGCCTAGTGGTCAAAGCGTTCGCTCGTCACGCCGAAGACCCGGGTTCGAATCCCGACATGGGTACAATGTGTGAGGCCCATTTCTGGTGTCCCCCGCCCTGATATTGCTGGAATATTGCTAAAAGCGAAGTAAAACCAAATTCACTCACTCACTCACTCTCCTACTAACAATGTGTATCAACCAAGGTAATTGGTATCTGAAACATTCATATAACCAACATTAACTATCAGGCAAGGTGGAGCTCCATGGCCAAGTGGACAATGCATTCCCCCATCATCAAGAAGGAGATATGAAAGATACTACTATGGCTGGGACAGGGAACTCGGGTACTTCGGTCAAGTGCACAATGCGTTCCCCCATCATCAAGAAGGAGATATGAAAGATACTACTAGGGCTGGGCGGGGAACTCGGGTACTTGGGTCAAGTGGACAATGCGTTCCCCCATCATCAAGAAGGAGATATGAAAGATACTACTAGGGCTGGAACGGGGAACTCGGGTACGTTGATCCAGTGGGTCCTTAGTAGAAACCCCATGGTTAGTCACGTGATTAACTGTTTAATGATAATAACAATAAAACTCCATGGTTATGCTAAGTGGCTAATGTCTCCATTTCAATCACGTCATAGGATTGTAACATTCAGTTCTCGTAAGCCCAAAGTAATTCAAGATGTCCAAGATGTCCAAGATGCAATATATCAGATATCAACTAATGTGATCGTCAGGTTACATTTCTCTCATTAAAAATATCTGAATATGCAAACATCCCGAAACCTCTTCTCCATCCCGAGCCTCCACGGGCAGCTTCAGGGACATCCAGAAAACAACCTCACCCAAGGTCACAATACATTTGGAAACGCAAAGGGAACATTTCCACAAATCTCACAGTCTAAAAGTTGAGGAATTCCATTACGAAAAGCAATCAAAACTTACTTGGTAATTGACAGAGCAAGTTCACATGAGCTGCTTTGTAATAAAATTGATTTTTAGCCGAATACCACCTTAGCATGGAAATTGAACACAAAATAATTCTCGCACAGCCTAAACACTTAATTACCCTTGTGTATTAGAACCAATACCATACATGCTCCAAAATTTTGAATACAACAAAACAATTTCAATAAAATTCAATCACCTCCATGAAAGTATGACAACTTGTTCCTAACTATATTGTCTTCTGCAAAACTAGATATAATTTGTCTTAATGTTTTGCTTACTGAATGTTTTGTTTAAATCATAGTGGGGCGGTTGGGTAGCCTAGTGGTTAAAGCGTTCGCTCGTCACGCCAAAGACCCGGGTTCGATTCCCGACATGGGTACAATGTGTGAAGCCCATTTCTGGTGTCCCCCGCCGTGATATTGCTGGAATATTGCTAAAAGCGGCATAAAACCATACTCACTCACTCACTCACTCACTTAAATCATAGTCTCAGTGTTTGAGAAAAGAGGAAAATTAAACCTCAAAAACATACTTTTTTCTGTCTGTTCTAGTCAGTCTGGTCTTTTTGAATTTTTTCATGCTGATAAAATCGATTCAGCTCAAAAAAAGAAAATCTCTCCTTTAAAAAAACCATTTTATTCCACATTTGTAAAGATTTCGTTGGCAGATATTAAAACCAGACAACATTTATTTTAAATGTTCTTCTTCAACCTTGTGCTAAACTTGTAATGAAACAAAGTGTGCACATGCACTTTCTGATGGGGAAATCAAATAAAAACATTTTTAAAAACCTCTCACCGGGATCAAACCTTTTTGATACATCCGTGGTTGTATCAGTACCTGATGAGGTCATAACACTACCTGAGGTGCCACTGGTCACATGTTTAAAGAGAATACCTCACACACACACACACACACACACACACACACACACACACACACACACACACACACACACACACACACACACATTTAAAGAGAATACCTCACTCACTCACACACACACACACACACACACACACACACACACACACACACACACACACACACACACACACACACACACACACACACAGTGTTTTGCTTGTCTGTGTGTTTTATCAGCCCTTATGTCACTCTCCCTAAGACATGTATCACTGTAGAGGCGATCTCAAAACTTGACTAATCGTTAAACTATTCTAACCCCGCTTCCTACAGAAACCTGACAACAAAATGAATACAAATTATATATATGATCACTCAACATCCAAGAGTATGACATTATCAGGTAAGACATTTGTCTTCTATAATTACTCTGTCTGTTTGAGAAATGTTCAGCTTTGATAAAACAAACTACTTGTATCACTTCATAAGTAGCAATCTTCTGGACATAAATGTAATAAATATATCCTAATAGTCTACTGTGCAAACATCTGCACAAAAACACCCTTATCTCCAAACATCCTAATGTGTTTTCAAGAAATAATTCCATCTCAAAACATAAACTTTATTGCATTTCTTGCAATATCAATACATTTCATATTCCCTAATGTCCACTGAAGACAGTAAATATTGCGACTATATGAAACATGACAATCGTCAATGAGTTGCATAAACTCAATACCACATCACTAAACGCTCAAAACATAAGAAAGATATGGAATTTTGATTGTAATATTGTTGGACATCTGTAAGCTTGACGGCACTAGCGCCTATCTCTAGCCACATAGCTGGCTGCATATTGCTATGAATATGGAAACTGGCCCACACTTGACATTCACATATATTCTCATGATGGCTATCTGGTGTCACAGGGGCAGTATGGCATGGGGCATACTGCAGGCAAATACAGACTGTGCAGACTTCATTCAAGGTCATCAGGCAACTTCTTGTTCATGGTACTGTTATTCATTTTAACTGCCTACTTTTCAAAGTAGACACAATTTATGGATAACAACTTCTTTAATACCGAAAAGGCAACGTTTCGGTATACATCCTTATACCATTGTCAAGCAAGACTGGAGTATTTTCACTCAAAAAAGTATTTTCTTTCAAGAGTTGATTGAAATGAGATTAATAGGAAACATTCAAACGGTAAATCCACATTCCAGTACAGAAGTTATTTGTGGTTTGAATTCCGTATACTCCACCACTATAAAATAATAACAAGAACCATCAAGACTTAACAAACCACATGTAGCTTTTTTTCAAGGTTTTCAAGGGCGATTAAAGATGTTGGACTTTTAAAGAATAACCTATCCTGGTAAGAATCTCACACATATATAAAACCCTGAACGTGTGCCTATGAGATGATGGTCAGAGCAGTCCTGTGATGATGATGAACAACCATGTGCAAGATGGAGTCTGTCATACAGACCTAGCCTTGTTCCAAGGCTGTACTGAGACATAAGTCCATGGATGTGTCATAATTCTATCCTCCTAATAGGCAAGTCTAGACATGTGGACAGTACATTCTCTTATAGGGACAACTTGTTCTTATTGTTTATATAATCTAGTAATTATGACTTAACCAAATAATAATTGCCTTAGAGACTTGTGCAAGTCTAATAAAGACCTTGCAACAATAAATATATAAAAAATGCCAAAGAAGTCTATAAAAGTTTGGCAAGTCTAGATTCCTTAAGTTGCTGAAAATGAAAAGAGTCTCTGGAGTCTATATTAAAACATTTAACTAAACATACATTATTTTGATACTAATATACCAAATGACAGTATACATACTACTCAAAAGAAGTAAAAGAACAACCAATTTGTTAACAGCCATGACAACTGTAGTCATGTGATAAAATCGGGAGAAAGTTGTGTTTTCTTTTACTTCTTTTCAGGAGCAAAATAGTTAGTTTATAGAAGAGGGTCATGACAGAAATCTGCATTGATGAGACACGAGAGGGGATACATCAGTTGGTGAAAAGTTGTGACACATCGGAAATATGTTCCCCGGGGCCAGGCGGCAAAGGCAGACCAAGTCCGATTCTGCGTGGAATCTCATCACCACCTGTTGAGGTACTGGTCCGGGGAAGCAATGGCAAGCTGATGTGCATGGTGGTAATCCCATTCAAACAACTTACCTTTGCACAAGACAATATAAAGTGTTGACAACCACATGGTACAGACATTGATGTAAGAAACTCTTCCCTTTCCTAAAAGTGTTGAAAGATCAATCTTTATACAAAAGTGGTTCTACCAAAGAATTCAATATGTGCCATGTGACTTCAATATGTGCCATGTGACTTCAATATGTGACATATGACTTCAATATGTGACATGTGACTTCAATATGTGCCATGTGACTTCAATATGTGCCATGTGACTTGAATTGCTTGATGACATCATTGTATTTCTGTTGACATTTGGGATTTCTTATACCTGGTTTAACAAATAATGTTTCTCCAGTGAATCAAAGACTTTGATCGTAACCCACAGACTAGAGTGTCATGCAAGTCACCTTTCCAGCTCCATGTGGTCATCACAGTACAAACACTAAACACTACAATGCATTATGGGTAAATTGTTGTACTTACTGAAGATCTTGCGAAAGAAGTGACCCCTTCCTGGTTCAAAGTCCAAACTTCGACTCAGATCTGAAAATGAACACATTTCATCTTAATTGATTCATAACAAGGCCAAACCAATAAAGGTTGAATGTGGTTCTGATAAACATACCTTAATGTCAAGGTTACTAAGCATGTCACCATAAGAGGTGACATGTTTGTTTGTTGTCCTTGCCAGACATTTTCCAGCTATATCACAACACCCGGCAAATAATCAACTTCAGACCTGACAAACCGATGGTCGATATACTTAGTAACATCCCACAAGCAGAGTACAATGACATGGAGTCAACCAAGTCAACCAAGTCACTTACAACAAACAGGGTGCTGGGGACCTGTTCTAACCTGGCTCCACACAGGGTGCTGGGGACCTGTTCTAACCTGGCTCCACACACGGTGCTGGGGACCTGTTCTAACCTGGCTCCACACAGGGGGTTGGGGACCTGTTCTAACCTGGCTCCACACAGGGGGTTGGGGACCTGTTCTAACCTGGCTCCACACAGGGTGCTGGGGACCTGTTCTAACCTGGCTCCACACACGGTGCTGGGGACATATTCTAACCTGGCTCCACACAGGGTGCTGGGGACCTGTTCTAACCTGGCTCCACACACGGTGCTGGGGACCTGTTCTAACCTGGCTCCACACAGGGTGCTGGGGACCTGTTCTAACCTGGCTCCACACAGGGTGCTGGGGACCTGTTCTAACCTGGCTCCACACACGGTGCTGGGGACCTGTTCTAACCTGGCTCCACACAGGGGGTTGGGGACCCGTTCTAAACTGGCTCCACACAGGGTGCTGGGGACCTGTTCTAACCTGGCTCCACACAGGGTGCTGGGGACCTGTTCTAACCTGGCTCCACACAGGGGGTTGGGGACCCGTTCTAAACTGGCTCCACACAGGGTGCTGGGGACCTGTTCTAAACTGGCTCCACACAGGGTGCTGGGGACCTGTTCTAACCTGGCTCCACACAGGGGGTTGGGGACCCGTTCTAAACTGGCTCCACACAGGGTGCTGGGGACCTATTCTAACCTGGCTCCACACAGGGTGCTGGGGACCTGTTCTAACCTGGCTCCACACAGGGTGCTGGGGACCTATTCTAACCTGGCTCCACACAGGGTGCTGGGGACCTATTCTAACCTGGCTCCACACAGGGTGCTGGGGACCTATTCTAGCCTGGCTCCACACAGGGTGCTGGGGACCTATTCTAGCCTGGCTCCACACAGGGTGCTGGGGACCTGTTCTAACCTGGCTCCACACATGGTGCTGGGGACCTGTACTAACCTGGCTCCACACAGGGTGCTGGGGACCTATTCTAGCCTGGCTCCACACAGGGTGCTGGGGACCTATTCTAACCTGGCTCCACACAGGGTGCTGGGGACCTATTCTAGCCTGGCTCCACACAGGGTGCTGGGGACCTGTTCTAACCTGGCTCCACACATGGTGCTGGGGACCTGTACTAACCTGGCTCCAAACAGGGTGCTGGGGACCTATTCTAGCCTGGCTCCACACACGGTGCTGGGGACCTATTCTAACCTGGCTCCCACTGAGTGCTGGGGACCTATTCTAACCTGGCTCCCACTGAGTACTGGGGACCTATTCTAACCTTGCTCCACACAGGGTGCTGGGGACCTATTCTAACCTGGCTCCACACAGGGTGCTGGGGACCTATTCTAACCTGGCTCCCACAGAGTGCTGGGGACCTATTCTAACCTGGCTCCACACAGAGTGCTGGGGACCTATTCTAACCTGGCTCCCACTGAGTGCTGGGGACCTATTCTAACCTGGATCCCACTGAGTGCTGGGGACCTATTCTAACCTGGCTCCCACAGAGTGCTGGGGACCTTTTCTAACCTGGCTCCACACACGGTGCTGGGGACCTATTCTAACCTGGCTCCACACAGGGTGCTGGGGACCTATTCTAACCTGGCTCCACACAGGGTGCTGGGGACCTATTCTAACCTGGCTCCCACAGAGTGCTCGGGACCTATTCTAACCTGGCTCCACACAGGGTGCTGGGGACCTATTCTAACCTGGCTCCACACAGGGTGCTGGGGACCTATTCTAACCTGGCTCCACACAGGGTGCTGGGGACCTATTCTAACCTGGCTCCACACACGGTGCTGGGGACCTATTCTAACCTGGCTCCACACAGGGTGCTGGGGACCTATTCTAACCTGGCTCCACACACGGTGCTGGGGACCTATTCTAACCTGGCTCCCACAGAGTGCTGGGGACCTATTCTAACCTGGCTCCACACAGGGTGCTGGGGACCTATTCTAACCTGGCTCCCACAGAGTGCTGGGGACCTATTCTAACCTGGCTCCACACATGGTGCTGGGGACCTATTCTAACCTGGCTCCACACAGGGTGCTGGGGACCTTTTCTAACCTGGCTCCACACACGGTGCTGGGGACCTATTCTTACCTGGCTCTGCACAAGGTGCAGGGGACCTATTATAACCTGGCTCCCACTGAGTGCTGGGGACCCATTCTAACCTGGCCCCCCACTGAGTGCTGGGGACCTATTCTAACCTGGCTCCCACAGAGTGCTGGGGACCCATTCTAACCTGGCTCCCACAGAGTGCTGGGGACCTTTTCTAACCTGGCTCCCACTGAGTGCTGGGGACCTATTATAACCTGGCCCCCCACTGAGTGCTGGGGACCTATTCTAACCTGGCTCCCACAGAGTGCTGGGGACCTATTATAACCTGGCTCCACACATGGTGCTGGGGACCCATTCTAACCTGGCTCCCACAGAGTGCTGGGGACCTTTTCTAACCTGGCCCCCCACTGAGTGCTGGGGACCTATTCTAACCTGGCTCCCACAGAGTGCTGGGGACCTATTCTAACCTGGCCCCCCACTGAGTGCTGGGGACCTATTCTAACCTGGCTCCCACAGAGTGCTGGGGACCCATTCTAACCTGGCTCCCACAGAGTGCTGGGGACCTTTTCTAACCTGGCTCCCACTGAGTGCTGGGGACCTATTATAACCTGGCTCCCACAGAGTGCTGGGGACCTATTATAACCTGGCTCCCACTGAGTGCTGGGGACCCATTCTTACCTGGCTCCCACTGAGTGCTGGGGACCCATTCTAACCTGGCTCCCACTGAGTGCTGGGGACCTATTCTAACCTGGCTCCCACTGAGTGCTGGGGACCTATTATAACCTGGCTCCACACACGGTGCTGGGGACCTATTATAACCTGGCTCCACACATGGTGCTGGGGACCTATTATAACCTGGCCCCCACTGAGTGCTGGGGACCTATTATAACCTGGCTCCACACATGGTGCTGGGGACCTATTCTAACCTGGCTCCCACTGAGTGAAGGAGACCTATTCTAACCTGGCCCCCACTGAGTGCTGGGGACCTATTCTAACCTGGCCCCCACTGAGTGCTGGGGACCTATTATAACCTGGCTCCACACATGGTGCTGGGGACCTATTCTAACCTGGCTCCACACACGGTGCCGGGGGGGACCTATTCTAACTTGGCTCTACAAGAGTTTCCATGGATGTCAACAGATTCAGCAATTCACAAATCGAAGGCCATTGTGACCATGTATCTTTTAGAGCAAACCATGAAAAACAATTTCACTATGTATGATCAATTAGTTGACAAGAATATTCATCTGGCAAAATACTGAGTAATGAAGTCCGTATCCTCAGAGACTTCCATGCTGTGGCTTCCCGCCATGTTTACCCGAAACAAACCCGCTGAACTCTTTGCTCCTCCGACCCTACATTGATTCTTAATGAAGTGGAAAAATGAAGGTCACAAAACCACTCATTCGCAGCACCACTTCAGAGATCTGTTAGGAAACCACTACTTTTTACAAATCGCCAATAAAATGCCTTTTCAAGAGTCAATGCTTTGCGCGCCCTAAATCTCCAGTCTGAAAGACTGTGGCAAGAGGGGAGTCGCGCTTGCATGACTCTCAACAGACAGTTGGGGGATAGATTACTATCTCATATCATACAAGGACTCGTGGCTGGAGAAGCTTGATAGCTTCATAGTGAACAATAGGAGTGTTTGTAACACCTGTAAACAGATTTCCATGGCTGAATACTTTGATGTCGAAATATCAACATGCCTGTCAAAACACGGCAATCGCCTGAGGCGATTAATCTACATAACTGTTGTTCCATCAATAACAATAAACATCAGCTCCTCCGAGGTTACCTGTCTTATTTGCAACAACAGGTCATGTCAAAATTGGATTTGATCATTATATATTAAGAAAGGAAGGGAGTAGTCTTGAGAACTGTTTGTTTCTTGTCCTTGCTCGTGTTCTTTCCCCACACAATAATTTGCTGCAAATGGTAAAACAGGTGCCCTCTTCTAAGGTCGAATTTTAATGTGAAATGTTATGCATACATTATAATCATTCATTTATTACCTATAATAATAAAATACGGAGACAATAAATTCCCTTTATTATTGTGGCTTAAGTACATCAATTTCTTTTGAAATTTGATGTTAAACTCAACGTACGTTATTCTGAGTGAGTGAGTGAGTGAGTGAGTGGATGGGTGAGTGAGTGAGTGAATGAGTGAGTGGTGTGTTGTTATACCAATATTCCAGCTATATGACGGCAGTCTGTAAATAATGGAGTCTGGACCAGACAATCCAGTGATTAATATCATGAGCATCGATCCACACAATTGGGATACGATGCCATGCATCAATCAAGTCAGCAGGCCTGACCACCTGATCCTGTTAGTCCCCTCTTACGACAAGCATAGTCGCCCAAAATCTACTGCAAGCATGGGTTGCTGAAGACCTATTCTACCCCGGATCTTCACAGGTCGAGTGAGTGAGTGAGTGAGTGAGTGAGTGAGTGAGTGAGTGAGTGAGTGAGTGAGTGAGTGAGTGAGTGAGTGAGTATTTATCCCCAAATCTGCAGCAAATGTCAGTAAACATTCCCACACCCCACCCTGAAGTACATATGGCACCCAGCAGCACAATGTCCAGGATATAAGTTTATATTTGCCTCCCTCCCCTCACCTGAGCGTATTTATATCACCTGAACGTGACGAGCCTACCTGTGCACACAATGCAGCGGACAGACAGGTAGACTGACATGATGTGTACAACGAGCCACTAATTACTTACACCTATTGTTCCCACAGAATAAACACAACCACTTTAACCTGCACCAACACAAACTTTCAGGAAAATAACACAAGTCAGTCTGTATTATATGAGTGTCTGATTACTACCCAATCACAATGCATGATTCTCCTGTGTACACTCATATGCAGTAAGAACCTCTATCTAAATCTCCACACAAAAAATCAAGTTCATATAATGTCAATGCCAATTTAGATCACACCCTCCTTGGCAATCTCACTAAATGGCCTGGCCAGCCCGTGTGCGAAATATGCTTAATGTCAGAAAGCGCACGTTAAATCTCCAATTGTAAGTAAGCTGTAGTTCAACACATCTTGACCTATGACTTAGTAAGTTCAAAAATATAATGTAAGGCAGAGATACTTTATATTTACTTGTCATCTACATTCCTGTATCTGACTTCAAGCCAACGACTTTGTTTATGACAGTGATTCAACTTAGAGACAAAACATACACAACAATGTCAGAACCTAAATCACAATAGCACACTTACCAGTGACACAATGTTCCCTTCTGGACAAAGCCGTGTTTTAAGTCCCTCTCTCCTTGCACAGGTAACCTGTTACCAGTGTGTCTAACCAAGCTGACCTACCTGACACTGCCCCAGTCCCTGATTCCCGCCTCCCATCACCTGCTATTACCCTGGTGTTTTCTTACCCTGGTCCCAGGACATAGCTAAAGGGAGGCAACTCTAACTGACTATCTGACCAGGTACAGCAGCCAGCCTGTGTCTAACCTGTCCAGGCAGGGACAGACTTTATTTCTTGGCTTACAGAATGTTTTATGAATAATCACAAGGTGGGAATAAAACAATTAAAATAAAAAAACATTTAAGATTTTGTATTTGTTCATCGAGAAGTTATTTGATTATGTTGGATTGTGTTAAGAATGAAATGACATATCTTCCGAATTTGTCACTGTTGGTCAGTTCAACAGAAGTAGCACTAGGGCTGGGACGAGGCAAAATTTACTACCCAGGTACCCACCCCCCTATTACCCGACCCTACCCGGGTACCCACTGTAGGTCTCATAAGATACAAAATGTATGATTGGGATTTTTTTTTACCACAGCACTTACAAAACGTATTTAGATACATGTATTAAACGATCTGGTCATGCATTCACTGAAGTTGACTTAAGTTATATCTTATGCAACCATATGAAAAATGAATGGGTGCATAGTAAGAAAGAAATGCGAACATTAGTGACTTGTAGTGTATATAACCATAGAGTTCAAGATAATTTTTGTCATTAAACAATATATCACGTGACTAACCAGGGTCCGGGTAGTCCTGTGGGTACCCGGGTCCTACTCAGTACCCACCCGGCCCGGGTACCCAAATTACCCGCCCCAGCCCTAAGTAGCACACACAGGTCATAAAAATCAGGTATTTTACTCTGCATCTGCGTCTGCTTCAAGATATGAGGACACCTCCATAGAAAGTCTGATGAACCTTGAGCAAACACTGATCCAATCAAAATGATGGAGTTCTTGAGCTAATCAGATGCTTCTTTCTGAAACAATTTGGCTCAAATTTTACTGCCTCAATTCTGAAATTTTGATCTCTGACAAAGAAAACCACCATAGAACACGAATATACCCTCGACTGTAACCCTGTGGGGTGTAGATGTCATGGTGGTCACAGACGATGTAGAAAGATCCACAACAAACTGGATCGCATTCAGATTTCCTTGATTGTACTTGTTTTCAAGACACAGAAATCAGATGTACCTTCCTAAATACTCCGATCCCTGGTTCCAAGAAATTAGAAGTCTCGATGCTGATTGGCTGATTAGAAAGTTCACCTGACGCGACCTCCTATACAGGTGTCCTCGGATCTTCACCCAGAGAGGAAGTGTATCGGAGTTAAAGATGGGATTTTAATGAGATTGCCCTCCCGCTGTGACAGCGTGAGGCAGGATCCCGTTTCTCCAACTATGGCTGCTCCCAGGGATGACTTACAGTGATAGGGTTATTGTCCGCACCGTACCGTGCAAATGTATCTCAAGTGATGGTAACAGAACTTTTTAATCAACTATAACTGCAGAACATAATTACAGAAATACATTTGTTTTGTTAAGTGAGTGAGTGAGTGAGTATTGTTTAACGCCGATTTTAGCAATATTCCAGGAATATCACGGCGGGGGAAACCAGAAATGGGCTTCACACATTGTGCCCATGTCAGGAATCGAACCCGGGTCTTCGGCGTGACGAGCGAACGCTTTAACCACTAGGCTACCCAACCGCCCATTTTGTTAAGTCAAGGTAGTGACAAAGTTTTGATATTTCACCATTGAATGATCAGTATAGTGTTATGTAGTTGCATTCATTAAAGAAAGGCCTACACAGAATAATACTGTAAAGAAGGCCAGAGGGTTTTTTTCAAGTTTACAGATTTTCAGCCCAAGATTTCAGGTAAAAACAATTTTTTAAATTAAATTAAATTCTCAAATATATATATTTATTTTCTTAAAATATTACATAGACAGAAAATACAAAAGCAGAGGTGGGAGAAAAGTGATTTGTTTTAAATTGTTGCATCGTTTTTTAATTATAGTATTTTAAATAATTTTTTTATATTGATGGTGACAGTTCATATAGGTCATATATGAGTTTTATAACTTTTCTTACCAGCAGATTAATAAAAAGCTTTTCATTTTTTCATTCACATTTCATCAGATTTGTGAACCAAGTTTTTTTTAAATTTGATTAACATTGTTAGTAATCATATTGTAAATGGGATAAAGTGAGGAAAGTCTTTCACTCGTATTGGTTGCCATGGTACCAGTGTAGTTGGTTATGTTCTTGTTTCCATAAGTTTATTCAGTATTTTATTGGCAGTTTTAGAAACTAGTAAGTAACAGTAAAGACAAGATATTTTTTTAGGGATGACAACTTCTTTGTTCTATTATGGTGCGACATCCTAGATCCTAATACCATTGTCAAGCAAGAATGAAGTAAGACAGTGCCGTCAGTATATTTAGACAGTAAATGATTTTATTGTACATTCTAGGCCTGAGTCCCATCATCTTCCTATCTGGTGTTTCTCAGATTGAGATCAGTGGCTGGTAGAGTAAGCAACAGGTAGATGTAGGTTATAAACAGTTGGAGAGAACCTAATCAGATACAGCGGATTGATAATTGGAATGGATTCAGAACGGAAAGAGTTTAGCAGTTACAATCTGAAGATACTCAAGCTATTCTAGATTCTTTCATGGCAATACTGCCTCACAATGTCGGGGCAGCCGCTGGTAAATTAGCTGAAGTTTTCCATCATGCTGGCTCTCTCTTTGAATCAGGACCTGGAGTACCAACTCGGCAAGAAGTGCCACTATGGCTTGCATGAGAATGTATCAAAGCCAAAGCTAATAAGTATATTTGTCTAAATCAGTTCCACTGTATACCTTAAACAGGATTTGGGTGGTTTGTTGTTTAACACCGCACTCAGCAATATTCCAGCTATATGACAGCAGTCTGTAAATAATCGAGTCTGGACCAGGCCATCCCATGATTGACATAATGAGCATCGATCCAAGCAATTGGGATACAATGACATGCATCAACCAAGTCAGCGAGCCTGACCACCCGATCCCGTTAGTCGCCTCTTATGACAAGCACAGTCGCCTTTTATGACAAGCATGGGTTGCTGAAGACCTATTCTGTCCTGGATCTTCACTGGTCCCATAAACAGGAAAGTTGCTGAATAATTGTATTAAAAAAACGAACTTTCATTATTTATATTTTCTGATAAGTAGTTATTATTCAAGTCGAGGGTTGTCAGTGATTAAAGATGTCCGTGTAGTGCATACAATAATAAGTTGTTTCTGAATAAGATAAAGTCAATATAAGATTGTTCAAGGGTTAAGGGTGATATCGATCCTATACACAAAATGTCTCCTTATTTTTTTAGGACATTGTCAATTCAGTTTCATCAGGTAAGTCATATGGTTTGGATACCAGTACATCATCTCATACAGGAGTCTGAATAATGAGCTCATTGTAGTCACACAGATGCTGAGAATGTCACAGCTGACGAAATTAGAACACCAATTGTCTCACTGGAGGTGGGAAACGCTATTACAGAAATATTATAAAGGTTGAATTACATTTGCAAATTAATAGAACTCCTGTGATATCAATGTACTCCGTTTGAAAGCTTTACATTTATGTCAATTATTTAAAATGAGATAGACAGGGATGTAAACACTCTGGACATGTGACCTAAAATATAAATTATCTTACACCTGTACTATGGGCCGTGTGGCCTGAAATATGATATAAACTTGATTGATTGATTGATTGATTGATTGATTGGAAAGGCTTGATGTTGTACCCCAGATATTTTCAGACATATTCATAGTAATGGTCGCCTCCGTGGTCTTGTGATAGAGCGTCTGCCCGGAGAGCGGAAGGTCTGGGGTTCGATCCCCGGCCGCGTCATACCCAAAGACGTTAAAAGATGGTACTTGTTGTTACCCAGTTTGGCGCTCGGCATAAAGGGGATAAAACAAGGACTGGTCGGCTCGGAGTCAGTATACTGTGTCTGAGTGGGGTATTCATATTAAACTGCCGCATGGTATCTCAGTGAGCTAGCACTATAAATCGGCATCAGTCCGGACTAGTACAAGCAGCCACGCAAACACGTGCATGCACGTCGCTATATAAGTGCAATAATTTTGGACGTGCCGTTAAACCCAATTTCACCTCACCTATATTTAGAGTGAATTCTTAAAACAGTATTTGACACAATGTTTCCAGAAAGGTGGAATATTGGTATGATTCTTCCTCTCTGCAAGGTGATCAGATGGCTGTTAATGATTATAGGACCTTCTCACTATCACACATAAGGGTAAGCCTCTCACAAGTGGTGAGTGAGTGAGTGAGTTTGATTTTACGCCGCTTTTAGTAATATTCCAGCAATATCACGGCAGGGGACACCAGAAATGGGCTTCACACATTGTACCCATGACGGGAATCGAACCCGGGTCTTCGACATGACGAGCAAACGCTTTAACCACTAGGCTACCCGACTGCCCCCGCTTTTTACAAGTATTCTTGGGTCATGTATACGATGGTGGATGGCGTGGAATAACATCTGTGATGAGTAGCAGACAGGTTTCAGAGGGGAATACTCAACATTTCATCACAGATTTGTTTTGCAATCATCAGTTTTCAAAATTGGCACATTGAGAATGTTAGCTCATCATTCTTACATACGTATTCCTCTTACACATCACTACTTGAAAAGTTGGCATCACAATTAATGCCACATAAGGATTTAATCAGAACACTGTGAAAAGTTTGTTGTTTATCCTACAAATTAAATGTAGATCAGACCCATAAAAAAGCTTTCTAAAAAGTGAGATGTTATTATCTGTAAAAATTGTGATCGTGATATAAATTGGGCACAAATACCATTTTCTGTTGCTTTGTCCATAGAGTGTGGGGTGGTCGGGTAGCCCAGTGGTTAAAGCTTTCACTCGTCACGCCTAAGGCCTGGGTTCATGAAAATATGTTCTACTGTTTCTCTTTTACTTATTTCACACTGTTTTTCATCTTTATTCATTCTTATTTCACATTTCCATTTTTGGGAAGTTCTCAGATTCGTAAACCAAGTCTTATAAGAAAGAGTCAGGCCAAACTGATGATACGGCAACTGGTGATACTTGACATCAAAGTTCCGGCCATGTAACACCTGGCAAACCCTACCTGAGCATACTGCCCTCCTTAATTGCAGGTAACTATATCCTGTTACGGGTCACCTTTGTGGCCTGTCCACTCTTTCGCTTTGATGTCCACAAGTAACAAGACATCACATGAAAGCTTTGGACATGAAAAGAAAGATATTTCTTCACTGTGTCATAAAACTCAGATTCCACAGCTCACTTTGAATTCCTTTCGGGAATTAGTATGTCGAACTGGGGACGTATTGCATTACATTTTATACAAAAAATATATTGCTCAGAGGTGTATGTAGGGTAATGTTACTGAAAAGGTTTAAAAAATCATTTTCTCCAAGAAAACAATTCTGTTATCTTATACTTTATCTCTACATATAATTCTGTCAAATCTCTAGTATTAGCTGAGAATACTGTTCATGCCAAGAATAAACTTATATACACAGCATTTGCATATTGCATATACTTAAATCTGATACACACTACATTTGTGTGATATAGCAATAACAAGGACATACTACATGTATATACACTGAGGGGCAGTGGGTTAATCTAGTGGTCAAAGCGTTCGCTTCTCACGCCAAAGACCTGGGTTCAATTCCCCACATGGGTTCAATGTGTGAAGCCCATTTCTGGTGTCCCCTGCTGTGATATTGCTGGAATGTTGCTGAAAGCGGCATAAAACCTCACTCACAAACAAAATACAGCCAAGATGGTGTCCCCCGCCGTGATATTGCTGGAATATTGCTAAAAGCGGCATAAATCAATACTCACTCACAAACAACATACAGCCAAGATGGTGTCCCCCGCCGTGATATTGCTGGAATGTTGCTAAAAGCGGCATAAATCAACACTCACTCACAAACAACATACAGCCAAGATGGTGTCCCCCGCCGTGATATTGCTGGAATGTTGCTAAAAGCGTCATAAATCAACACTCACTCACAAACAACATACAGCCAAGATGGTGTCCCCCGCCGTGATATTGCTGGAATGTTGCTAAAAGCGGCATAAATCAACACTCACTCACAAACAACATACAGCCAAGATGGTGTCCCCCGCCGTGATATTGCTGGAATATTGCTAAAAGCAGCATAAATCAATACTCACTCACAAACAACATACAGCGAAGATGGCTTGAAGCAACATCTGAGTGGCAATTGCAACAAGATTTGGGACTAGATATCTGTTCAAAGTAGCAACAATTACCTTAGTTACCATTTTGATTTCAGGTAGCATGTATAGGTAGGAAAAGAACCTAAGCTTTCCACATAAATTCTGATTAACATTGAGACTTAGTTCTCTTGCAGTGTGAGATGAGTTGGCTAAAGCTGCCTGCAACAGTATTTCAGTTATAGCATGGCTGATAACATCATTATTGCAGATAACCAAAGCTTGTACTGCAGTAAGCTGATGCACAACCTAGGTAATATGTATCATTTATAGCACAGAAATGTCAATAGATTTATAAACACTCCAAAAAAAGGTTGTAAGAACATGAAACTTGTATGAATAACAACTTCTTTGTTATCTGTCACACGTTTCAGCACTACTTCTTGCCCCATCTTCAGGTGAACAGAATTGTTGTTATCAGTTATAGCCATGTCTTCATGTTCTTCGGGGGCGGTCGGGTAGCCTAGTGGTTAAAGCTTCGCTCGTCACCCCGAAGACCCGGGTTCGATGGGTACAATGTGTGAAGCCCATTTCTGGTGTCCCCTGCTGTGATATTGCTGTGATATTGCTGGAATATTGCTAAAAGCGGCGTAAAACCGTACTCACTCACTAATGTCTATCACAGACTAAAATAAGTTTGGTTTGGAATCTGAATCCACAGCAATGTTCATTCTCAACTTGAGGAAAGGTGGACCCTATAGCCCACGTACAAGTTATCCCCCAAAATGTGGGCCACTCAGGAATTTGATGGGATGTTGCTGGAAATATGGATGATCCATCATTCCCATCAGTCAGATCTTCTGACAGTCTAAGCCATGGGAAGTTCAAGCCAATTCCCTTGAAACACGCTCGGTGTATACTTTGTCCCTGGGTCCTCACTTGATAGCTAACCTTACAAAATATTGTCACTTCCTTAGAATTATCTGTTTTGTCGTGATTATCAATTGCTTTTCGTTTCCTCAAAGAGAATGAAAATATCCTGGCCTGCTGTTTGACCGATGACAACTCGGTCATCATGCCAGTGTCATGGAAATATATGCATCTTGAAATACGATTGGCTATTTCTGGTGAAATAGACCAATCACGAGCTTGATAAGGAATGTTTTGGAGCAATTACCTCAGTATTTCATGGGCATTTACTGTGTATGATTATTACTCATACATTGTGCAGTGTACAAAACCGTGATACGGATCCATACAAAGCTAAACACAGAGCCTTCCAACCATGTTCAACGGAAAGCAGAATTTGTGAAAGCATGACTTGGAGTTTAACAAGGTTAAAACAAACTTACACTGTTCTGATATCAGGATATTTCATTTGTTTTATTAAGTTGGAATTAAATCAAACACGAAGTAGACACAATTAATGGATAACAACTTCTTTATTTACCATAAAGGCCTTCACTTAAATTGTGTCTACTTTGTCATCGGTCTACTTCTAAGAAATGCCTATCAAACAAACATGACCATCTCCAAGTTGAATGCGCCAATGACGCAATGGTGCAACCTAAAATAAACTCTGCACTGTTCATTTTTAATACAAATAATGGCATACTCCACATGAACGTAGCCAAACATAACAATGCACTTATCACTGTCGAACTACCGAATGTAAGGGGGGGATGTTTTTACTGAATAAATTCAACCTTTAGATACATTTCCCCCCAATCCAGCTGCCTTGAGTTTCACCATAAAAATATCATATATCATAACAAAATGAGCTCAAATGCATTTAGGTTACAGTTTCCATGACAACCATATGCAACAAATGTAACGCATACACACAATATTACTTATCACAAAGCCAAAATCTTGGCACGCATGCTGACTTTTATTGCACAGACTTTCTGAAATTCTGTTTATGATGAAGAACACGTAAGCAGAATACAGATCGTTGTAACACAGCTCAGTTATTTGAACTGGTCTGTAGCTCAGTGAGTTGTGTTCAGACATGCACATGTTAACGATGCTACAAGTGAACCAGCTCCCTCTGGGGTCTACTAAAACTGTGCCGGGGACTCACATGGAATCGGATCCAGTTTTCAGATCATAAGAGGATTACGAGCTATCAGATACAAAGTGTGTGAGTACGCTGCATGAAAGATGTTTGACTTCACTGATTGGTAATAAACTGGGAGTCATGTAATGCATCATTACTTTGATATCTGACGAGGTGTACATCACCATGTGGCCTACTTTTCAGCCCTATAAGTAGCGACCATTTTAGAGACCAAATGCAACCTAAATCTTTGATTGGCGACTTAAATTTATCTACTGCTCGCCACTTGGCTACCTAAAAGTAAACGTACTGGTGACAATATCTGTTTTAGATATCTGTTGGCTCCTAAAAACTTAGGTTTGGCTCCTAAAATAATGGTGTCAGGAGCCGCTTGGCTCCCTAACAAGAAAACGTATCCAAAAAGGCTGCTTTTACTACTCCTTTCTCTGTAGTACTTATATTTTCCATTTCTAGTTTAAGAGCTAACCCCTTATGATGGACATAAGAATGTGTCAGTCTGGGCCTGAAGAACCAGGGGTTGATAATGTGAGCAACAATTGGTGACCAATGAGACACAATCTACGCTGTCACGCCTTACATGTTTGTTTCCTTAATGGCATTACGTTAAGTGTCCAAGATAATGATAGCGAGAGATGGTTGCTTAAAGCCACAGACATCAATACTACAGCTTTATCACAATACATAAAGTACAATTGATTCCGTGGCATCTGATTATCTCACCAAGCAATTAATGTTTGTTTTCAATAACCAAAAATAAATAAGGCCACTCCCACTATTGGACTAGTGTTTCCTGATTGGCTGATAAAAGAACGGGCAGGATTTGTGTCGCATTATCAAAGAGTGTGGTTACTGATCGATGTTACTGATTTCATATATTTGTATACAGTTTTTTATGTAAATGATTAAAACAATCTGTGAAGTTATTATTAACCAGGTTTACACAGTGTGAACACTGTTTTTTTATGTTTATACCTCCTAAAAGGCAAAAACCTTGAAGTCAATTCTTACAAAGTCAGAAAATAATCGAGTCAGTTCCAGGTCGCTGAATGTATAAGTATAGTTTCACGCCATCGATGCTTTGTTTGTTGTTTAACACAACACTCTGCAATATATCATATACATGACGGCGGCCTGTAAATAATCGAGTCTGGACCAGACAATCCAGTGATTGACATCACTAGCATCGGGATACGCAATTGGGATACAGTGACATGCATCAACTAAGTCAGCGAGTCTGACCACGCAATCCTGTTAGTCCCCTTGTTACGGCAAGAATGGGTTGTTGAAGACCTATTCTCTCGCCAGGTCTTTACGGGTCACACCAATGCCTGGGCCTGACATCCCTATTAATTCCGCTCTGACAACAAGCACGTGGTACTGGGGTTGTCAGGGCATTTACACGCAAATGTACCACAGTTTCTTTGTTTCTTTGTTGTAGTTTAACCCCACAATTAGTAGTATTCCAGCTATATGATGGTGGCCTGTAAATAATCTAATCCGGACCAGAAAATCCTGTGATCGATATTGTGGTCAACGATCCATGCTGTTAGAGTAAAATGACAATCAACCAAATCACTGAGGCTGACCAACCGCTTCATGTAGTCGCCTCTTGCAACCAGCACAGGTTGGCTGGGACCTATTCGAACCCAGCATCACCACAGGGTCTTTCTGTAGTACCTATGCCAGTAGTGACCCAAACAATGGTATAGGGGGCCTATAATAACATGGAATGCTTGATGACCAGAGACAGACAATCTCCTTGGTCACATGTGACAGTTGAATTTTCTTTTGGGCACTTCAAACACTCTTAAGGCGGTCGGGTAGCCTAGTGGTTAAAGCGTACGCTCTTCACGCTGAAGACCCGGGCTCGATTCCCGACATGGGTACAATGTGTGAAACCCCTTTCTGGTGTCCCCCGCCGTGATATTGCTGGGATATTGCTAAAAGTGGCGTTAAACCATACTCACTCACTCACTCACTCAAACACTCTTAATACTCAGCATCAAATTAAAAGACCAACAATACTAGCTAAAAAGTTCCTTATTAAAATAAAGAACTATTTACTTACTACATCATGATTCTTAAAGAATTTGCCTCAAAAGACAAGTCATAAAACAGCAACCCAGCAATAAACGCTGGCTAGTCCAAGGGGAGACAACTCACCTGGTAGGCTCTCATTTCTGATCTGGAATGTCCTGCTCTTGAAGAAGCTCTCTGCCGAGGCTGTGGACGAAGGAACAACAGAATTAGTCACAGTCAGTCACACCCGCAATGCATAACAGTAACATACAGAAACATACAATTTTTGTTTTTTATTTGGTATGTTGTTTAAGGCTGCACTCAGCAATAGTCCAGCTGTAAATAGTAAATAATCGTGTCTGGACCAGACAAACCAGTTATTGATATTGTGAGCAATGATCCACACCATCGAGGTATAAGCACATGCTATCAACCAAGTCCCCAAGCCACAACACCCAATTCATTTGGTCACGTATGTTGTTTGTTTGTTTGTTCTGTTTGTTTGTTGTTTTTAACCCCACAATCAACAATATTCCAGCCATATGATGGCGTCCTGTAAATAATCAAGTCTGGACCACACAAAACAGTGATTGACACCATGAGCATCGATCTACGCATTTGGGATACGATGACACGCATCAAGCAAGTTCTAACCCGGAATCCCCACTGGTGTATAACATACAGTAACATATTGCCACAGACTGCTGCCTCACGGACACAGTAAAGACACCAACACGTTCCCTAGCTCCATGTACATATGCTTTGGGAGCAACTGTCTCCAGGCAACTGTTGACTGTATGAAGGTGAAAGCTTAGAAAACAACCCTATCACCCAGCAATGGTAAATAAGGTCCCAAATGTCATGCATTGATCGGACATTGCACAACAACACAACACTTTGCCACACTCAGGTTCTGTACATTGGTTTGATCTACTGCAGATGGAATATAAATAAGCTGCAGAACCCATATTCTTCTAAATTACAAACTCTTTTAGTTCAGTAGAAACATTCTCAGAAACAATAGATCACAAAAGGTGAGATTTTATTCTGGAATGAATATGGTGCAAAGACTTTGATCATGCAAGATATAGAAAATCAATAGTTCCTTTACATCATTTTCACAAATTCGTCATCTGCAATGACTGAGTCACGGAGTGTAATGCTGTAAGTTTGTATAAATATTGGTCCGGAATATCAGTCGGTCCGAAGTGTATAGTCATGATAATGACTTCTTCTCAGCTTCCTCGGAACATGCTCAGTCCCTGGAAAGTCTATGTATGCTCACCTTTGTTGTAAATGTTGGTTAAGTACTTATATATACTCCAATATACACAGACACATTTACATGAACATGAATTGGGAATTATATTTCAATTTGGGAATTTGCTGCATTTGTATTTGCATTTGCTGCAGATCAGCCTCAAAGTAGGTCCAGATAGATCCCTGTATCTCCGATCTTTCACCGCCAAGGGGATCATATCTCTTTGTTGTCTGACATAGGTGTTAGTGACATACAGTTTGAAAACATACCCAAGGGTGCCTAGGCTTCATGACACATGATTCTGGGTTCGAATCCCGGTTCGCCCCGATTATGTTTCTAGGTTTGTCAGTACCATACCCGTGCTTGTGGGTTTCACCGAAGTGGTAAACGTCTGAGACCTGCATCACTTCGGGCTTTCCTCCCACATTAAGCTGACAAGCCGTGATATAACTGGAATACTGTTAAAAGCGGCGTTAAACCAAACTCACTCACTCACTCACTTCATGACACAAAGGTCACAACTGTATGGGTTGTCTCCCTTTCAGAGTGCCAATGTTTTTAAAAAACCTGATTCTTTCATATTACTATAGTTAATCTGTCGCGATGTATTCACTTATAAGAACTGACTTCAATATGTGTGTGGATTTATTCATTTACACCAACACAAAAACATCTTGAAGTTAGTTCTTAATGATCAACAATCATTGTCCAAGCACCAAGAAACCTGAATCCACTTCATGTGGTCACAAGCACAGGGCTTCAAGCAAGAAGAAAGGTGTTCTTCCAAACACTTTTGGCCCATGTCATCATTATTTGGATGAATGGTCATCCAGTGACATCTCGTTAGCTCCAATCCTGTTAATCAAGACAGCTTTGGGTCCAGAGTCCTTGTATTCCAAACCCCTTGTATTCCAGAACCTTTGTAGGCCAAACCCCTTGTAGTCCAGACCCTTTGTAGTCCAGACCCCTTGTAGTCCAGACCCCTTGTAGTCCAGACCCTTTGTAGTCCAGACCCTTGTAGTCCAAACCCTAGTATTCCAAACCCCTTGTAGTCCAGAACCTTTGTAGGCCAAACCCCTTGAAATGTCCAGAATCCGTGTATTCCAGAGCTCCTGTAGTCCAAACCCCTTGTAGTCCAGACCCTTTGTAGTCCAGACCCTTGTAGTCCAAACCCTAGTAGTCCAGACCCCTTGTAGTCCAAACCCTTGTAGTCCATACCCCTTGTATTCCAGACCCCAAGTACTCAAGACCCCTAGTAGCATTGAAGCATACCAAATGGCAAAAAGCTTCAACAAATGGCTAGTTCTGATACATACAAGCACCTGCTTCCACAAAGTATGAATATTCATAAAAGATATATCAATATTTGAATGACAAGGATATTATCTCAGCACTACAACAGCCCAAACTCACTCTCGTACAGAGACTTCTGATCTAACTTAGAGACCAATGATCTACGTTAGAGATCACGATCTAACTTAGGCACTACTGATCTAACTTAGAGACCACCGATCTAACATAGAGACCACCGATCTAACATAGAGACCACCGATCTAACATAGAGACCACCGATCTAACTTAGAGACTACTGATCTAACATAGATACAACCGATCTAACCTAGAGACCACTGATCTAACTTAGAGAGACCACTGATATTACTTAGAGAACAATGATCTAACTCAAAGTCCACCTATCTAATTTAGAGATCACCGACCAAACTTAACAGAGGCTTACCACAGTTAGAGCTGAGATCACTTTTTGACTCTAGACCTGGTTCTGAACCTTATCTTGAATACTTTAATACTTTGCTTCTGATATACACTGGCTTTCTTATGAAGGGGTTACATGTACCAGGTTACCTACACGGCCAACTGGTTCATTCTGCTTTTGCTCTGGTACTGTGCACAGAGTATTGAGTTTTTACTGAGAGGGTCAGTTTCAATCCACTAATCCCTGTCCTAGACATCGGGACAGATCTCAGCAACCACCAAGTACTAAAGCAGTGATACATTACAGCAAGGTGAGACTCCAATCTTACATAGGTAGATAAACTACCAAATAGTTAGACCTTCCTAATCTCGGCCATAGTAGGTGATTATACGGTTCGTGGTCATATTGACACATCAGGATCGGATGAAAGTTAAGTTCATAAACAGATTTATCCAGACTATTGAGTCCCCTAGAACATAATAAATATTCAGGGTAGAGCATTACCACGATATACCCACAAAAGATAAATGTGACGTGAGGTGACATGGGGTTCAATGTCACAATCAAGATTACTTATATAGTGACGTGCATGCATGTATATGTGTGTGTGTGTTCATGCTTGTACTCATCCAGCCTAATTCCGATTATATATAGCTAGCCCACTGAGATACCATGCCGCAGTTTAACATGAATACCCCACTCAGACACAGTATACTGACTCCGAGCCGACCAGTCCTTGTTTTAGCCCCTTGATGCCGAGTGCCAGACAGGGTAACAACAAGTACCATCTTTTTACGTCTTTTGGTATGACACAGCCAGGGTTTGAATCCCGGACCATTGATGATCTAACACAGAGGTCACTGATGTAGCATAGAGACCACCAATCTAACACAGAGACCACCAATGTAACACAGAGACCACCAATCTAACTTAGAGACTACTGATCTAACATAGAGAACAACAATCTAACAGAGACCACCGATCTAACTAAGAGACCATCGATCTAATTTAGAATACCGATCTAACACAGAGACCACCGGTCTAACACAGAGACACTGATCTAACAGAGACCACCAATCTAACATAGACCACTGATCTAACTTAGAGAGCGATGTAACATAGGGACCACCGATCTAACACAGAGACCACTGATCTAACATAAGAGACCACCGGTCTAACTTAGAAACCACCGATCTAACACAGAGACCACCAATCTAACTTAGAGAACAACAATCTAACAAAGACACCACTGATCTAACAGAGACAACCAATCTTACTTAGACCACTGTTCTAACTTAGAGAACGTTCTAACATAGAGACTACCGATCTAACTTAGAGGAGACCACCTACCTAATTTAGAGACTACCGATCTAACAGACCACTGATCTAACTTAGAGACCACTGATATAACTTAGAGAACAATGATCTAACTGAGAGGCCACCGATCTTAGAGAACAATGATCTAACATAAAGACCACTGTTCTACATAGAGAACAATGATCTAACTTGGAGACCACCGATCTAGCACAGAGAGCACCGATCTAACTTAGAGAACGATGTAACATAGAGACTACAGATCTAACAGACCACTGATCTAACTTAGAGCCCACTGATATAACTTAGAGAACAATGATCTAACTTGGAGACCACCAATCTAACACAGAGACCACCGATCTAACTTAGAGAACGATGAAACATAGAGACTGACGATCTAAATTAGAGGAGACCACCTACCTAACTTAGAGACTACCGATCTAACAGACCACTGATCTAACTTAGAGACCAGTGATATAACTTTGAGAACAATGATCTAACTGAGAGACCACCGATCTTAGAGAACAATGATCTAACATAAAGACCACTGTTCTAACATAGAGAACAATGATCTAACTTGGAGACCACCGTTTTAACTTAGAGACCACCGATATAACAGAGACCACCAATCTAACACAGAGACCACCAATCTAACATAGACCACTGATCTAACTTAGAGAGCGATGAAACATAGAGACCACCGATCTAACTTAGAGAACAATGTTCTAACTGAGAGACCATGGATCTTAGAGAACAATGATCTAACATAAAGACCACTGTTCTAACATAGAGAACAATGATCTAACTTGGAGACCACCATTCTAACTTAGAGACCACCGATACAACAGAGACCACCAATCTAACACAGAGACCACCGATCTAACTTAAAGACCATCTATCTAACATAGACCACCAATCTGACATAGACCACTGATCTAACTTAGAGAGTGATGTAACATAGAGACCACCGATCTAACTTAGAGACCACTGAAATAAATTACAGAACAATGATCTAACTAAGAGACCAGTGATCTAACTTAGAGACCACTGAAACAAATTAGAGAACAATGATCTAACTAAGAGACCACCGATCTAACTTGCAGACCACTGATGTTGACCAGTATTCAGGAAATACAAACTCAATCGAATGTATCGGCGCTAAATAGTCCTGGTAACCTTTAAGAATGTATGCCAGCCCCCAGCCTCTGAACACCAAGACACACACCGAATAGCAGCGTGTAGCTGCCGATTACATCACATGTGTGCAGGCAATTGGCCTACAGGCTGATCAGTGGAGAATGTCACTCAAGTGTACACCTCATTACTGCTGTTACTTGAACAATACACTCACCATGGTACTGGATTATTACATACAAGCACCTGGATCATAAAATACAAGCACCTGGCTTTGTGGGTGGGTGAGTGAGTGAGTGGGTTTTGGTGAGTGAGTGAGTGAGTGGGTTTTGGTGAGTGAGTGAGTGAGTGAGTGAGTGAGTGAGTGAGTGAGTGAGTGAGTGAGTGAGTGAGTGGGTTTTGGTGAGTGAGTGAGTGAGTGAGTGAGTGGGTTTTGGTGAGTGAGTGAGTGAGTTTTGGTGAGTGAGTGAGTGAGTGAGTGAGTGAGTGAGTGAGTGAGTGGAACTTTCAACATGTGAGTCCTGTTACAACAAGCAAGGAGCCACCACGTCTTATCTCAATCTGCTCTTGCAACAAGCAGGGGAACCCATTCTCTCAATAGTGAGTGAGTTGGGTTAAATGCCGCTATGAACAACAGGAAGTCTTATCATTTCCATCATGTCAGATAAATGTGGGAGTAGATCCTGGCACTACAAGGGGAGGCAACTCTGCACTGAGAATTACAGCGTATTAGACTGGAGCAGGTGCCCCCCCATTCTCCTAACAAGTAAAGTGTATCAGATGGACTCATGAAATGAAGTCTGGAGATAGACTGTCTCAGAAAACTATTTCACATCAATACATTCTACTTACAAGATGTAGACTCCGAGAATCACATCAGTACACACTACTTACAAGATGTAGACTCTGAGAATCACATCAATACACACTACTTACAAGATGTAGACTCTGAGAATCACATCAATACACACTACTTACAAGATGTAGACTCCAAGAATAACATCAATTAGACTCTGAGAATCACATCAATACACACTACTTACAAGATGTAGACTCCGAGAATCAAGGTATATATCTATAACAAACCTTGACATGGCTCATCCAAACGGTAATCACAGGCAGAATTCAAGCTTCTTGGTAATAAGTCCCATCAGCCTCCCATTCATTAACACACCGAGAAGAGGTAGACTTATGTCCCCCTGCACTCTCACACGAATCAACTCCTGAACCTGCACCAGTGTGCAACTTACATGATAACGACGACGCAGCTATGTCTTGCATCCGTGCGACCAGATGGCTCAGGAATACCAATGTTTGTGCTAGATTACACCTGCAGAGACAATTCACCTACAACGTCCGATGTGTACCAATACCGCCACCTAAATCCACAGAAGAATAAACTGAATAATCCAGAGGCTTCATTTACTGCAGAATATTTAGAAACCGTTAACTAAATACTTTTTCCACAAAACCTATTTTTCTTCTGTCACCTGAGTGCGAAGGGCTGGCGTTAGACACATCTTAAACAACAAACCATGATGACTGCGCAAGCCGTCACATTACCCCCATCACTCACCCATCTCGGAGTGCACCAACTCATCATCCATGTTCCCAGGAATGATACAATTACGAGCTACTGGGACAGGAACAGTTGCAGGAGAGACTTAACATTATCAACTTACCTACGTCATATTTCTTAAACCTGGAAAACATGCTTGTATCTGAAGAGCGATCCAGGGAAACAACGAATATCCAAGGTGTGTTTTTTCAGGTGGGCGATCCCGTCATCAGCTGTTTTCTTCCCGTCAAAACATTTCACACATTCACTACCTCAACACATCATCATTTATCACAATCACTGAACTTCTTCGTCCAAGTTTTTTACAAAGGTGTGCAGGATAAAAACACAAACAACCAATCAGTGGAGGCAGCAGACGTCAGTATGAGTTTCACATCCTCTCATCCCGAGCCTCCCGCACCACCATTGTAGCCAAGCAGGCATATTCCCACATTCTATATATACAATACATGTTCACTCAGCTACCAAATAACTCGCCAATTTTCCACTTATGCTAGTCGTCGTGGCGATGGGATGTCAGGTTCACAGTCAAGATCTGAACTTATAGTGTTTTGCCATTTGCAGGTTCTGTAGCCAGTGATAGGGACGTGTGCCACGCGCCGAAATACATCCTGCCTACGAATGAAGTTATCTGCCAGGTTGGGAGCCCAGCTGTTCATATCAGAATACAGGAATCTCCATTCCTTGAGGTCTTGAAGACCCACATTGCCTTTGCTAATGCTTGATGGTGTCCATCTATATCAAGATCTGTGACGAGATATCGAGGTGGAGGTGAGGGGCTTCTACCAACTCGGGAGATGCCTAACAGAGCATTTCTGATTCTTAATCACCTGAACTATCGTCACAGGAAAGGCAAGGTGGATCAAGCGTTTTCACATCATTCACAGACCATGAAAGAAAAACATCAAATGATAAGAAAAACATTTAAAAAGAAAAAGGAAGAAATCAAAGAAAATTGAAAATCAGATCAAACGATAGAATTATTTCGTATCTTACATATAAATCTAACGTTATATCATAACCAATCATTTTGAAGATTGTTTAAAATCTAGCAAGTATCTCATCATCTGAAACTTTCAAGTCATTAGTCAAACTTAACCATGTTTAATTGCCAAAACAATTCTTTCATTTACCAAGGGAATTTAAAATACTACTTGGACACGAACACACGATAAATCAAGTATTTTCCTCATCAAGAACTTCACAACTGTACAACCATCAGCAAATGCAGTTGGTCTGGTTTTCCCAGAGGGGTTCTTGCTATGAGTTTACAAGAAATGACTTGGCGTAGTCAGCTTGCTGCTTCATCAACTGGAGAGACTAAATATTTATCTCAATAAGTACAGGGTACTTGAAGAAGTCACAGAAGTATGTTGACAGTTCATGCACTGGCAGTCCACGCTGTGTAAACACCCTGCTCCAAACCACCATCAGAAGCCTATCTGCTTCCTATATATATGGGAGTGATGCTCCAGCGATACACCTCCAATAAACAACAAATCACCAAGTGTATCATAACACAACGAGGATGAACTTGACATGGATCTCAAACAAGAGTGTCAGGAAAATAATCAACAGTTCCATAAAGTGTACTTGTCCTTTATGCCCTGTCAACTTCCGATGACCTCGATCTAAGAATAAATCTATAATCTACAACTTTAGCCATTAATCCAAGGCCCAAGCCTTTAAAATGGCTTTCGGTCTAGTAAGCTCAGCTAACAATGAGAATGAGAATGAGCTCATGAGAAGACTAATATCCACTGAGAAAGTCTCCCAATGTCCAGGACAGGGCTGTTTTTTACCGAGGTGTATCAAGTCCTCATTGGCTGTGTGTGTTTCAGAAATGTTCCACAATAGTTCTCCAGGATTTTTCAATACACAACAATAAGCAAGCACAATCACCAACTTGTTTCTCAAACAAAATGTAAGTAAAACGGTTAAAGGTTTCCACAAAATCCTTGTTTTTCCCCAGTCACCTCCTGATCAGCTGCACAATGATTATCATCACCACCAGCGTCAGATGTGTTGTATTCCCCATGCACTCACAAGTACAACATCTCACTGTGTCCATCACTGTCCGGATGTCCTCACACAGATTCCGTGAGATATATTTTCACACAATGTTTGATAAGAGTGTCTCCGTTTCACACATCCAAGACAAACTTTCTTTCCGTTAAAACATTACTCTTAACTAATGAAGTCAATTGACACTCCAATATTACATCCACATCTTCACTAAAAGCTTCAGCCACCGTCCAACCCACTGTCCACTCAACTCGAATGACTCCAGGTCTAGCTCTGATATTGGAAACGTTTCCTGAAGCCTTTACACAACAGAGTTCATCTTCCGTCCAAGGGTAATTGAACACACATGAACCATCCAGAAAATTGACCACATTTTTTACAAGTCAGTGAGAAATAATTTAATTACTGAGCAAGTCATGCCCCTGCTAAACTAACATTAATTACCTCCCCTTTACTCTCACTCCGTTCAAATTTCCCTTTCTCAAACTCGTTTCATGCAGCTCTCTCCACAACATTAAACTTGATAATATGCAAAAGCTCATTTTCTGACAAGTCTGAGGCTCCTGTTTTAAACATTAGTTCGTCATGAATGCTGGTGTGCAACTATTAAAATATCAAATTACAAATTGTCGACCTTTTTGTTCTCGGATCATATTCATGACATTGATTCATCAGAAAGAAAAATTTAACTTTCAGAATTTGCAACATGATATTCAATTCTACTATTTTGTTGTTGTAGGAATTATTGTAGGGAAATATTAAATAGAAGGAATTTTGGTGCTAGAAAAAAGCACAATCTGAGAAAGCATCCAAGATTAATTGTGGTTTTCCCAGGAGTTAATGTTCAACAAAAAAGTCACTTGAAATTCCTGTTAAATTTTTAACATTTGAAATCCCATGCAAGCATAATAGCTTTATGTTATAATAAATGCTTAATAGAACACATGAAAAAAAATATTCTAGAGAAATATGCACACTGTTTTTCAGAGAATGGGCGTAGAGGGGTGCACATAAATTTTGCATACAAAAAGTTCTTTTCTTCTTCAAATAATAAAAAATATTTCTAGCTTCCAGCTTTGTCTACAAGGGCAAAACACAGCTTCATGCTACAACTGCCTGGACCAGAACACAGACAACAAAACCCTATTACCTGCATACTACAAACACACAAAACCTTATCACCAATTTGCCATGAGTCTTCACCAAAGAATCGGTTGCTTATTTTTCTAGCCTCAAATAACATCTAAAAGTCAAGTCCCCCTATTCCTGTACTGTTATAACTCATAGAGTAAACTAAGTCTCATAATACAAAATGTCAAATGTAAGAAATATCATGCACACTTTTTTTATGACAGAGACTTCGAAACCTAAGATTCGCTGAAGTGTCCTTTACACTGTGTCTCCTGAATTGTCACAATATCCTTCAAAAAGGCCTTCAGCTGTCATAATAAACCATCTGTCGTACGTAACACATCCCTACTTAATTTAATTCATCAAGCGAAGGTTCGTCCATAATAAACAACCTTCTCTGACAGTACTTGCAAGACTTTCTCCGGTCTCACAAGAGAATGTTTGAACCATTTTGTGTCATAATTTGCTACATGCCATCTGTGGGTAGTTACATTTACCGATGTTCAGCTGCCAGAAGTGCCGCCTCTCTCTTGGAGGTTATTCCCTAGCTCGCCTTCTTTATTACCCATGCTCTTCTAAGCACGGAGAATGTCCTGCTTCGGTAAACATTGGCACGTGCTTCCACCCCTGCTACAGGCACGTGCTTGCTTTCTGTGTTGCAAGGAATTAGTCACATGATTTCTAATGTACGATCAGTTACAGTACAAGGCTTAGATGCTGTACGTCTTTCAATACTGTAGCTTTGGGGGTAAATCCTTGGATTAACAAACCAATTTGTGTTTAAATCATGTATTTCATCAATCTATAGAAAGGGTTATATGAAATGATGCAAGCCATTGATTGAAATGTCTGTTCCTAAAGACCAAATAATTGTTATTTGTACAACCAAGAGTGTTAAATAAAAGTTCTTCTCCAGAAAGGAAAAATGCCTTCAGTGGTATTGTTTCTTTAATTAGTTTTTTGGATATTAAAATAGAGGAAACTTGATCACTGGATCAAGTACAGTACATTGTAATTATATCCTTTTTAAACGGCCATGTTTAATTAGAATTTTCTACAGCACAAGTTAAATCATTTAGTCTATTATGACTTAATCAAATAACTTATTATCTGATACATTCTGTGTAAATAAATAGTTTCACAAAAGTTTGTTTTTTTTTCAGAAAATGTAGCAATCTAGAAAAAAATTGTTTTGATGAAGACTTTCCTTCTGAATCTTTGAGGGGCAAAAAGACTTCCATAAGGGTCCGTTCCTGGAAGAACAGGATATTTGATCTCAAGCTTGATAATTTCACAATAGGTGTTTGGTCGTAATCTCTGCAAACGATGTGATTATAGGATGGTTTAAGTAAATTCCAGGATAACAATATCAAACATGCTTACTCCCTAAATACTTGGATGATCTTTTCCATGTACAGTACCTGCTCAGTGGCAGAAGAACAGCAAGGATTAAACCATTCCCAATCAGTAGACGACGACCATGGTATTACCTCACCTGACATCCACACTATCACAGTTGCATTTACCTGGTTGGTGGGTGGGTGGATCTGTAAATTGTGTCTTAAGGAGATGACGGATAAAATATAAAAAGCATCTCTGTAAATTGTGTCTTAAAGAGCTGGCGAATAAAATATACCCGACATCTCCTTAAATTGTGTCTTAAAGAGGTGACGGATAAAATATAACCAACGTATCTGTAAATTGTGTCTTGAAGAGGTGACAGATAAAATATAACAAGCATCTCTGTAAATTGTGTCTTAAAGAGGTGACAGATAAAATATAACAGACATCTCTGTAAATTGTGTCTTAAGGAGGTGACGGATAAAGTATAACAAGCATCTCTGTAAATTGTGTCTTAAGGAGGTGACGGATAAAATATAACAAGCATCTCTGTAAATTGTTTCTTAAAGAGCCCACGGATAAAATATACCCGACATCTTTGTATATTGTGTCTTAAACAGGTGACGGATAAAATATACCCGACATCTCCTTAAATTGTGTCTTGAAGAGATGACGGATAAAATATACCCGACATCTCCTTAAATTGTGTCTTAAACAGGTGACAGATGAAATATAACAGACATCTCTGTAAATTGTGTCTTAAGGAGGTGACGGATAAAATATAACAAGCATCTCTGTAAATTGTTTCTTAAAGAGCCAACGGATAAAATATACCCGACATCTCCTTAAATTGTGTCTTGAAGAGATGACGGATAAAATATACCTGACATCTCCGTAAAGTGTGTCTTGAAGAGATGACGGATAAAATATACCCGACATCTCTGTAAATTTGGTTTTGAGATGAACATGTGAAATAGATGATGATGATGGTGAAACACACATTACATAAAGCTCATAAAGACTTCATCACATGAGCTCATAATAAATCACGTGAACCAACTCACATACACATCCGAGAGATCAGCTCATATTCCTACAGGTGACCATGTCACTAGAACCAATGAACAAGTTTGACATTATTCAAAATAACCAAGCATATAAAATCTAACTCACACAACGTACAATATACAGAAAACTTACCCCATCGATCCTTTGGCCGCACTCTCCGAGCATCATCGCGACTTAGCCCAGAGCCCATTTCGTTAATATCCACGAGTTGCAACTTATACAGTTCTTATGTCTGTGTAATATTCCTGCATTTCATCTGAATCTCACACACGACAACCTCCATGGTATCCAGACCTGGACCGTACACTGAATTATACCTCACCGACTCCAGCTATTTCAAAATGTTAAAGCTCACTTCCCAGGATGCAACACTGCTGATATGTCTCTGTCAGCAAATTAGTTTTTTTCTAAATTGACCTTTAGTCCTTAAAGGTCAATTATAACTGTGTGCATTCAAGGAGACTTATAGTCCAGATTTTAAATCAGATCCATGTATCACCATCAGTGCTCACATCAACTGAGTTACACTTTCACACGTCGTGATGAAAAGCCTTTAAAACAAGATGCAGGACAATAAGACATTTCCGCTGACCAACGAGAGAGCAATGGGTTCCAGTAGATGTGAAGGCGGATCCGTCATTCATCCAGAGATGTTGAATGCAGCGTTCACTAGGCTACAAAGCAAAACCTATAAGACTTCACAGTAATGTCAGTTCCACAATGCAACACTGCAATAGATAAGCCATCAAAACAGTCACACAGTTATATCATAATGCCACTACACACAGCCATCAATGCTTCGAACTGACACTTCCGTCAATAACTTCCGTCAATATAGAAAAACACACCATTCAGGCAAATGTCACTTTCCATCCTGACAATGAAGGAAAACCTGCTATATTAATACAAACAACGGATGGATGGGCGCTTCATGGAGGGGTTGTTGTGGGGGGACGACAATAGGAACACAGTTTAGCCGGTTCACATGTGGGATTCAAACCCAGGAATCTAGTCAGGACAGGTGAACACACTATCCACAACGCTAGTCATCACCTCTTGCAAACATAAAAGGTATAGTAATAAGGTACAATACCTAGTAAGGACACCTCACTTGCTTGATAACGGTGTTATCAAAATCCTGTAGGTGATAGAGACCTCAGCACCATGCAAGACAAAGTCAGTCCGTAGTGTCACAACCAACAGAACCAGAATGCTACAATGTTGTGTCGACACAGGTTATCAATACCCTGTAGGTGGTACAGACAAACCTCAGCACCATGCAAGACAAAGTCAGTCCGTAGTGTCACAACCAACAGATCCAGAATGCTACAATGTTGTGTCGACACACGTTATCAAAACCCTGTAGGTGGTAGAGACCTCAGCACCATGCAAGACAAAGTCAGTCCGTAGTGTCACAACCAACAGAACCAGAATGCTACAATGTTGTGTCGACACAGGTTATCAAAACCCTGTAGGTGGTAACCTCAGCACCATGCAAGGCAAAGTCAGTCCGTAGTGTCACAACCAACAGATCCAGAATGCTACAATGTTGTGTCGACACAGGTTATCAAAACCCTGTAGGTGGTACAGACAAACCTCAGCACCATGCAAGACAAAGTCAGTCCGTAGTGTCACAATCAACAGATCCCGAATGCTACAATGTTGTGTCGACACAGGTTATCAATACCCTGTAGGTGGTACAGACAAACCTCAGCACCATGCAAGACAAAGTCAGTCCGTAGTGTCACAACCAACAATCCTAGAATGCTACAATGTTGTGTCGACACACGTTATCAAAACCCTGTAGGTGGTACAGACAAACCTCAGCACCGTGTAAGACAAATTCAGTCCGTAGTGTCACAACCAACAATCCCAGAATGCTACAGCACAATGAACGTCGACACAGGTTATCAACCACAAAAAACTGGAGGTGCCAGTTTACAACGTTCCCTGTTGTTTGCCGTGATCCATGGGCCTTTTAAACACAAACAGCAAAGGTAGGACAGCATTAGGAAGCAGTTCTCTTTAACCTGAGAAACATATCTCTACAATATTAACAATCTGAGTGTGATCTATATCACATGAGCTATATAATGTCATAAGATCAATCAAAACACAGTTATTATAAATCTAACAAACTCCTACTTGAATCAATACTGGCAGTAAGCATTTACTCCAGGAACCAATCAGACGAGTATGGCAGCAAAGAATTGTCCACAATAAACAACGAGGAATCACATTAAAGACCACGGATCCGATGACAAGACTCTCTGCACCTGTGCCAAGACCTGTAGACCTGTAGACCTGTAGAACATGTAGACATGTAGACATGTAGACATGTAGACCTGTAGACCTGTAGAACATGTAGACATGTAGACCTCTAGACATGTAGACCTGTAGACCTGTAGAACATGTAGACCTGTAGACCTGTAGACATGTAGACCTGTAGACATGTAGACCTATAGACTTGTAGACTTCTAGACCTGTAGAACATGTAGACATGTAGACCTATAGACTTGTAGACCTATAGACCTGTAGAACATGTAGACATGTAGACATGTAGACCTATAGACTTGTAGACCTGTAGACCTGTAGACACCCTCACACCTCACATCACTCCACGCTCTACCTCAGGACATACATCCGTGGAATCTCGGACACAAATGACAACCACTCAGCTGCACAGATTAATTGAAACACAAGAAAAAACCATCTTAGATGATTCATACTCACAAATCTAAAAAGTCATTAAATCGCAGCCTAATAATACAAAAACTATCCGAAATGCATTTCATAAATTTCTTCCAAATCTCACATTCTCTCACTGCCAAATGAACCTCAAATCACTTTTGTTCAAAATCACCAGCATAAAGTTTTTCATTCGACACAAATTTCCCTGTTCCCTGTGGAGTTGCCTCTTGTAAACGCTTCCGGAACCTGACTTCCAGCTTGGTAATTTACACAGCACTGGCACTCTTGGTTAATACATAACCAGGGCCCAGCCTAATTACTCACCTGGCCCACATGAGCATATTGAAAATTTCTACATACAATCTCCATTCTTGACATGAACACACAAGTATTTTTCAATGATTGTTTGCCGCCAATTCCAGTTGCGTCAACTCTAACATGAGAGTTTACAAGGACTTGCGATAATGCTCTCACATAGCGCCAGGACACATGTTCTCGTAGTGTCTTCGAAAAAACTCACACGTTCCGACCACTGGACAGGTGTGATACTATATCCTTCATCAACACAGAGACCTGTCCTCATAAAACTCCTCAAACAAGCCACCAGCAGTTCCCTCTGTATAAGATTGATATATCACACAGCCATAACACAACGTCTTACCTTTTCATCTCACAGTAATTATTACCAACCTAACACCCTAACAGTTCATCAGAATTCCCCTGGACCGCAAAAACAAACACAGGTCAAATTAATATTAACCTGAATACAAATCGAGAAAGTAACCCAAATCAAGAATTTTCTAAATCTTCGTCAGGTGAGTTTTTGTTGTGATGGCAACCCATGATGACATTGCATATATGGAACAGTTGACGTTCACATTGACAGCACATACGACAGATGCAGGTAACCGGTAGCAACAGTCATGTGACATCTACTTGTCGACACACCCCTTGTGTTATGGCTCACGATTTGAGTTCTAACAGCTTCGCACTTGGGAAATCACATCTACCTTCAACACTCAAACATTAACAGTGAGGGAAGGTCTGAGGAAAACCTGGTGCACTGACGATCTGTGCCGAGTTCTGACTTATCTACATGTTGTCGAGCAACACAACGCTAGTAACAGATTGCCTTCCTAGTGTTTCCAGTACATTGAAGCCTCCCTCTGCTTCTCCCATAACGAAGCACTACAGGTGTGGATCCCCCCTGTAATTACCTAGGGTGAGTCATACGAGCTGAAAAAACAATCCAGAGGCGATAAGGGTCAGTTAAATATGCTACTCACAAAAAAGTAAGGACCACCCCATTCTTTCATATTACCAAAGTTAATCTGTCATGCATATTAACATTAGTAAAATGATAGAATCGAATGGTAATTCCCTTTTTTGAGTGGTATATATGTAAGTCTCAATCCATGGCTGGGCTCAGAGCATCACACCACGCCACGCCACGCCACGCCACGCCACGCAAGCCACGCCAAGCCACGCCACGCCACACCACACCACACCACACCACACTAAACCCGCCACAGACAAATGGTAACACAAATGCGCTTTTCTAAATCAAAGGAGATGATTATCCCATCTATCAACACGCATCAACACAGATTCAATCACTTGCCTTCCACGTTGACAACTACTAGACATCTACTACAACCCTCTACAATCACTATTTGATCAACAGAGCATACTCTGGCCACAACCAGAACAACAACACAACCTTGATGCCTGCTTGTCCTGAACAAGAAGCTTGGAGTGTTAGTCTAACACCAGACAGTCAACACTAACCACAGACACTGCACCTCACTCCAGTGCTACCTGGACTTACTTAGCATCAGTACAAACTAACATCAGTGAAGACAAACACAGTCCTGCGATCTTAACCTTAGGAAGCTGGTATGGCTACCTTAGATCTTACATCCACTGTCACAGCAACAGACATAAAATTCTCCAGGGGATCATGTCCTTAGGCTCCATACAAACTCTGGACTGATGACCATTTGGATAAACCGAACAAACACCTTTGGCAACAGAGCAATCACAAAGTTGTTAATCCGTGAACATAACAGATCTAGCTCCAGTGCTAATCCCCTTGTCTGAGCCTCAGTCATGTAATGCTTTCCTAAAACTCATTAGCAGATAGTTACTTATGAGACACCTGTAACAACACCGACCTCTTCTTAGCAAGCACGGGCGAAGTGACACTTGACATGTGATATCACAAAACTGAGTCTCGATGATACCAACTATAGACAGGCTCAGCGCCTCTGATGTTCTGACATTTACCCACATGACATTTAAGTCACAATTTATGGCTGGATCAAGATTAAAGCACTTGAACATTTATTCAACCTTTAAATTTGATTAAATTTTTTTCAATTCTGTAAAATCTTTTTATTCCATTTATCTTCCTTGTAAAAATTGTTAGAGTTAAGTTCCTGACATGAAATTGGTCTCAGATCTCAGTAATAACGTACTATGATGAAACACAAACCACACAACCCTCAAAAGTACAACACTTCGAAAAGTTTTCAAATCAAACACTGAACGTCAAACAGAAAAATATTCCAAACATGAATTTGACAACTTGAGGCTAACATGTCCAAAATAAAACTGATTAAACCATATCCGAAATCCCATGCTCCAGTTGACGATATCACATTTGTTACTTCCCTAACAAAGCACAAGCCAAAAGGTCCACAAGTTCAAAAACTTATTTCACTTTGTGTAACAAGTCCAGTGAATTAATAACTTGACAGGCAGCTATTTCGAGCAAGATTCACAATTCAAAGCCATTCCTTCCATGTTTACTCACAACATTGAATTCCAAGAAACAATCTACTCCAAGATCAATGCTTTGGCGCCACCGAGATTCACAAATAGTTGAAACATTGACAGTCTTCACACTTCCATTTCCACAGTCATAGACATCAGGTCATTTTTTACCATTCAAATTACAGAAGGTCCTTGCTGCAGTGTAAAAGACTTTAATTTAAAGTTCCAGAATATGATCTGACCATTATTCCCAGAATTGAGGTGAATTTATTCCCTTGCCTGAATCCAGGGGGAATTCTTGCAGATCACAAATCTAGACAACATTGTCACATCTGTGATGTTTTAATACTTCTAAAAACCTAATTCAATTTGAACAAGAGTTCTTGCTTTGATCATTTTTTGAAAGTGCACCAACAGAGTTCCTGAAGCAATCTTGTAATAAGTGGACGAATGACTGGTGAAGAACCAGCTCTTGTAAGGCCAAAAATATACACTTGTGTTTCAGGTAACCAAACGAGCACATTATTTCACTTCTGACCCTACTTATTATCACAGCTGGAAACAACCATTATAAAAACATATTTTACATTCAAAAAGGAATTGGATGCTTCAGCATATTATTGTTGCTGAACATATTCTGACCAACAATTTCGAGACACATTGAACTAACATCAGTTTTTAAGATGCCATCTGTGTTAAAAACAATTTTTAAAAAACAAAAAAGCAAAACACAACAAGTACCAATCCATATCTAATGGAACCATGTCATATGAAACAATCTACTGTTCAAGTAAATCAGGGGCGGTCGGGTAGCCTTGTGGTTAAAGCCTTCGCTCGTCACGCCGAAGACCCGGGTTCGATTCCTGAAATGGGTACAATGTGTGAAGCCCATTTCTCGTGTCCCCCGCCGTGATATTGCTGGAATATTGCTAAAAGCGACGAAAAACCATACTCACTCACTCACTCAAGTAAATATGGTGACATTCAAGCCCTCTTATGAAGCCTGAAATGTCTGTCCATAAAAACAAACCAGTGGTTGACGGTGTGAGCATCTACCCATGATACACAGTAGGACCAGGACTTGTCTTGCCCAGTAACGGCCTATCAAAAGAGCCATCCATACTCAGACATACTCGCAGATACACAAACTCCAAATTAATGGCCTCTTGCGACAAGCATTCAAGTGGATTCTTCATCAGAGCAACCAAAAAAGCACCACAACTTAGGGAGTGAATGTTGTTTAATGCCAAGTCAGCAATTATTCCAACTGTATCAAAAACTGCCCATACAGACCAGTGGTTGATGGCATGAGCAACAATCCAAGACATCCTCAGTTTAGTCGGACTCTCACCCAGCAACATCACAAACATCAACACAACGTAATGGTTCGCCCACCACCTCCGGGGAGTTCCGGTTATAACAGGTCCTTAGCTGCCTATGCTGGTTGTCGGAGGCGACCATATGGATCACATGATTGCTCACAATATCAATCACTGGACTGTCTGGTCCAGCCTTGATTATTTATAGGCTGCCATCATGTAGCTGGACAATTGTCCAGTGCAGCCAAAGAACAACTAAACATACACAAACAGCAAAACAGCCTGAACAATGTGAACTCCCAGCGTCACAAAGCACAGCCAGGAAGTCTACATGTCTAGTATACAACACCAGCATGTGTTTCCATTTTTCTCTCTCTCCTTGATATGAAAACAGAAACATCCAAGAACGAAATCAAACAACCCACACTGCACAAACTCTGGATTCCTTCGTATCACCATCCCTTCAATGTCTGTAAACACTTGACAAGCAAAGAAACACCATTACACGACTGAAGCACACTCCATGCGCCAACCTTCGACATGCACAAGTCCCAAGACTAAAGCACAAACAGGACTGAAACAAAAAACACTGTTTCTTCGTTCCTGCCCCACACTATCATCTGAAAACTATCTGTCGATCTACCCTGCGAGACAACTGTTATCCACAACACAGCAATATTTCTCCACCTTTAGCTACTTCTATCTCCCGGAAACTCCGATGACGCCACTCTCACCATGCCATCAACAAAAGTTTGGCTAACTTCATAAACACCTTAGCCAATCAACACCAGTTGCGGAATGGAACTCTTCTTTATAATGAGGTGAAAAAAAGATCAATGAAAGTTCCATCCCAGCTGGTGCTACCACTACAGGTCTGTTGCTGAACACCATCACTTACATCAAGAATCTGTCGGTCTCAACTATTCTTGAGCTATCAGCTGCATCCTTTCTGAGATTTTTTACATCTTACAGTTTATACAGGGGAGCCTCAATGCATTACCTTTACAGCAAATGGCCTCTGTTGTCTGGCGGAGATGGAACCGAGGTACAGTTTCAGGAACAAAAACTGAAGGTAGTTTTTAAGAGGAGGTTTACGGAAGACAGTATTTGAAATATTAGACAGGTTCAATCAACTAGGAACGTAAGCCTTCAAGCATGATGACGCTGCACCGGCAGATGGCCTTGGAATGCAGAGTTTTTTTATTTGATGCAGTCGTGCACATGTTGATAAGGCCAATGATAGGAATGAACGATTTTATTGCACATTTTAACCTTACATCCATCACATCTAACACTCCCCAAAGTATTTGTCTTACATTTGCCATCATAGATATGAAACAATAAAAAGAGCACGCATTCGTTGTTTACACGATACCACGAGCAAACCTTTCCCCTTGACCATCACAATGTTCAAATGTCAAATCAAATACATGACCTGTCAGTAGGAGAGTAGCATGACATATTCTGAACAAAACAAGTCATGAATATTTGGGGGATATTTTATGAAATACTTTGTGCTCAGCCTTCACTACAAAAAAATCCCCAAATATATTCATGACCTGAAGTTTTTTGTTCAGTATATTTCATGCAAAGACGAATATCCTGTATTCATGGGTAAGACAATTAAACTTAAGATATGCATAAAAAACATTTCATGCTTATTTCCATCAACATACAAATTTGTTGTTAATACCGTATTCAACGTAATAAGCGCCCACGGGGATATTTGCTAATATATTGGCTAGTGAACAAACCCAATTAGCACCCCTTCCGATTGATCGATGTACACAAGACTTATTTATTCCCGTATTATACGCACTCGTGTGTTATATGCACCCTTAATTATGGGCAAATAAATTCTTGAAAAATATATCTGTCGTATATAAACATTTCAGGCCGTCAGCATAAACCAAGAAATTTATCTTTTAACTATGTTTTTTTTCACCAAAATAATATTCTAATAAGAGCTCCCTATTTCTTATTTTGAGAGCGTCCTGGGCGCTTATTACGTCAAATACGGTAAATCTGTCAGAAATTGTGATTCAACCTGAGTCTTATTGTGAGTCTAGATAGAATTAGGCATCTGGCAGTCTGCTGGACGCCTCAGTGAATACTATAAGGCATCTGATGGTAGAAATCTTCAAATAGTCAGAAACATGTAACTGTTTTCTGTATAAACGTCTTCTTTCCGAGGCAAGGTTATAAAAGTCCAGTTTCCACCCTTGCCAAACCAGGCTGGAATTTCCAAGCTTGATCATAGCGCTACCAGTGGCATTTCTGAGTTATGTCCCTTCTATGTCTCTCCTTTTGACCAATCAGATTCAATCTCTCATCACTGGCATGTGCTTCAAACAAAATGGCAGCGCACAGTCAAGACGATCTGATCAATAATCAAGATCTATATTGTAATAAAATGGATCTTACCCCGCGAAGTGCATAAAATCACTTGAGGACCTTGAACAAGAACATGAAAAGATTTGCAAAATATCTGTCAACACCCAGTTGGCAGTACACATGCTTTGCAAATCCTGCAGTCGACCGAAATCTTCACATTGAAATCCATGTTGATTACAAACCGGATGTATAGTTCATTAAGAGATTTCGATTGGACTATGCATAAGACTCATTAGTCCAACCAAAATGTAACTCCGGAATTCCAGACAAGTTTGGCAAGGGAGAAAACAGGACTTTTATAGTCAGTTAACGCCCTTGCCTCAGGAAGATGTCACACAATAGCAGCTCCGTGGCCAGGCATGACGTGACATTCAGACGACAGTTGGAGCATACTTGATAGCTACTGCCCTTAGTACCCACGAAGTACCTCTAAATACTCCTGAATGCCATCATGACTCAGGAGACAACACACGCAGGTGAAAATTGAAAGTTTGTTTAGTTAAAGAAAACTTTCCCCACAATCACCGGGCCAGGGATTCCAGTTTAGAAAGATCACAAGTACATCCGTGTTTGTTGTAAGTGTCAACTACAATGTATCAGGCGGTCGTTGCTGAAGAATAGGAGGTGTGACAATTGTAGCCCTCAGATCGCTTTGTGGAACAGAATCCTGACTGTGATGATAGTTGCTCGAGCTATCAACCTCTGGTTTGCCTGTCCCAGGCTTGATTACATACAGGTCACAGTGGAATAGTTCTAAAACTGCTTGGGGCGGTCGGGTAGCCTTGTGGTTAAATTGTTCGCTCGTCACGCTGAAGACCCAGGTTCAATTCCCGACATGGGTACAATGTGTGAAGCCCATTTCTGGTGTCAGTGATATTGCTGGAAGATTGCTAAAAGCAGTGTAAAACCATACTCACTCACTCTAAAACTGCTGACTGTGGTAAGTGAGTAAAAAACTGCCTGATTATTAGGATTAGTAAAGAAAGGTTTCTGCAATGATACAGTTGCATGAACCAAAGGTATGTTATTATGATTTGATCACTCAAAATCAAGAATTCTCCTTTGAAGAAATCAAGGTTAAACTCCATCGTGGTCCCAGCGAGTCAGACCTGCTGACACATGTAGACCCACCTCCACTCCACCTCTCAGTCCACCAAACCCTCCGCTAACTGCCTTGATGAGCGGCAAGCTAATCACTCTCCCCATTGATTCTCAAACAAAATCTCGGGCACCCATCAGTTTCCCGACTCACAGCCACTTCCTGAAGTCAATGCCGGGAAGTGTGGCACTCTTGGAAATATTTGAACTTCAGGAAAGAAATGTCGAATTGCCAAGCTAAAAGAAAGGTTTCCAAATCATCATGAAAGGAGAGTTAATTCTCACCACACATACCACTAATGATGCCACTTTTTTCCATCATGACGAATTGTTATAGTTTTCCATTTGCATTGCGTTAAACTGCTGTCTGCTAATGGACAAAAAGGCGATTTCTGTCGTTTAAAATTAGACCTAATTAATACATTTGTTTGGTGATTAAGTCACTAATCTGAAAATAATGTAGATAAAGGACAAGTTTAAATGTCCCTCATTAACATCTATGCTTCACTAATGATAGTCCTGAAATACGTAATAAAGTCAAATAAATCATCTACTTTATTATTCGTTTGTATCCAAAACATATTTTGTTGGAACATCCATTCTGAATCTGACCATACATTCATAACATAATCAGAAACACCTCCATTGAGTTTCCAACTTCGGAGTGATATTGACCAATACAAGGGGGTTTACCTTACAGAAAGGAGTGAGTGAGTGAGTGAGTTGGGTTTAACGCCGATTTTAACAGTATTCCAGTTATATCACGGCGTGTCAGCTTGATGTGGGAGGAAAGCCCGAAGTGATGCAGGTCTCAGACGTTTACCACTTCGGTGAAACCCACGACCACAGGTATGGCGCTGACAAACCTACAGAAAGGAAACACTGCAACCTCCTTAAATCTGATCTTTTACTCTGATACGGTGCCTCTCTGCATGAAGATCTGGGGCCATCTCCAAAGGTCATGATGGATGAACTTTCAGATCAGTGAGTTTCAAACTTCGGAGTGATATTGACCAATACAAGGGTGTTTACCTTACAGAAAGGAGTAAATGAGTGAGTGAGTTGGGTTTTATGCCACTTTGAACAGTATTCCAGTTATATCAAGACGTGTCAGCTTAACGTGGGAGGAAAGTCTGAAGTGATGCAGGTCTCATGTTTACAACTTTGGTGAAACCCAAGCAATATGGTGCTGACAAACCTAGAAACAATCAGGGCGAACCAGAATTCGGACCCACTATCATAGGTTTCTGGCGTGCCCAAGGGACGCAACTCTGCACAGCGAATTGTGGGGCCTTAGACAACTGGGCCACCCATGCCCCCAATTACCTGTATGAGTGATCAAATCATTCAAATGATAACTCGAAAATGAACTAAAACAACAAGTTTTATATTCTTTTGGATATTTCAAGCATCCTGTCGTTTCTACCCGCAAATAGGATTCCCTCGAAGGAATATTAACGTTCTGTGTGAATTTTCATATTTGTACAAATCAAAATTTCCAAATCGAGATGTAAAAACTGAAGCTGTATCATTTCGGGAAGCTGACAGCTGATTGGCTCAATGTAGATTTGGCAGTAAGTTCCCTCCTCAGATCTTAAAGGAGACAGAGGTTTAGAGCAAAAGATCTAATTGTAATGAGATTGGAAAAGTGTAGATATACACAATACTACTACAGTTTTGTTATGTGTAGGTTAGCACCCTCCTCAAAGGCAATAAGGACTTTTAACGATCGGGCCTCGAGTGCATAGAAGTCCATATCGCCCACAGATGGGGCGGTTGCTAACTCACTTTGACCGTGTTCCCTGCGCATGCTGGGGTCATAATGAAGGATAACAACCTGCCAAAACAATGAATTGCAACAATGTGTAACTGCTGAACACCGGGTGGAATCTTTCCACTTTTCAACCTGCCTGTTCTCTGTGTACAGCAGCACAGTTTATGTACTGAAGCAGAGGGATACAATCCCATGTATCTGCTCAGGTACTTTGTTTACGAGTCCCGGTTAAACAAGCATGGAGTTATCAGACACCCAGCCCCCTCACTGCAATATCCATGACGCCAGATAAACAGTTTCCTTGTTATGACTGATGCCCGGACTCCCCGACTCAGGTAGGGGGTGGGCGTGGTTGTCTCACACCTGGGCTGTGTGGGTCTTAATTGGGTGGGGATACTATGAGGGTTGGGGAGATGAGTTGAAATGGGTTCAAGACAATTGTGTGCATGTGCATGTGCGTGAGTGCATGCGGGTGCAGGTGTGTTGCGTCTTGTGTGTGTGTGTGCATGTGCATGCGCATTTGTGCATGCAGGTGCAGGTGTGTTGCGTCTTGTGTGTGTGTGCCTACTCAGACCACATCCGACTATCCACATCACATCCGCCTTCTGATGAAACCGCTAATTCTGTGAAGCTTGAAGTTTTACCTTTAAGCTAAGTCACACTTCAAATCAATAAACGTCTAAAGATGATCAAAGTGTTTGAACTGCGTGCATGTTTGTTGGTAATAAATTATCTCAAGAGTGGCACGACCTTGACACTGAACACCATCCTCCCTGACGATGGCTGATGAATGGGGTGAAGTTAGTCCGGGCTCCGCCACAGTGCTTGTGTTTGACAGGGAAGATGTACTGCCGGGTGATCTCCTTACCCAGGTTCCCTAGTGTACAGGATCATACAGCTCCCCCCAACCAACATCCCCTCCCCCACTGTCTACCATTGTGATACGACTGTGATACCAGTTCCAGTGCGTCAGATTTAAAGGGCTTCGAACAGTGTTTTAGTTACATCATGGCGTGCCAACTTGATGTAGGAGGAAAGCCTGAAGTGAATGAGTGAGTTTTGGTTTTAAGCCGCTCTTAGCAATATTCCAGCAATATCACGGAGGGGAACACCAACAATAGGCTTCACACATGGTATCCATTTCGAGAATCGAACCCTGGTCCTTGGCGTGACAACCGAACCCTTTAACCACTAGGCAACCCGACTGCCCCGAAAGCTGGAAGTAAAATAGGTCATAAATGTTTCACAGGACAGGACAGGACTTATAGAATTATTGAACCAATATATGTATGGTGCTGACAAACTTAACATAATCAGGACTAGCTGGGATTCAAAATGATAACAGGTTCCTGGCGCGCCAAGGGATGCAACTCTGCATGTCAGTTCCCTATATTTCTATCAACTGATATAAACATGCAACAGTAAGAGTGTCACTGAACCCAAGGGAGGTGTGACGTGGCAGGTAGTCTGCAGCATGCAGTGTGTCAGCTCAAATCCCAGACACAACACAGAGCCGCACCAGCCTTCTGACTCACACACGCGCCACAGCTCCCTCCTGCACGCTGTCACAGATACCCAGCACCTGACACTATCTCCTATGCTTCCTGTTGTTCCTGCTCATCGTGTTATTGTTTATGATGTAACGTGTCCTGACAAACAGGTACCACATGTCTCCCCATCCCGACTCCACTGTAGTCACCCAGCTTGTTGCTCCTCTGAATCATGTTGGCGAAGGAGCACTTCAAATTCAACTGACTCCTTGCATACTTGAAACAAACAAGATATCTGTATTTGTAAGTAGAGGGTGCCATTAGTTCCAGTCTCGGACCGACTCACTGTCAGTGATGTGTGGTGAAGTAGAATAACACACTTTTTCTTTGGCCTCTGATTTATGTTGTAAACTATGTATCTTCTGTATATCATATCTTGTTCTTAGCAAGGCACTCACACTCCATGGAACCAGTGAACTGTATGTACCATTTCAGCTCTTTTACTTCTTACACAGCCTACATCATCTCTTCATCTGACGAAACCTCTCTATTTCATTGGGTGGCCCAGTCATCTTTGGTTGGTTGGTTGGTTGTTTTATGCCGCACTCAGCAATATTTCAGCGATATGACGGCGGTCTGTAAATAATCAAGTCTGGACAATCCAGTGATTGATATCATGAGCATCGATCCATGCAATTGGGATCGACGAAATGCTTCAACCAAGTCAGCGAGCCTGATCACCTGATCCCGTTAGTCGCCTCTTACAACAAGCACAGTCGCCTTTTACGGCAAGCATGGGTTGCTGAAGACCTATTCTACCCCGGATCTTCACTCAGTCATCTTAGGTGCCACAATTCACTGTGCAGAGTTGCCTCCCTTGGGCATACAAGAAACCTATGATTGTGGGTTCAAATTCTGGTTCGCATCCATTATGTTTCAGTTTGTCAGCACCATACCCGTGCCCATAGGTTTTACAAAAGTGATAAATGTCTGAGACCTGCATCACTTTGGGGCTTTCAACCTACAATAAGCTGACACACCATGATACGACTGGACTACTGTTCAAAGAGGCGTTAAACCCAACTCACTCACACACTTTCTCATTCACAATATATGTTTGAAAACAATGTGACACTATTAGTTTCAGGGTCTCTATGACAAGACTGACACTGAATCAAGACGTTATCGATTCTACTTGCATCAAAGTGATTCAGTGAATGAGGCTGAAGGGGTCGTTGTTGGCACAGGTATAACAGATATGTACCCAAGGTACGTTTCTGTACACAGAAATGTACCCTAGCCTAAATTTGAATACAGAAACATACCCAGTACCCTAAACGGTAGTTGAGTCCATATTCCCTAACCTGAAATGGAAACCAGGTTTATGTTGTAGTTCCAGTTCAGAATTCCTGTGGCAGAATGGACTCATCCTGGGGTACGTTTCTGTATTTTGAATTTGGCTAAGGTACATTTCTGTAGTACCAGTGCCGACAACCCCTTCAGTGTGAGTGAGGGTACTCTATGCCACAATTAACAACAAGAAAGAAGTGAGCAAAGCTCACATACCCCCGTTATCCCCGCTGGTCAACAACAAATAGTAAATAGTTTGTTAATTAATGAAATATACCTGTTGCTTTAAAAGATAAAAAAAAACAATCATAGTGGTTAATGTAGCAAGTTTGCTGAAGCTAGGATACATAATATTGTAAACATGGATCATACAAAAACTCAACCCAAAATTTATGTTTCACCATGATTCCATGGAAACGGCAAAAATAAAAAAATCAGAATCTTAAAACTAGCAAAAGGCACAAGTACTCATTGTGGTAAATGTGTGTACCAAGTTTGGTGAAGCTAGCGTGCATGGTTAAAAAGTTATGGGCCGTACAAAAGCTCGGACAGAAGGACGGACGGACGGACGGAACGCTATATACCCCCAATTTACCACGTAAACGGGGGTATAATAATCTAGGTAAAGCACAATTGCCTTGAAAAAATCTGGACAGACAAACCATAGGGGTAAAACTACACAAAACCAGCCTGGCCAGACACTGTAACTAGTGTATCCCAGCACAACAGTCAAAGGGAACAAAAACTAAAATTATGACAATTCAGTAATGAATTTGATCATGATTAATGTTCTTTCTGTATGATGTGGGATTTGGCTTGATTAGATATAGACATATAAGTTGAGTGAAAAAACATGATGTGATAATCAATCATTTGACATATCTTCTACCATGAAAGTCAACAAGACAATTAGGACTGATGCGAGATTACAGCTCCTGTCAGCTGTGTCTGGCTTGGAGCAGACAGACAGACAGACAAGGGGCACCTGTTGTCCTGGGTCTGAAGGTCCAGCACCTGCTCCACCACTCCCAAGTCACTGACCATGGTAACACACATCTCCACATTGGAACTGGAGCATAATGCTGCTGGTACTTATAGGTCACAGCAAATGGATTCCTTGTTTTTTGGACCATTTGCCAAAGTAGGAAAGGAGAAAAATATATCTTTGAAAGTGAAAGTAGGCTTTGAGTGAGTGAGTGAGTGAATGAATGAGTGGTGTGGGTGAGTGAGTGGTGTGGGTGGGTGAGTGAGTGAGTGTTTTAGATTGCTTATATTCCAGCAATACCACAGCGAGGGACAAAACAAAAAAATTCAATGAGAATGAAACTTAGATGTGACAGACCAATGTCACCATCAACCACTTAATCAGCCCCAAAGGCATCCGATTCTCCATGCTAAAAACACAAACTTACATTCTACCATGACACTGATGAATGCTTGATTCTAATTGGTTAAAATGAGGATTCCTTTTTGCTATGGAAACCCCTTTCAAATATAAGCCTTTTCACACGAAAAACGTGCGTATGAATATATCAATAGCCTAGGTATTCATAAAATAAAATGTCGCTAAAGCGCTTGGTTACAAATTAAAATAAGAGGTATCTACTCTACAGTGGGACTAGATCAAATTTCACAGTTGGTCTATCTCCTAAATGACCACCCACTCACGACCACCCAAGTCAAACCCTACACAAAGTGACCAGGTTGGATTAATGTCACCCCTAGGGCTTTAAATCCTGACCCTGAGGCACTAAATCCCGAACCTAAGAGCAAGCCACAGCCACAGCCACAGCCACAGCAACAGCATCAGCCACAGATTATAACAGCAGGTAAATAAAACATGAGGGGTACAGGCAGCGTCTCTGTAAACTGTCTCCAGGGGGTTGATCTTAACCAGAAGGGATGAGTGAGTGAGTGAGTGAGTTGGGTTAAACACGGCTATTAACAGTATTCCAGTTATATCGCGGTGTGTCAGCTTAATGTCTTAAGGTCTCCACTTCGGTGAAACCCACGAGCACGGATATGGTGCTGACAAACATAGAAACATAATCGGGGCGAACCGGGATTCGAACCCACAATCATAGGTTTCTGGCGTGCCCAAGGGACGCAACTCTGCACAGCGAATCGCGGCGCCTTAGACAACTGGGCCACCCGTGCCCCTCCAGAAGGGATGAAGGTTTGTTTGTCTTTGTAATATAGCAGATTTAAGGGCTTATTCTATATCTTCAGGGCCAGTACAAGGCAATTCCATTATGCTAAACAGTTGTGATTCTAATCAGAAGGTAGTTTGTATATATGTTACTTAATGTGTGAGCTTGTATCTTGTCATTATTTGAATCTTTATTAACCTGATTAACACCTTAATGTCACCTGATTAACACCTACATGACCTGATTAATACCTTAATGTTGTCACCTGCTTAATACCTTAATGTTGTCACCTGCTTAACACCTTAATGTTGTCACCTGATCAATGCCTTAATGTTGTCACCTGCTTAACACCTTAATGTTGTCACCTGATTAACACCTTAATGTTGTCACCTGCTTAATACCTTAATGTTGTCACCTGATCATTACCTTAATGTTGTCACCTGCTTAATACCTTAATGATGTCACCTGATCAATACCTTAATGTTGTCACCTGATCAATACCTTAATGTTGTCACCTGCTTAATACCTTAATGATGTCACCTGATCAATACCTTAATGTTGTCACCTGATCAATTCCTAAATGATGACACCTGCTTAATAACTTAATGTTGCCACCTGCTTAATACCTTAATGTTGTCACCTGATCAATAACTTAATGTTGTCACCTGCTTAATACCTTAATGTTGTCACCTGATGAATACCTTAATGTTGTCACCTGATCAATACCTTAATGATGCCACCTGCTTAATACCTTAATGTTGTCACCTGATCAATTCCTAAATGTTGTCACCTGATCATTACCTTAATGTTGTCACCTGATCAATACCTTAATGTTGTCACCTGATCAATACCTTAATGATGTCACCTGCTTAATACCTTAATGTTGTCACCTGATCAATACCTTAATGTTGTCACCTGATCAATACCTTAATGATGTCACCTGCTTAATACCTTAATGTTGTCACCTGATCAATACCTTAATGTTGTCACCTGATCAATACCTTAATGATGCCACCTGCTTAATACCTTAATGTTGTCACCTGATCAATACCTTAATGTTGTCACCTGATCAATACCTTAATGATGTCACCTGCTTAATACCTTAATGTTGTCACCTGATCAATACCTTAATGTTGTCACCTGATCAATACCTTAATGATGCCACCTGCTTAATACCTTAATGTTGTCACCTGATCAATACCTTAATGTTGTCACCTGATCAATACCTTAATGATGTCACCTGCTTAATACCTTAATGTTGTCACCTGATCAATACCTTAATGTTGTCACCTGATCAATACCTTAATGTTGTCACCTGCTTAATACCTTAATGTTGTCACCTGCTTAATACCTTAATGTTGTCACCTGATCATTACCTTAATGTTGTCACCTGATCAATACCTTAATGATGCCACCTGCTTAATACCTTAATGTTGTCACCTGATCAATTCCTAAATGTTGTCACCTGATCATTACCTTAATGTTGTCACCTGATCAATACCTTAATGTTGTCACCTGATCAATACCTTAATGATGTCACCTGCTTAATACCTTAATGTTGTCACCTGATCAATACCTTAATGTTGTCACCTGATCAATACCTTAATGTTGTCACCTGATCAATACCTTAATGATGTCACCTGCTTAATACCTTAATGTTGTCACCTGATCAATACCTTAATGTTGTCACCTGATCAATACCTTAATGTTGTCACCTGATCAATACCTTAATGTTGTCACCTGATCAATACCTTAATGATGTCACCTGATCAATACCTTAATGTTGTCACCTGATCAATACCTTAATGTTGTCACCTTATCAATACCTTAATGTTGTCACCTGCTTAATACCTTAATGTTGTCACCTGATCAATACCTTAATGATGCCACCTGCTTAATACCTTAATGTTGTCACCTGATCAATTCCTAAATGTTGTCACCTGATCATTACCTTAATGTTGTCACCTGCTTAATACCTTAATGTTGTCACCTGATTAACACCTTAATGTTGTCACCTGAATAACACCTTAATGTCACCTGATAAACATCTTAATGTCACCTGATCAATACCTAAATGTTGTCACCTTCATAGTTGTCACCTGTGCAGGAATAATTTGATTTAACACAATCTGAAAATATCACAATATCAAAATTATAAGAAGAATCCACATCTGTTCTCCACACAGAAATATGTACAAATTAGAGACCTGGACAAAACAGCATGGCTTGCCAATTCATACACCCACGATCGGAAGAATGCATCCCCTGTCTTGTCGAGCTCTTGGTCGATCAGATGAGTTACACTTGCCCAATCATACTCTCCATTACTGCGAGTACATTCCCTGTATTGCTGATATGCAAGGTGAGCGATGGATGGCCTATTGACACACCCAGGATCTAAGTGTACATCCTCTGTATTGCTGTGCTCTTCGTGTACCAGGTGAGCTAACTAAAACAAGGGTCACCTACCTTGAGAACAGGTGTGCTGTATGGCGTTCTCCTTGATGCTTTCTAGGGTCTCGTATCCCCATCTCTTATCGAACTCAGGCTTCCCCCCATCCAGGCGTATCCTGCGCAGCGGCCGAAACCCTGACCTTTCCTCTGCAAACTGGACACAAGTAGACATGTAGACAATGTGAACAGTCAAACAGTCAAACAGTAGAACAGTCACACAGCAGAACTGTCAAACAGCAGAACAGTCTAACAGTCAAACAGCAGAACAGTCGAACAGTAGAACAGTCAAACAGCAGAACAGTCAAATAGTCACAGAACAGTCAAACAGTCAAACAGCAAAAGAGAAAACAGTCAAACAGTCAAACAGTCAAACAGCAGAACAGTCAAATAGTCAAACAGTCAAACAGCAAAACAGTCAAACAGTCAGACAGCAAAAGAGAAAACAGGCAAACAGTTAAACAGTTAAACAGCAAAACAGGCAAGCAGGCAACCAATCAACCAATCAACCAGTCAACCAATCAAACAGTCAAACAATTTATTGTTGGAGAAAAGCCTAAAGTGAAGCAGGTCAGGAACAGTTAGGTAACGGAGACATCACTCGACTCTGCTGACTCTGCTGTAGAAACAACAAGCCTCGAAGTAGCAGGTTGACTTTACTCCTGGAATCAACACATTCAAGTGATTTCATCGAGTTAAACCATGTTACTGCTGATATATAACTTCGCTATAATTTTGCATATTGGCCTGTAGTAGTGTCATTATTACTTGTTTACTTTTGTTTGCTTGTTCAAACTGGCCAGTGAATTCCTTGCTCAGGGCCCTGATCCACGAAGCGGTCATAGCGTAACGACAGTCGTAAGTCTCTGTAAAGTATGGGAGTTACGATCACCTTAGGGCTACGATAGCTTTGCGGAACGGACCCCAGAACAACAAACTGCAACAACAGCAGCATGACATCACCACGTGGGTCTAACATGTGGGGACCTACAAGCACAGGTCTATGCTGACCAAGGGTCACTTTCAGGAAGAATCCAGGATTCAAACCCAGACTACAGATCCTGGAAACATCATGCTGCGACCGCTTCAACTACTGGACCATCTGACCCATGACTCAGGATTGTTCAAAACATTTACTCCTGAGTACAGATCTAATTCCTGGAACATCATCTACTGGAACGACAACATCAAATTGTTGAATTTTGCTGAAATATAATATCGAGCTGAGACGGAAGGGAAGAAACGTTATACGTGCAACACTTTGTCCTCAGTAAACCATCACCAGGAGGGATCCCTAATCTAATCAACTCCGCTGCTCATCTGCCCATTTCTTCATTATAACAAATGCAAGTCTCAGAAATTTAATAAATGTCACTGAGTGAGATGGTTTTTCAGTTTTGTTATAGTGTGTGTGCTTAATGAACTGTTAAAGCAAACAGTACAAAGTAAACAAGAGCATCCCCCAAGCATCTGCTGGCAGGTGATGCGGCTCCGAGCTTCTCCGTCCTGCAGAGCTGGTCCGACTCCACCCAATCTGACTCTGCCCTAGCCCACAGCTGAATGTTTTTACCAACTTTGTTTGTTTGCTTGCTGTTTAATGCCGCACTCAGCAATATTCCAGCTATATGTGTAAATATGTGTAAGTAATCGAGTCTGGACCAGACAACCAGTGATTGACATCATGAGCATCGATCCATGCAATTAAAATCGATGACATGCATCAACCAAGTTAGTGAACCTGACAACCCGATCCCGTTAGTCGCCTCTTATGACAAGCATAGTCGCCTTTTTCGGCAAGCTGGGTTGCTGAAGACCTATTCTATCCCGGATCTTCACGAGTCAAATGAATGGAAAGAATTTATTGAGGGAGGGTTATGCATTTCAGTATGCTCACTGATGAAAAGATTTTGTTGCCCTCTCCCTCAAAGAAGGATGGTTTCATTTCAAAACTATGAGTAGCACTCTTGTGGCATTACTTAAGCAGTGTGTAGTACTCATATCAGCAGTCCAGGAAGAGTTATCTCCCCTTGTTGGATGGAAGACATTATCAAATACACACATACCAAGCTCCTTCCCAGCGCGTGACACCTTCGTTACACTCTCGGTAACATCGCTGCCACCAGTGTGGGCGCGGCCATTACAAGAATCTTGAAATTTGCCCTCTAACCCCATATGTAGTAACGTTTATACTTTTGTTTATGTCTTTGGGAATGCCATTATATTTCATTTTGAAAAGGTTTACAACTGACCATGTTTTCAAGATGAATTTACTTTGTTGTTTTGATAATCAGATTGGTTCGAGACTAACAGACTAACAGAAAATCCAACTTCTCCCTTACATTCTTACTATATCAATAACATGATAGTTTTAATGAAACAGAAATTCAAATTGACAAACGAAGAAAGTAATTTAGCAGCGATAAGTGTATTCGACGTCACGACAGTCGTCACTTGTTTGAAAACATAACGGTCAGTCGGTTGCGAGTTCAACTCAAAGCATGGGTGTGGCCACCTATTCACAGTGGGGAGTTTTGACTGGTGGCAGCGATAGTATAGAGAGCTCCGCGAATGGACTATCGCTGTGAGGAGCTTGACACACATACCATACCAGGGACAGATATTTTGATTGTTTTTTAAGTGTGCCAAAGGGCACTCACAAAGATGTTTATGTGAGCCCTTTGGAATTTAAGAATGCGAAGAATACTTTTGATCCATCGTCACCTCGGTGCATTTAATTTCACCATCAGCAAGCTGATAACTGGCTGTAATTTAGAAAGTGTCCCTGCCTCCATTTCATCGAGATTGGTAACATCGGATTCATTTCATCCCCAGGTCTATTTAATTTTAATCAAGAATACGTCAAGAATATGTTTCGAAGTGTTGTCGCCAGTTTGAAACTAGTGTAGAAAAGCTCAAGAAAACTGCCTTCTGATTGGCTAATGTCGATTTCATATCGTCATTTCATTGGTCGGTCAAAGTTCGCGAAAGTTCGTTCTGATATGACCTGTAATGGGATGTCTTCAGATCTTTGTTTAGCGGTAGCGAAAACTAAGATCTAATTTTAATGAGATTAAGGTTGCTGAATATCTATATTCTTCTATATTCTTCCCTGCAATCCCCAAGGAGAGATTGTGCAGAAATGTGAGGGAATTTGGCAAGACAAGAATGCCTGCATGTGACTTACCTCTTCCCGTAAGTGGAGTGTGAGGCTCCCAATGTCCTGGAGGATGACACAGAAGAATGGCTCCCACTGGGGCAGCGGCTGGTGTCCGTCACCAAACACTCGGCGCTCAAAGTCATGGTCAAGTTCTGGAAATAAACAGAAATCAATTGTAAACAACATTACGTTTATTATTCTAGGGGGTTTTCATCTTCTATGTGTAACTCACGACAAGATAGTTTGGAGGATCAACTTCTGTAACACAATTCTTGCAATTCATATTGTAATATAACAATTGTAATATATACCACTCAAAAGAAATAAAGGACCACAGATTCTTTCATATTAGTATAGTTAATCTGTCATGGCACTTTTGAATTCTATAGGCAGAGTCTATCATCCACATAATATCTTGTCAGCTGTCATCAGTACCTTTCTTCAAGAATGCTATTGTCCACAGAATGTCTCACAAATACAAATATTCTTCAGATCAACCTAGAACGAAAGATACTTGACGACCATCATTATGCCTCCTATTCAAGCTTGGGAAAAAGCACCTGCCAAGAGGCTGTGAGGATACTATTTGAAGCCCTCATAAAATCTCACATTCTAGCCTACGGCTCAGGTCCATATTAAATGTGGATGCAATTCTCTGAACATTATTATACAAAGAAGTACTCTATCCGAGGAGGACCCAAGAACCCGCCCCCTGAGGTGGTCTGACACCGAGGTCCTATCAGGCAAAATAAGAGGTTTGATATGAAAGTCCTTGATTTCTCATAATGACCTCGCCAAGAGTTATCAATTGTTTTTGTTGTACCAAAATACATTCAAAAAGTGCTTAATTTTAAAAAGAAATTTAAATCTTCTTTTTCTGCCAATTACAAGATCTTCTTCAGAAAGACTGGTAAACCATGCACTGCCACTCGCAGACGCCATGAAGTCAATATTTATAATTGATGTGTCAATATTCGTGGTCAGTGTCACGTGTTTTGAACAAACCTTTGACTCAGTTTTGCATTGCAAGGTCAGCAGTGGAATGTATGAACTTATGAAATCCAAAGATTGAGGCACAACAAACACCAATAAAGAAGAGAAGATTCAATGTTATATAGATTCAAAAAAGTTTTTAGTTTATATCTGCCATCAGTGCTGACTTTCTGCATAAAGAAACCTATCAAGACATAAAACTGTTTCAGCAATTGAATCATTTTGTATTATTCTGTATGAATGTAACATAACACTATCCTAGTAGCTAAGGTAAGGGAGGGACTAGTTATGTCCACTAGTTCTTGTCTTAAAAAAAACAAATTTCTTTGATGGTGCTCATAATATCAATCACAGGTTTGTCAGACTTGGTTATGTACAGACTGTTTGTTTGTTTGTTTAACACCGCACTCAGCAATATTCCAGCTATATGATGGCGGTCTGTAAATAATCTTGAGTCTGGACCAGACAATCCAGTGATTGATATCATGACCATCGATCTGCGCAATTGGGATCGATGACATGCATAAACAAAGTCAGCGAGCCTGCCAAAACAAAATAGGCAAACTGCAACAAACATGTTGAATTATAACATGCCTTTGAAATGCTGACAATAAGCGTTTAACTGCAGACAAGGAGATTTGACATTGTTTGCCTGCAGACAAGTTATAGTTCGGTTTCCACACCAGTGACAGACACACGGGTTAGTGAGGATGCTTTTATGCACTGTCAGCAATATTTCAGCGTTGCCATGGTGAGGTACAACTACTTAGAAATCATTTCACACATAGTACCCCTGCTGGAAATCAAACAATCACTTCACTATGGTCTTAAACCTGACAACGTACCACTCGAAATAAAAAAATCACCATGAACATTATACTGAAATACATATCCATCTATCCAACAAAAGTGAGTCTGCATCCCCAGACAGGAGCAGGGTTGAACAACAACCAGTCCTATCACCTCACTTCCCTCCCAGACAGATAAATATTGACTACAATCAGCACAGTCTCAGGACCACTATCTATTAATTTTAAGTGAGACACCAGCCACCTTTCTATCACTTCCTCTGAAACCTGTCTGGTGTGCCCTTAATGCCCACATGTACAGCCAGAAGACAGATCAGTGGGTGCCACAGGGTAGAGTTAAAGCATCGTGTCCTCTTCTCTCCTCCCTCCCTTCCCCTGCATCTATCGCAGACACCATCAGTACCTTGTCCCTCCCCCTGCATCTATCGCAGACAACATCACTACCTTGTCTCCCTCCCTCCCCACCCTGCATCTGTAGCAGACACCATCAGTACCTTGTCACCCTGCATCTGTAGCAGACAACATCACTACCTTGTCTCCCTCCCTCCCCACCCTGCATCTGTAGCAGACACCATCAGTACCTTGTCCCCCCCCTCCCTCCCAACCCTGCATCTGTAGCAGACACCATCAGTACCTTGTCTCCCTCCCTCCCCACCCTGCATCTGTAGCAGACACCATCAGTACCTTGTCTCCCTCCCTCCCCACCCTGCATCTGTAGCAGACACCATCAGTACCTTGTCCCCCTCCCTCCCCACCCTGCATCTGTAGCAGACACCATCACTACCTTGTCCCCCTCCCTCCCCACCCTGCATCTGTGGCAGACACCATCAGTACCTTGTCCCCCTCCCTCCCTCCCTCCCCACCCTGCATCTGTAGCAGACAACATCAGTACCTTGTCTCCCTCCCTCCCTCCCCTGCATCTGTAGCAGACACCATCAGTACCTTGTCTCCCTCCCTCCCCACCCTGCATCTGTAGCAGACAACATCAGTACCTTGTCCCCCTCCCTCCCCACCCTGCATCTGTAGCAGACACCATCAGTACCTTGTCCCCCTCCCTCCCTCCCTCCCCACCCTGCATCTGTAGCAGACAACATCAGTACCTTGTCTCCCTCCCTCCCTCCCCTGCATCTGTAGCAGACAACATCAGTACCTTGTCTCCCTCCCTCCCCACCCTGCATCTGTGGCAGACAACATCAGTACCTTGTCCCCCTCCCTCCCTCCCTCCCCACCCTGCATCTGTAGCAGACACCATCAGTACCTTGTCTCCCTCCCTCCCCACCCTGCATCTGTAGCAGACACCATCAGTACCTTGTCTCCCTCCCTCCCTCCCTCCCTCCCCACCCTGCATCTGTAGCAGACACCATCAGTACCTTGTCTCCCTCCCTCCCTCCATCCCTCCCCACCCTGCATCTGTAGCAGACACCATCAGTACCTTGTCTCCCTCCCTCCCTCCCTCCCCACCCTGCATCTGTAGCAGACGCCATCAGTACCTTGTCTCCCTCCCTCCCCACCCTGCATCTGTAGCAGACACCATCAGTACCTTGTCTCCCTCCCTCCCCACCCTGCATCTGTAGCAGACACCATCAGTACCTTGTCTCCCTCCCTCCCCACCCTGCATCTGTAGCAGACACCATCAGTACCTTGTCACCCTGCATCTGTAGCAGACACCATCAGTACCTTGTCTCCCTCCCTCCCTCCCCACCCTGCATCTGTAGCAGACACCATCAGTACCTTGTCCCCCTCCCTCCCTCCCCACCCTGCATCTGTAGCAGACACCATCAGTACCTTGTCTCCCTCCCTCCCTCCCCACCCTGCATCTGTAGCAGACACCATCAGTACCTTGTCCCCCTCCCTCCCCACCCTGCATCTGTAGCAGACACCATCAGTACCTTGTCTCCCTCCCTCCCTCCCCACCCTGCATCTGTAGCAGACACCATCAGTACCTTGTCCCCCTCCCTCCCCACCCTGCATCTGTAGCAGACACCATCAGTACCTTGTCCCCGACCCTCCCTCCCCACCCTGCATCTGTAGCAGACACCATCAGTACCTTGTCTCCCTCCCTCCCTCCCCACCCTGCATCTGTAGCAGACACCATCAGTACCTTGTCTCCCTCCCTCCCTCCCCACCCTGCATCTGTAGCAGACATCATCAGTACCTTGTCTCCCTCCCTCCCTCCCCACCCTGCATCTGTAGCAGACACCATCAGTACCTTGTCTCCCTCCCTCCCTCCCCACCCTGCATCTGTAGCAGACACCATCAGTACCTTGTCTCCCTCCCTCCCCACCCTGCATCTGTAGCAGACACCATCAGTACCTTGTCTCCCTCCCTCCCCACCCTGCATCTGTAGCAGACACCATCAGTACCTTGTCTCCCTCCCTCCCCACCCTGCATCTGTAGCAGACACCATCAGTACCTTGTCTCCCTCCCTCCCCACCCTGCATCTGTAGCAGACACCATCAGTACCTTGTCTCCCTCCCTCCCCACCCTGCATCTGTGGCAGACAACATCAGTACCTTGTCTCCCTCCCTCCCTCCCTCCCTCCCCACCCTGCATCTGTAGCAGACACCATCAGTACCTTGTCTCCCTCCCTCCCTCCCCACCCTGCATCTGTAGCAGACACCATCAGTACCTTGTCTCCCTCCCCACCCTGCATCTGTAGCCCAGGACCTAACACAACATCAGAAATATGACCACCAGAGCTGGTTTCATGATGCCGTGACCGACTGTTGCATTATGGGATTTGTGCGTGACTCCGATGAAAGCCCCTATTCATGCAGTTCCCACGTATTTGTTTGCATCAAATACTTCTGTTCATCGCGATACAGAGACATCATGCTGGGATACAGAACCCTCTGATCATGCCGCTTGCCTTCCTTTATTCCATTCTTGTGAAGAAACAAATTCCTTGAGACATGAAAAGCAGTTTGTATTTTGTGAGTGTGATTATCCTTCACAAATTACCCAAAACTCATTACTGAGTGATATCAATTACATGATCAGTTGGTTGCAAACACATTGAAGCCCTCGCAAGTAGAAACCAAACGCATCTGAGCCTTTGCGTAAGGCGAGATCTAACAGTGCTTACATCATGATTTGGGATTCAATTTGTGAAGCTTAAGATGTTAAAGTGAGTGAGTGAGTGAGTATGGTTTTACGCCGCTTTTAGCAATATTCCAGCAATATCACGGCGGGGGTCACCAGAAATGGGCTTCACACATTGTACCCATGTCGGGAATCGAACCCGGGTCTTCGGCGTGACGAGTGAACGCTTTAACCACTAGGCTACCCGACCTCCCCAAGATGTTAAAGAGTAAGGCAAGTAATTTTCAAAGCTTGCACCAGAGAATATAAACTTTTGATAAGTACATGTTCCATAAAACCTTCTTAACTACAGAAAATCTACCAGACTTACAAAAATAAACTAGCCGTGAAGACCCGGGGTAGAATCGGTCTTCAGTAACCTATTCTTGCTGTAAGGGGCGACTATGCTTGTCGTAAGAGGTGACTAACGGGATCGGGTGGTCAGGCTCACTGACTTGGTTGATGCATGTCATTGTATCCCAGTTTAGTGGATCGATGCTCACAATGGTGGGGAAGTTAGGCTTGGTGGCTTGGTTGACTGCTTGTCATCGTACCCAACAACATGGTGAATTGTTGCTCATAATATCAATCACTGGACAAAGATTAACACAGGTGCTAAATGCAACCACCAACATACCGACTGCTATTATAAACAGGTTTGGGACCTAAATATTTGTGACTAATATAGCTGGTGATAACAACATTGCTTCTATGTCTTCTAGTGGGCCCTTGTTATTAATCACCAGCAAATAAACATAATTTGGCTACATAATTACTTTCACATTTGGCCTGAATACACTTGGCTTCATTGTAGACAATTGCCTTTTAACAAAACTGTTATCTCAAGTGTTTCACAAATGGCTCACAAGCAGCAAATTATTTTTTTTAAATTCATAACAGACTGGTTAACTGCCCTTTAATTGTGCCATAAACTTTCCCCAAATAGCATGTTCACTGCACAGATATGCATTATCAGTCCTGAAGATACATGGACAGACATTGGCTCCAGCTCAAGTCAGTGTGTCTAGTGTTGAGGTGCTCTGAGGACAACAGGAGAATTCAGGTTTTTTAGTTGTTCTCACATCATTTCATTTGGGAATTGGTTCTTTTGGACAAAATATTTTTCAGAATTTTTCTATGCCCCATTACTAGATGAGCACTATTAGATCTATCAGATCAGCTCTTGAGAACTCTACTCTGCATGCGTAAACTTATTTTGCGGTTTGTTTTAAAAACATCAGCACGATTAAACTGGTCCATTGCTGGGAGTATAAACTTGCCCAAGTCTCTAAGGCAATAATTATTAGTTTAAATCCTAAGTTCTAGATTATGTAAATAATAAGAACAAGTTGACCCTATGAGAGACTGGAGTCCTTTGTACTGTCCACATATCTAGACTTGCCTATTAGGAGGATAGAGTAACTACACATCCATGGACTTTTCTTTCAGTACAGCCTTGGAGCAAGGCTACCTGGGGTACAGCATGAGCAGGGAGCAGCCCTTGTGTCAGAATAATACCTGGTACTGAAGTTGTTTGCCAGGAGTTGCTGAAGATTGTTTCAAAATGTTGGCATTTGGCCTTGAACCTTGTGAGGGAGATTTTCTTATCAGGAGGTTAATTTTGTAGTAAAATATGGTCATTCAGTTTAATCTGTGATTTTTCTAAACACAAATGACTGAGGGCATGTTTGTGATTGTGTCGACTCTTGAGATGGTTGGTTGGTTAGTTTGTTATTTAATGCCCCACTCAGCATTATTCCAGCTATATGACGGCGGTCTGTGAATAATCGAGTCTGGACCAGACAATCCAGTGATTGATATCATGAGCATCGATCCACGCAATTGGGATACGATGACAAGCATCAACCAAGTCAGCGAGCCTGACCACCTGATCTCGTCAGTCGCCTCTTACGACAAGCATAGTTGCCTTTTACAGCAAGCATGGGTTGACCTATTCTAGCCCAGATCTTCACGGGTCTGGACTCTTGATAGGACATTCCTTTTTCATCACCAAATTAGAATCAAATCTTCGGGACATTTTGAAGGACAACAAGTCTTTGTCTCAAAAGGGTGGTGGGGTAGCCTTGTGGTTAAAGCGTTCGCTCGTCACGCCGAAGACCCGGGTTCGATTCCCGACATGGGTACTATGTGTGAAGCCAATTTCTGGTGTCCCCCACCGTGATATTGCTGGAATATTGCTAAAAGCGGCGTAAAACCATACTCACTAACTCACTCACTCACTTTGTCTCAAAATGAACTGATCTGATATTCAGCCAAATATATATTCCAACAGCAACAAACATTGGAATTTGTTTGAGATAAATCAAATTATTGTGACTTCACTGTGGTTGTACATTCACAAGATGTTGTCCATGGCTGAATACATGTCACACTTGCCGTAATAATAAACTGTAACATTTGAATACCGGTATGTTCTAATCTGAGGAAAAGGCCCTTATCATCTTGATTAACACTCAGTCTATCAAAACATTTCTTTAAAATAACTGCATTTCTTTTCTTCGAAAGAACCTTTCAGGAAACTAGACTTGCTTTAGTTTGGTCTAGACTTGCCTCTGCTTTTAGTCAAAAAGATATAGATAGAGTTGTACACATGGTGACAGATATTATTAATGGTGTTGATGTAATTATTTGTTGAAATGTATAAAAATAAATCATTTTCGTCAATTTGCCTTAACGATTTTACAATCTTTCACTAGCACTTTATGTAGCAAAAATCTTGATGGTTATGTTTTATACAATGTAATAAAGAGAGTTTTTCATCTAGTTAGAATGTATATATATATATATTCCACAGTCCTGGCGCAGGACTACTAATCATCAGGTCATCAGGTATCAGCACTAAGCACACTGCTACACCTGAAGAAGACAGCTGCCCGAGGTTCAACATGCAACCCTTATCTTCATCATGGTGGGGAGGCTGGCAGGTCGGAGCGACCCAGCTTAGTCAACTGCAAGAAACTACTCATCATGATCTCCATAATCAGATTACCACCTAGATACTTCCACACAAATCAAGGTTGGCCACAAAATCAATGACTGCCTCTACTAAGTTCGGTTATCATCAGGGCTAGCTAACTGATGAGGATCAGTCCGAGAGTCACTGCTGACAAGGATCAGTCCGAGAGTCACTGCTGACAAGGATCAGTCAGAGAGTTTCTGCTGACAAGGATCAGTCCGAGGGTCACCACTGACAAGGAACAGTCAGAGAGTCTCTGCTGAAAAGGATCAGTCCGAGGGTCACCACTGACAAGGAACAGCCAGAGAGTTTCTGCTGACTGACAAGGATCAATCTAAGAGTCACCACTGACAAGGATCAGTCAGAGAGTCACTGCTGACTGACAAGGATCAGTCAGAGGGTCACCACTGACAAGGAACAGCCAGAGAATCTCTGCTGACTGACAAGGATCCGTCCGAGGGTCACCACTGACAAGGATCAGCCTGAGAGTCACCACTGACAAGGACCAGGCGAGAGTCACTGCTGACAAGGATCAGTCAGAGTGTCACCACTGACAAGGATCAGTCAGAGAGTCACTGCTGACAAGGGTCAGTCCGAGAGTCACCACTGACAAGGATCAGTCTGAGAGTCACCACTGACAAGGATCAGTCTGAGAGTCTCTGCTGACAAGGATCAGTCAGAGAATCACTGCTGACTGACAAGGATCAGTCAGAGAATCACTGCTGACTGACAAGGGTCAGTCCGAGAGTCACCACTGACAAGGATCAGTCTGAGAGTCACCACTGACAAGGATCAGTCTGAGAGTCTCTGCTGACAAGGATCAGTCAGAGAATCACTGCTGACTGACAAGGATCAGTCCGAGAGTCACCACTGACAAGGATCAGTCCGAGAGTCTCTGCTGACAAGGATCAGTCCGAGGGTCTCTGCTGACTGACAAGGATCAGTCCGAGTCTCTGCTGACAAGGATCAGTCAGAGAGTCATTCTTTGCAATAATGCAACACAAGCCCCACCCCTTCTTTTATCAGCCAATCAGGAAACAGAAGCGCATTAGTGGGTGTGGCCTAATTATTTTTTCATTTTGGGGTATCAAATACAAAAAGAATTGCTTGGTTAGCCAAACAAATGCCATGGAATCACTTGTAATTTATTTATCTGGCTGTGGTCAGTCAATCAAGACAGACGAAAACGTGGAAAATTCTTGGCTTTAAATATTTCAGAGCAGGTTCCGAAATAAAAGCTAGCGGTAGACACATGTTCGTAGCAACTCTTTTTCATGGTGAACTTGAAAAGCTAATTCCAGCACATTTTGCAATATTTGACGAGTCATTAAACGAGTAGTAAGTAAATTATTTTAGCAAGTGTATCATCTTGTATCATTCCAGAAAAAACAAAACATATCGTGTATAGTATCATCACATGAAAAGTCACGATGCACCAGTACACCGTTGATGACTTGAAACTCTCATGGATAACAATTTCTTTGTTTGTAACAGTATTTCAGGGCTACTTTTTGTCCCTACAAGGGCAGTGGGGTAGCCTCATGGTTAAAGCCTAAGACCCGGGTTCGATTATTTACAGACCGCTGTCATATAGCTGGAATACTGCTGGGTGCGGTGGTAAACAACAAACAAACAAAACAACATGACACTGGCAAGTCCTGCTGCTTGTCTGCTATCATCTCTCTGGCAGGGAAACCCTTCTGTCAATCAGCAGGCAGGTTCAAGAGGTAGTTCCTGTGGGAAATAATCCTCTCGGTCGGTAGTCTCGTAAATACCTCTCACATGTAGACACCACTGGGCCATCTCTGGAATTACAATATGGTAGCAGTGTGTCCCGAACTGGAACCACGCCAAAACTATTGATCCAGTTCTTCATAACCAGCCCTGTATTGGTTCATGTACAGCTGTGTCTGTCATCTATAGACCACTCCTCCACAAGGATGTCTTTAACGTTGAGCAGCTTGCTACGGATGAGAGCCTAGGTATTCCCCGGTTACAGGCTGGTGTGGAGTGAGTGAGTGATTTACGGCTCAGTCAGTAACACTGTGGCGATATGATAGTAACTGAGCCAGTGGGTCACATTTCTGTGTCAGCTATTTACAACTTCATCACACATGAACACACCATTGTGATCAGGCCAGGTTTGTTTCTGGCTTCCTAAAATTACTAGTGTATGCTGTGGCATGAAGAATGACAACTGAGTACCAGGTCACCTTGAAAAGTGTTACCCACCATTATCAGGAACTGAAATCAGAGTGTGAAAGTGCAGCCTAGAATCTCTCCTTTTCTCCTCTTAATGGCGAGGGGGTTACTCTTAATTTATTTAAATGACTGATTAAGTTGAAAACAAATTTAAACACAGTGTTCGAAAGTCATGCTGATCCGTTAGCGAGGGCAAGTGAAAATCCAATGAAGGCAGCAGGACCAGCTACAAACTATGAGGACGAAAGAAAGAAGGTTAACACCAGGCCTCTGGACTTGTCCTTAAAGTCTAAATTTACTGAAATAGACTTGTTATTGTCAATCATGTCAATTGCCAAAAGGGGGCACGGGTGGCCCAGTCGTCTAAGGCGCCGCGATTTGCTGTGCAGAGTTGCGTCCCTTGGGCACGCCAGAAACCTATGATTGTGGGTTCGAATCAAGGTTCGCCCCAATCATGTTTCTAGGTTTCACCTAAAGTGGTAAACGTCTAAGACCTGCATCACTTCGGACTTTCCTCCCACATTAAGCTGACATGCCGCGATATAACTGGAATACTTTTCAAAGCGACGTTAAACCCAACTCACTCACTCACAATTGCCAAAGACAGAAAGCATTTGTTTTTGTTATATCTTACATGTTCACAAAGTAATCCATGCATGAATGTGTCACCATTCACAAGTCTAATTTCTTTCAGATTTCTTCGCATATTTGCTCAAAGTTATTTCTCCGATATATATTGATAATTGATTGATATTTTGTTAACAATTATCGATCTCTTAGATTTATACTGATAGCCAGCCCTACCATGGGGCAACTTTAGCAAAATGAGAGTAAAAGCTACAAATAAGGATCTGTTAAAAAACATGAAACATATATATGAAGGGGGCGGTCCTTGGTAAACAACACATAAATTGATAATAGCATATCTCAGTGAGCCTGTGTGTCCTGCACACAGAGTCAGTCTTTAGTGAGTGAGTGAGTTTGGTTTTAGCCGCTTTTAGCAATATTCCAGCAATATCACGGCGGGGGACACCAGAAATGGGCTTCACACATTGTACCCATGTCGGGATTCGAACCCGGGTCTTCGGCGTGACGAGCGAACGCTTTAACCACTAGGCTACCCGACTGCCCCTGGCTGTCCTTAGTAAAGGCCACATAAATTGATAATAGCATATCCCAGTGAACCTGTGTGTCCGGCACACACAGTCAGTCTTTAAAGGACCAGTGTGTGGACTTACACTGACGTCCGGGCCAGGGAGGAGGGCACTGCTCCCTCCTCCAGTAAGCTCTTCATCCTGTGTGGATCTAATCTGACCACAACAATGTTGACCAGGAGATCTCAACAAACACACAAAGACTTCTAACAAATCACATGCCAATACCAGCTTAATATTGACAACTGGGTTGGATTCATAGACATATTGGTAAGAGCATATAAACATGATAAAAGATGAACCAACTTTTTCCTTGTTGTGTTGATAGCGAAAGTTCGGAGACATGGATCACAAGATATCAAGGTTGTTTATTGTCTTTATTTGTAACTGATTGCCCAGATCATATAAACTGCAGATCCATTCACCAGACCCAAAGCCACAACATTAAAATGCTTCTTCAAGTTGATTCTATGATGCAGTTATATCCCTCAGCAAAGTTTGTCTTTAATTTCCTATGGAGGGTTTGTCAGATATTGCCAGAGTGAGGTATCAAATCGGAGGGGGAGACCTGATTCTAAGGAGATAAAACCCTGGCTCCACGATGAGCCTACAGACCCCAAATGATGCACAGAATATCTATAAATGTATTTATAGCTTTTCATCGACATTATTTTTTGTAAGAAATATATATATGAAATACTTGTCACTACATATAATCATCCTATTTTGGGGGGATGGTGCCATCCATCTGTTCTCATGGTGTTTCTGGTACAAAGCCAGTGGTTCAAGCACACAACATCCGCATGAGATGATAACCTAAATAAGGGGAGATAACCTAAGTAAGGGGAGATAACCCAAATCAGGAGATAACCTAACATTTCCTGAATGAAACTCATCATCAGATCATCTGTCTCGGTACAGTTTGCTATTTAACACCAGTCAGGAATATTCCAGCAACATGTCACCGTGACTTGTAACTATCCAGGCAGTACCACCCCATCCTATTTACCTGCCCCTCACAACAAGCAGTAGTGTGTTTGAGTCCCCACAGGGCAACACTAAAAACACATTACATCTTCCTATTCACACAGCATACAGAACATAATACATAGCCCAAGTTTCACAATTCTGGACATTTCACACCATAAGGTTTGTTTCAAGATAAGCAATTCCTACGGGAAGACGTCTTCCACAGAAGAAGCAAGAGCAACACAATAACTCACAAGCTCATTTCAATTATTGACGACAACTGGGGCATAGGTTACTCATCCAAGGAACCTAATCCAATCAAAAGGCAATAAACTAAGCCGCATTCTTGGCACAAGTGCCACACAGGTCAGAACACAGAGTGTACGTGTGGTATCTAATCGCCAGCACACCAAGTCAACGATCTAACCCACTCAGCCATGAGGCTTCAGAGGGGTACACAAAGTACGTGATCTAGACTACCAGTTGTCAGACTTCTATTTTTGTGCCAGCCTCGGTGGCTGAGTGGGTTAGATCACTGACTTGGTGTGCTTGCGATTAGGTGTGGCAGTGTGCGATCAAATCCCGGATGGGACTAAAAAAAAAGTACTAGAATGTGTACGTTATCAAGAAAGTGTTCTCCCAAATATAACAGACCACTCTCTAAATTGCACTGTGTATTCATATGAAACAATCGGTTGTCTGATAAGTAGGTATTCAGTAAAAAGTCAAAGTGCACGTGAGTGAGTGAGTAAGTGAGTGAGTGAGTGAGTGAGTGAGCGAGTGGATGGAAAAGATGGAAAGAGATGGATAATGGGGTGGGAAAGATGGAAGAATGAATGGACGGATAACACCCATGATGATGGTGATGGAGTACTACAAAGTGATCTTGTTATTGCTATCACCGCATCAGACCATCATAGGCTGATTCAGAACTTACACGCCATTCAATGGAAACAGAGACGATATCTGCAAAAGAATTACAATGTTCAAGTTCACAAAGATGACTCCCTCCCTCCCTACTCTCTGATATCAATACAATAAAGTCTGGTACCCAACGAGGGTCAAAATGGCTTCTCACAATGAGGCCCCTGCTTATTTCCGTGTTGTGTCTGTGAACTTGGGGAAAAAAAGGTAGTCTTCCAACAAGTCAATTTTGTGTGCAAGAACCCCCTGAGATGAAAGACTGAGCACCGTCAGAGAGGCACATCAAAGGTACAGCTATGAATAATGAAGGCTGCAGTCAGGGCTGAATTGGTGTTCCAGCCAAATCCATTTTGCCTTTAAATTTTACACATCTGATTCCAGGATAACATGTATTGTCAAATCTCCAGTGATTCTGCTAGAGACATTGTCATTTTCATAATCTTACAAACCCTTGAGATGGGTCGTTCTTTTAGGTCATTACAAAATTTGACAAACATCATCCCGACAGTTTGATGACAGTCAGTCCATGTCCTTGAAAATGAACTGAACTGAAACCCTGAATCCCTGAGGAGAATTAATACATACTTACAACAGCATGTTAATATGCCTTGTAGATTTTTTCCCCCGAACAAACCTAGACTTGCTCCACTTAGGACTATAGCATTACAGTAAGGGCTGGTTGGAGGTGAAGTGAAGTGAGTATGGTTTTACGCCGCTTTTAGCAATATTACAGCAATATGACAGCGGGGGACACCAGAAATGGGCTTCACACATTGTACCCATGTCAGGAATCAAACCCAGGTCTTCGGCGTGACGAGTGAAGGCTTTAACCACTAGGCTACCCGATGTCCCAGGGCTGGTTATAAGGGAAAATATGAGTGAGTGAGTGAGTATGGTTTTACGCCGCTTTTAGCAATATTACAGCAATATCATGGCGGGGGACAACAGAAATGGGCTTCACAAATTGTACCCATGTCAGGAATCAAACCCAGGTCTTCGGCGTGACGAGCGAAGGCTTTAACAGCTAGGCTACCCGATGTCCCAGGGCTGGATGGAAGGGAAAATATGAGTGAGTGAGTGAGTATGGTTTTACGCCGCTTTTAGCAATATTCAAGCCGTATCACGGCGGGGGACAACAGAAATGGGCTTCAAACATTGTACCCATGTCAGGAATCAAACCCAGGTCTTCGGCGTGACGAGTGAAGGCTTTAACCACTAGGCTACCCGATGTCCCAGGGCTGGTTATAAGGGAAAATATGAGTGAGTGAGTGAGTATGGTTTTACGCCGCTTTTAGCAATATTACAGCAATATCACGGCGGGGGACACCAGAAATGGGCTTCACAAATTGTACCCATGTCAGGAATCAAACCCAGGTCTTCGGCGTGACGAGCGAAGGCTTTAACAGCTAGGCTACCCGATGTCCCAGGGCTGGATGGAAGGGAAAATATGAGTGAGTGAGTGAGTATGGTTTTACGCCGCTTTTAGCAATATTCAAGCCGTATCACGGCGGGGGACAACAGAAATGGGCTTCAAACATTGTACCCATGTCAGGAATCAAACCCGGGTCTTCAGCGTGACAAGCAAACGCTTTAACAACTAGGCTACCCGATGTCCCAGGGCTGGATGGAAGGGAAAATATGAGTGAGTGAGTGAGTATGGTTTTACGCCGCTTTTAGCAATATTCAAGCCGTATCACGGCGGGGGACAACAGAAATGGGCTTCAAACATTGTACCCATGTCAGGAATCAAACCCGGGTCTTCAGCGTGACAAGCAAACGCTTTAACAACTAGGCTGGTTGGAAGGGAAAATAATATGATGAAGGGACTGTGAGACAAGCCAGGCATCACACTACTTTGTATTGTACTAACTGTTGGGACAGTGGTTATCCAGGGACCCACTTTTTAAATGCTTGGGATCCCTAATTTATTGCCAGCATCCTAAGGACTCGGAAACATTCAGACCAATGTAAACCCTTTCATTTGTCCCCCCCCCCCACCAAGCCCATCCCCTATTTCCCTACCAACTCTTTCTGACCAAACACACCTTCCCTTCACATCCTTTTCATTCGTTCACTTTAAACAGGGACAGCTCAGTCACACAAAAATATATTTGAATCCCACACCGATGACATATTTCACATAAAATATTAGAGCTATAATTGGATTTTAATGTTATCAGAAAATTACCCTTGATGACTGATATTCTAAAAACTGCAGGATGATTCATCATGTCTTTGAAGAGCATCTGCGTTCCTAACAATGAGTCCTTTCACTCTGAAGACGTTGCTTCAAACAGGCATGCTCAGTATCACAAAACCTGCGGGTTCTCAGATGCTAAACATTTAATGAAGTGATACATCTCGAAGTCGGAACATCCACAAATGACATCAATTATCTGGGGATTCATTAGTAAAAGCCACAAATCAACACTCTTCTTCATGCAATCATCTCATATCTGATATAATCTAAAGAATGAAATGTGTCACTTTGATTGCTCCGTATCCAGAATCTAGTCATCTCTGCATGCATCATATTGCATCTTGGGAATAAAAGAGGTTCTAAATCGTAGGCTCCTGTCATTGAGGATAACGTGAACAGATTCCACAAATACATGTGCAGAATGAGAAACAACATAATAATGCTCCTAACTTCGGTCACAGTAAATCAGAGCTGTAAATCTACAAACTAACAACATCTATTAATCTGCCTGAATCACTGTGTCGTGATGTGTGGTAGTCTTGAAGCATCACAATAATCATGCTTTTACTGAACAATATGTAAAAACAATAACGATAATAAGTACATTTATATAGGGCCAAATTCCACACCTGCTCATAACACAATATGACTGTTGCCCTTTGTAATTCTCAGCTCCCTGGGGAGTAAACAACTATTAATATACATACAATTGAGATACTACACATATCTGAAATTATATACACATGATATAAGTGATATTTCACTTGAGTGAAATAACACTTTCTGCCGGAACTACTTTCAGTCTGCCTCAATGGCACAGTCTTTTTGCTTGTTTGTTGTTTAAAGCCGCTCTCAGCAATATTCCAGCTATATGCCAAAGGTCTGTAAATAATCAAGTCTGGACCAGATAATCCAGTGAATGACATCATGAGCATCGATCCACACAATTGGGATCGATGACATGCAACAACCAAGTCAGCGAGCCTGACCACCCAATCCCGTTAGTCGCCATGTTATGACAAGCATGGGTTGCTGAAGACCAATTCTGACCCAGATCATCACGGGTTCAATAGCACAGTGGGTTCCAAGTAACATCTTTAAGAAGATTCAATGGAAGTTTGTCTTGGATCTGTGGATGGGCATCTGTAAGTCATGTTGTGGCTGCTCATCATCTTGAAGTGACAAGTTTTTCTGAATCATATCCTTCTCTCAACCCTACTCTCAAGATATATATCACATGCCAACACCTAGAGTAGTGAGTCATACCATGATTCCATGACTGTGCAGAGTTATGTCACTTAGGCATGCCAGGATCCTATGACTGTGGGTTCAAATCCTAAAATGGCCCTGTTATGCTTCTTGGTTTGTCAGCACCATGGTGGATTTCACCAATGTATTAAATGTCTAAGACTTGGTTTACTTCAGCTTTCATCCCACACTAAGCTGACACCCTGTTATATACTGTACACACTTTTCAAAGCAATCTTAAACCCAACACACTCACTCACTCACTCACTCACTCACTCAATCACAAAGAAATAATAACAACACAAACACACAATTCTGCATGTTTTCATTTCAGAAAGTCCCAATTATGCCTGGAGAAATCGTTTTGTGAGAAATATCTCTAACCAAATCAGCCGAAGACAATCATCCTGAAACTCCAGTTGATTCTACAGTTGGCTCACACGGTGGTATGTACTGGAAAAAACAAACGGCAATCGATGGATCGGGAAAATACATTGTCAGGATCGCCAGAGATTGATATATGGCTGGCGGTGAAGCCAGGATACGGGCAATTTAATCCCTACCATCACTCTAATGTTTTAGACAGGACTTATTCAGCTCCAGTAGAAAGAAGATCTTTGCTGGTTTAATTCTGCTCTGACTTCAGTGTTCATTGATTACCTCCCTGGTTGATGGAAGGGCTTTTAAATAGCTTGGGGAGTCAATCTCTCACACCACGCCTGAGTCTACTATAGGTCTCAATCCCTTAACCAATCCCTGTATCCACCCCTCTCCCCATTCCTCGATCTACCCTTCACCCCATCCTTGGACCCCTGACCCCATCCCTGCATCCACCCCTCACTCCATCCCTGCATCCACCCCTCACTCCATCCCTGCATCCACCCCTCACTCCATCCCTGCATCCACCCCTCACCCCATCCCTGCATCCACCCCTCACTCCATCCCTAAATCTACCCCTCACTCCATCCCTAGATCTACCCCTCACTCCATCCCTAAATCCACCCCTCACTCCATCTCTAAATCCACCCAATACCCCATCCCTGCATCCACCCCTCACTCCATCCCTAAATCCACCCCTCACTCCATCCCTGCATCCACCCCTCACTCCATCCCTGCATCCACCCCTCACTCCATCCCTGCATCCACCCCTCACTCCATCCCTAGATCTACCCCTCACTTCAACCCTGCATCCACCCCTCACTCCATCCCTGCATCCACCCCTCACTCCATCCCTGCATCCACCCCTCACTCCATCCCTGCATCCACCCCTCACTCCAACCATGCATCCACCCCTCACTCCATCCCTGCATCTCCCCCTCACCCCAACCCTGCATCCACCCCTCACTCCATCCCTAGATCTACCCCTCACCCCATCCCTGCATCCACCCCTCACTCCATCCCTGCATCCACCCCTCACCCCATCCCTGCATCCACCCCTCACCCCATCCCTGCATCCACCCCTCACTCCATCCCTGCATCCACCCCTCACCCCATCCCTGCATCCACCCCTCACTCCAACCCTGCATCCACCCCTCACTCCATCCCTGCATCCACCCCTCACTCCATCCCTGCATCCACCCCTCACCCCATCCCTGCATCCACCCCTCACTCCATCCCTAAATCCACCCCTCACTCCATCCCTGCATCCACCCCTCACTCCATCCCTGCATCCACCCCTCACTCCATCCCTGCATCCACCCCTCACTTCATCCCTGCATCCACCCCTCACTCCATCCCTGCATCCACCCCTCACTCCATCCCTAAATCTACCCCTCACTCCATCCCTGCATCCACCCCTCACTCCATCCCTGCATCCACCCCTCACTCCATCCCTGCATCCACCCCTCACTCCATCCCTAAATCTACCCCTCACTCCATCCCTAGATCTACCCCTCACTCCATCCCTGCATCCACCCCTCACTCCATCCCTGCATCCACCCCTCACTTCATCCCTGCATCCACCCCTCTCCCCATCCCTGCATCCACCCCTCACTCCATCCCTAAATCTACCCCTCACTCCATCCCTAGATCTACCCCTCACTCCATCCCTAAATCTACCCCTCACTCCATCCCTAGATCTACCCCTCACTCCATCCCTGCATCCACCCCTCACTCCATCCCTGCATCCACCCCTCACTCCATCCCTAAATCCACCCCTCACCCCATCCCTGCATCCACCCCTCACTCCATCCCTGCATCCACCCCTCACTCCATCCCTGCATCCACCCCTCACTCCATCCCTAAATCTACCCCTCACTCCATCCCTAGATCTACCCCTCACTCCATCCCTGCATCCACCCCTCACCCCGTCCCTGCATCCACCCCTCACTCCATCCCTAAATCCACCCCTCACCCCATCCCTGCATCCACCCCTCACTCCATCCCTGCATCCACCCCTCACCCCATCCCTGCATCCACCCCTCACTCCATCCCTAAATCCACCCCTCACTCCATCCCTAGATCTACCCCTCACTCCATCCCTGCATCCACCCCTCACTCCATCCCTGCATCCACCCCTCACTCCATCCCTAAATCCACCCCTCACCCCATCCCTGCATCCACCCCTCACTCCATCCCTGCATCCACCCCTCACCCCATCCCTGCATCCACCCCTCACTCCATCCCTGCATCCACCCCTCACTCCATCCCTGCATCCACCCCTCACTCCATCCCTAAATCTACCCCTCACTCCATCCCTAGATCTACCCCTCACTCCATCCCTGCATCCACCCCTCACTCCATCCCTAAATCCACCCCTCACCCCATCCCTGCATCCACCCCTCACTTCATCCCTGCATCCACCCCTCACTCCATCCCTGCATCTCCCCCTCACCCCATCCCTGCATCCACCCCTCACTCCATCCCTAAATCTACCCCTCACTCCATCCCTAGATCTACCCCTCACTCCATCCCTGCATCCACCCCTCACCCCATCCCTGCATCCACCCCTCACTCCATCCCTAAATCCACCCCTCACCCCATCCCTGCATCCACCCCTCACTCCATCCCTGCATCCACCCCTCACCCCATCCCTGCATCCACCCCTCACCCCATCCCTGCATCCACCCCTCACTCCATCCCTGCATCTCCCCCTCACCCCATCCCTGCATCCACCCCTCACTCCATCCCTAGATCTACCCCTCACTCCATCCCTGCATCCACCCCTCACTCCATCCCTGCATCTCCCCCTCACCCCATCCCTGCATCCACCCCTCACTCCATCCCTAAATCTACCCCTCACTCCATCCCTAGATCTACCCCTCACTCCATCCCTGCATCCACCCCTCACTCCATCCCTAAATCCACCCCTCACCCCATCCCTGCATCCACCCCTCACTTCAACCCTGCATCCACCCCTCACTCCATCCCTGCATCCACCCCTCACCCCATCCCTGCATCCACCCCTCACTCCATCCCTGCATCCACCCCTCACTCCATCCCTAGATCTACCCCTCACTCCATCCCTGCATCCACCCCTCACTCCAACCCTGCATCCACCCCTCACTCCATCCCTGCATCCACCCCTCACCCCATCCCTGCATCCACCCCTCACTCCATCCCTGCATCCACCCCTCACCCCATCCCTGCATCCACCCCTCACTTCAACCCTGCATCTCCCCCTCTCCCCATCCCTGCATCCACCCCTCACTCTATCCTTAAATCCACCCCTCACCCCATCCCTGCATCCACCCCTCACTCTATCCTTAAATCCACCCCTCACTCCATCCCTAAATCTACCCCTCACTCCATCCCTAGATCTACCCCTCACTCCATCCCTAGATCTACCCCTCACTCCATCCCTAGATCTACCCCTCTCCCCATCCATGACTCTACCCCTCACCTCACCCCTGCATCCACCCCTCACCCCATGCCTAAAAACACCTCTAACCCCATCCCTGAATCTACCTCTCAAACGATGGCTTCATTGAGTACAGGCCTTGTCCATTTTGTGTATGTATTGTTGCTTGAGGATTTTTATTGCCAGGGAACATATTTAACATATTTATCACTTTCCTCCAAAAGGGAGGCTGTAAATCCAACAGTCATTGTGGTGTGACCTTTGTGTTACAACTGTTAAACTGCCACCCACAGAGAACAGTCTGTTAAATGAAAAAGGTGGTTGCTGTTCACTTAACTTAATCTCAAACTTCTCCAAACTACTAGATACAAGCTAGCAGGAGAAAATCCTATTCATTATTGCCAGATCTGCACATCTTAAGTGGGTCTTTTTTGGCGGGAAAGTATATCACACACAAGATGCTCCTATTACTGCATCAAGCACTGAGTCTTTCTGAAAAGATTCTTTCAACGCTTCACGCTATCATGTTGGGCAACTTTTTTATTTCAGTTCACTCAATGTATGATTTGGTGATTTTCCTTTCGAACTGCTTTCAGTCAAAGATTCCATTCCATGGGTCATACACAGACTTTAATATTTCCTGAACATCTGCCGCAAACAACGTGCAATGACAGAGTTGACAAACGATGAATCTTTCGACAGTACAATAACATGAATACAAGTGGGCCAGGTCAGAGGTCAGTTGATCCTAGTTCCGGCACACGAGCAAACACACTCCTTCTTTCATACCAACCTACTGAGGCGCTAAGCTTTTATCCCAGTTTCCTGTGTCAAGCAGTTGTCATGACAGACCTTTTTTTAATTTGGGATACAAATCCACGCACTCACATAAATATAAACGTGAACTAACATTAAAACGAGAAGCAGTGTTTTTTGCTTCCACCGTCCAAAAATAAGTAACTAAGATGTTTTAAAAAATGCATTTACTGTCGATACCAATATATTTCATTATTTAAATACTACAATTAAAACCTGCTAAATATCTATCACAAAAACTACTTGACATTTTGAGGAGAAAGAAAAAAAGGAAAGTTTTTTGTATGTTTTTTTTTTTAAATTTCACCTACTGACCTAACTTTTTGGGCCCAAAATCTGCAAACCAAACATCAGAGCACACCAGGCATAGCGCCTTCACACCTACCAAACTGTTGTGATAAATGACACAACACCCTATTCATGACTTTATCATGTTCTAAGTACACAACTAACAATGTTAAGGAACAACTGATTCTAACACATTACTATAGTGATATGAAAGAATGGGGTGGTCCTTAACTTATTTGAGTAGTATATATCTAAATTATCTTAAGGCTTCTTTGCACAACATAAGAAGTGACATTCTCCTTGCATAACACACTGTCTAAGTCTTGATAGGCATTCAGAAGTCGGACATAAGTATGACCAGGAATATTATGGATAACAATCTCTTTATTAACATATTCATTAAACAAAAGTACACTAAACTACGGTTATAACGAACTCAAAGGGACCACTCAATTTGGTTCGTTATAACCGTAGTTCGGTTTAAGCATATATACAAATCGCCGGGGCTAAAAAATATGTTTGTTATATCGGTCAGTTCATTATAAACATGTTCGTTATAACCGTAGTTTACTGTACTATTACTCGAACAACTAATATTGGCTAGATGACAGTGAAAAATCTGAATATTTTCTATAGTGTGATGAGAAACACAGGATTTATGGCAATAATGTAATAGAGGTACAGTATTTGCAAGCCAATTATATTCTATATTATACATAATATTCCATAACAGTCCTTGTTTTAAACTTTATGTTAATTGTTTTGGTTAAGCCATGATTTTTCTCTTAATTAAAATAAATAAGTCGAATGGAAATATTTACAGATTTCTAATCCTACATATATGTTAATTGACACGACATCTTCTTAACTTCTCTACTTGAACTACAGTTCAAGAAACTCATGTTTACCTGTAGACTCAATAAATAACAACACTTCCCCCAATGCTAGACCCCCCGTGTGTGTAACAGACAAGTGTTGAGCACACAGGTTTAATCCCAACACACCACCTCCTCCCAATCAGCCCCTTACTTACATCCCACCCAAACAACCCTGACATGGACAGAGAACAATAGGCAGCAAGCACCTGTCTCCATCTCCACCAGAACACTGTATTGAGTCTGCCAGCAAATCACAGGTGCACATGTTTACTCTGTTTATCAGCTGTTTACTTCACATCTGAGTGTTATAGATCAGGTTATTGCTGTAATTGTCAGGTAATTTATGACACGTTGGCAAGATAAGGTAGCACCTCTAAGAGGATTCTACAAATATTTGGCGTCTGAGGTATAAATAAATCATAACATGGTTATTGTATCATTTTGTTCACTGGGGTGATATGGAGGTTATACGGCACGCTTTCTTTGTCCCACCTTGCCGTGCTGTAATTGAACCCTTTCATGAAGACTCAGCATGTATATAAATGTTTATCTTCAAGTCAATATTTTATAGGGGTGTTAAATCAGGGGTACCTCTCTCCATTCCATATCTCCCCTTCACGCCCCCCCCCCACCAGTGAACATTAAATAACGAAGTTAGAAAAAAATAATCGAAATCCAACACACAAAACTAAGACTGACTCTGTTTTAATTACGTGTTGTCAGAGGTTGTTTGTTTGTTTGTTTGTTTAACGCCTTACCCAGAAATATTCCAGCTATATGATGGCGGTCTGTAAATAATCGAGCATCGATCTATGCAATTCGGATACAATGGCATACATCAATAAAGTCAGCGAGCCTGACCACCCAATCCCGTTTGTCGCCTCTTACTACAAGCATGGGTTGCTGAAAACCTATTCTAAGCAGGATCTTCACAGGTCTGTAATCGATTTGATTAATACCTGTTTATAAGGACGAGAAACGTTACAATGCACAAACTGACGGTTCATGAAACTACTTAAAGCGTCAACAATCAAAACCCCAAGGGTTACACTGGTCGATGTTCCCCATAACTTTCAGTCCACGTGGAAACAAAGATGACAATATGCTGACTACTGCCAGTACTAACACAAACCCCATTGTCCTCACCAGTTTTTTCATTTTCCATTTATTAATAGAAGTTCATTTTTAAGCTAAAATAAACCAGGAACCATAATCATTGCAAATCTGTGACTTAAACCAATGACCAGCTGATCCTGGCATGGCTAAGGGATGCAACTCTGCACATCACATTCCATCCCCTTATACAGCTGGCTACCCATACACTTCCAAGCCTGCCATGTCTGCAAGAGTAAGGGTGTTGACTTCTAGTCCATGCAGGACATTCTCTATCGCATAGCGCAGTATGTTGCTAAATATGTTGACCTTTTTCATCTTCGAGGCGGATGTTTTTCTTACTGACTCTCCCCCATGTCTCTCCTGAAGCTCAGACGATCTGCTTTCCAAACAATATACATACTAACAGCAGAAAAATAGAAATCTTGATTTGCAAATCTTATCGGAAAACCTGTCCATCTGTTTGGATAACGTTCTCTTGCACCATCATCCCCTCTGTGGTAGACATGGATAACATTCCATCATAATGTCAAGCGGAACACATCCCCTACATCACGAGCCCTCGCTTGCCCCCTCTCTGCATCTAGCTCATCCGTCTGCCATTGCAGTCTGCCATGTTGTGTCTAATGTGAGTGTCCCCATCGATGTATTGCTGCTGTGGAGGGGTGTTTTATGGCAACAGTCTGTAACCTAGACTCACTTGTATTGTGAATCTTCATCATGGCATCAGCAATAGGTCCGTGATATGTGTAATGGCAGTTTGATCTCTGACTGCTGGCAGTAATTGACTGGGGTTCAGATCACTGGTACCGATGTCATAGTTATCTTATCTTCGGACCAACATACAAATGGTTCAAGTTTTACGGGTATTACCAGATTTTTCAGTCTGCAGATATCAGCATTAGACTTCGTATTTCCTTCATTAGAAGCCAGGTCTGCCATACACACCCAGCCTCTAATTGACACAGGGTCATACGCTCTGTCCAAAGAGTACAGGCAAGCCCTACACACCCAGCCTCTTATTGACACAGGGTCATACGCTCTGTCCAAAGAGTACAGGCAGCCATACACACCCAGCCTCTAATTGACACAGGGTCATACGCTCTGTCCAAAGAGTACAGGCAAGCCATACACACCCAGCCTCTAATTGACACAGGGTCATACGCTCTGTCCAAAGAGTACAGCCAAGCCATACACACCCAGCCTCTTATTGACACAGGGTCATACACTCTGTCCAAAGAGTACAGGCAAGCCATACACATCCAGCCTCTAATTGACACAGGGTCATACGCTCTGTCCAAAGAGTACAGGCAAGCCATACACACCCAGCCTCTAAATAACACATGGTCATACGCTCTGTCCAAAGAGTACAGGCAAGCCCTACACATCCAGCCTCTAATTGACACACAGTCATACGCTCTGTCCAAAGAGTACAGGCAGCCCTACACATCCAGCCTCTAATTGACACACAGTCATACGCTCTGTCCAAAGAGTACAGGCAAGCCCTACACACCCAGCCTCTAATTGACACACAGTCATACGCTCTGTCCAAAGAGTACAGGCAGCCCTACACATCCAGCCTCTAATTGACACAGGGTCATACGCTCTGTCCAAAGAGTACAGGCAAGCCCTACACACCCAGCCTCTAATTGACACACAGTCATACGCTCTGTCCAAAGAGTACAGGCAGCCATACACATCCAGTCTCTAATTGACACAGGGTCATACGCTCTGTCCAAAGAGTACAGGCAAGCCCTCTGTTAGATGATGGGTTTCACATCCTGTAATATGTTGGTGATAATAATGACCATTTTCTGCAGCTGTACCCTTTGTATAACTAGAATTTGGGTTTGGTAAGGTTGGTTGGTTGGTTGGCTGGTTTGTTGTTTAACGCCGCACTCAGCAATATTACAGCTATATGACGGCGGTCTGTAAAAAATCGAGTCTGGACCAGACATTCCAGTGATTAATATCATGAGCATCAATCCACGCAATTGGGACTGATGACATGCATCAACCAAGTCAGCGAGCCTGACCACCTGATCCCGTTAGTCGCCTCTTACGACAAGCACCGTCACCTTTTACGGCAAGCATGGGTTGCTGAAGACCTATTCTATCCCGGAATCTTCACGGGTAACGGCAAGCATGGGTTGCTGAAGACCTATTCTACCCCGGATCTTCACGGGTAACGGCAAGCATGGGTTGCTGAAGACCTATTCTATCCCGGATCTTCACGGGTAACGGCAAGCATGGGTTGCTGAAGACCTATTCTACCCCGGAATCTTCACGGGTAACGGCAAGCATGGGTTGCTGAAGACCTATTCTACCCCGGAATCTTCACGGGTCCGGGTTTGGTAAGGTAGTGTATGATAGACTACCACTACAAATTCGTCCACCTGATGAAGGAGTAAGCATATACTCCGAAACGTTGTGTTCCTCATAATAAAGAAGTTGACATCCACATATTCTCTTCCTTATGTGAATTACTTCTGAATGCCTTACAAAGACCCACTACCAATTAATTGGTTAATGATGATTTATTTTGCATATTTTACACAAACATGCAGCTGATCGGGAGCTCTGTCGTCCAATAAGCATGTATCCAGTGTGAGAAAGTTAACTTCTGACCCATTTCTCAGAAACACGAGTATCATATTTATTGCTTGGCCTTATATATTATCTCTTGTCAACACCATACATGTTCTCATGGGTTTCACCATGGTATAGCTCTATCCCATATTTTCTTTCCAAAATTCAGACATGACCTGGACACCCAACTCCACCTGATGTCCTGCCCCAGCACCTGATGTCCTGCGCCAACACCTGATGTCCTGCCCCAACACCTGATGTCCTACCTGATGTCCTGCCCCAACACCTGATGTCCTGCCCCAGCACCTGATGTCCTGCCCCAACACCTGATGTCCTACCTGATGTCCTGCCCCAGCACCTGATGTCCTACCCCAGCACCTGATGTCCTGCATGTACGATTCGCCAGCACCACCAAGTACACAGAGCATTTTCAACTCAGAACAGCTGCTAAAAGGTCAGCACTTGCAAAGTTTATCTTAACAAGTTTCCATTTATACACAACAAAACTCTGACACAAACCTGACAAAATATGTAACTGGCAACGCTCTCCCAAAGAGGAGGCACAGAGTTATTCCCATCCTATCACTCAAATCAGTCAAGGCAAAATCATGGAACACGTCAGGATTCTCAGAGCCTAACACTTAACTCTTTTCTTCACTATTTGTGTTAATGCTTTTCTTCGGCCCATTTGGACATTTCTAACAATTCTTCAACAGGCACACACCAAATGACAATGTCAACACCTCACGAACATCAATCAGCCTCCACCATAAAGACCCACATCAGCCTATCGTTTGAACTTCAAACACGAACACCCTTTCATTTTTTCGCCTGTCTACAGAAACACGCCCTCTCTGACAGTTAATCGGTATTTACACATTCAGCCCCTGTAACTGACCATATCAAATCCCGCCACTTCCACACCATGGCTCGCCATCCCAACTATCCACAGTGTTTACCTGTCTCCTTTAAACCGTCTCCAGACACCCTTCTCATTTAAACACACAGCTTTTCACTCGCATGCCTAACATGTGAATACCAAATGTTTGTTTCCAATATCAAAGTGCTTTTCTTGCTGACCATTTCGGTTTCTTCTCATTCTTCATAAAAGACTTCCAAACGCTCCTGTTTCTCTCAGCCTCATGTTGTGGACGTAAAAAGGCTGCTATTTGTTGGCCAGTCATCTCCGAAGATAACAAGCTCTTCAACAATTGTGGATGTCACAATCTTACAACAAGTGGCAGACTAAGGACTCCTTCCCCTGAGAAAGAGGCCACTTGAGCAGTTAACTGTTCTGGCTATTTTGTATAGGTGGACATGTTTGTACCAGAGGACCGCTCTAATATTGGCAAAGAACCACCGACAGGTCACTCTCTGATGTCAACATCATAAAGGTGGTCTTGTTCTCCTTCACAGCTGGGGCGGTCAGGTAGCCTAGTGATTAAAGCGTTCGCTCGCCACGACGAAGACCCGTGTTCGATTGCAGACATGGGTACAATGTGTGAAGCCCATTTCTGGGTTCCCCGCCGTGATATTGCTGGAATATTGCTAAAAGCGGCGTAAAACCATACTCGCTCACTCACTCCTACACAGCTTCAAGCTCCATTATTTCCCAGGGGAGATGGGGACATGATTGATGAACTGATTACTATTCATACAACCCGTCTGTACAGACACCATTTTACTTTCCGTATTAAATTTGTTTGTTTGTTGTTTAAGGCCGCACTCAGGAATATTCCAGCTAATTGACGGCGGTCTGTAAATAATCAAATCTGGACAACACAATCCAGTGATTAATGTCATAAGCATCGATCTACGTAATTGGGATACGATGCAATGCATCAACCAAAGGCAGGGGCAGACCCTATTGGTCACATCCAGCTAGTCAGCAGCTCATTTCAGACTGGTGGTTATGTAAAATAACTAGATTCGGGTATAACTGGTCCGTCTAGATTTTTATTAGTCTCTGAGGGGGACATGGGTGGCCTAAACATCTAAGGCGCCGCAATTCACATATGTGTGCCTTACCTGTGTCACCATGATTGTGGGCTCAAATCAAATATGTATCAGTTTGTCAGCACCATGCCCGTGCTCGTAGGGTTCACTAAATTGCTAAACGTCTGAGACCGCGCCTCCACATCAAGCTGACTCACCATCATATAACGGGATACTGTTAAAAGCGGTGTTAAAACAAACTCACTCACTCATTAATCTCAGACAAACAGACTAGATGCAGTTTCTATCCCTGTCAAAGATTGCTATCCATGTGCGATCTTATCTTAACATCATCATAAACCTATTACATAATGAAGAAGTACATTTGGCATAAATGTCACCATCCCAAGGCTGATTTTAAATTACAGTGTATAGATTCGCCGACCACCCTATGGGATGAATATTCAAGAGTTATGACAACTCCTTCTCTGACCTTAATTAGGGCCACGATCAGCAAGCCATACAACATGACACCACTTACTTTCCACTCCAAGGTGGATAATAGACATGCATTACCAAGTCTGGTGCATCATCAAGCCCCGTGGGCCGCCATTTACACTTAAGTATACACCGGACCCATTTAATACTAAAATCAGACAGTCTAATGACACATCTGAGTCGTGCACTCTCGTCGTTGTAAACGGCCCACTGTCATTGATCTTGGCGTCGCAGGGAGAGTCTTAGGCCCAAGAATGTAGAAATAAAACAATCAGCAACAACCACTTTACAACCACCGTTCTCTCCTACAGAACAATCAACGTCAGACCCGGGACCAAGATGCACATCAACTGTCAGAGGCGTCTTCCGTAACAGACGTATATATCACACTTCTTGTTGTCAGCCTGCTTAGCTTTGTCTACTTCTTCCATTTCAGAAATACCTTCCTGCTGTCGATCAAAATGCTAGAAAAACCATTTTGTAATTCCTGAACTTACAAGTGTACTTCACTCAAGGTTCCTGTGTTTCAAGAATATTAACTTAGTGATGCCAGTTTGATACCCCACATCTTCATAGACTAGAGCTACCCAAGGTGACTCCACTGCCTCCTTACAGAAAGAGACTGAAAGAATATCTGTTTATTTGATGATGATGATGATGATGATGATGATTTTAGGAGTGCTTCCAGTGGTGCCAATTTTGCACTCAGGAAGAAGGGTCTCAAAGCCTCGGGTACCTTGCCCCCCAGGTCACATTATCACTATCAGTCGTGTAGATCTCTTCACCCCCCTAAATGGGCAAACCGGTTTTTGCCCCTACTCTCTTCTACCCTGCTTTTGTTCCTACCCTGCTCTATCCTGCTTCTATTGCTCGACCTTGTTCTCGGGTACATATACTTGCATCTGTCACATGTCCTCCAATGGGAGGTTGGTGAGAGACGACCAGGTTTAATTGTACAGGGCCCACTTGCTCAAAGCAATCTTAGTGCTAAGACTATTGTAAGCCTATGTTAAAGAATGGGAGTTACGATCATCTTAGCACTAAGATCGCTTTGTTCAAGTGGGCCCAGATCCCAGGCCTCTGTAATTGTTAGGTAAATGGTCAGTTAGCGTGTTATCTTATCATTTATTGTGTAAATCCAAGGAGGGAACAAAACCATGCCGGTCTCACGTTTGTGTTTGCGTTTGTCAAACCAGTGTCCACTTCTCTTGGCCATAAGTGGTGGTGAAGCTGCCCCTTGAACCACTTACCAGCCTCCTCAATCTAACTATACTATTAGTCTTACAACTGGGTCACAACCTACACATGTGTTAGGCGTGGCAAAGTCACGATATCGATTTTTTAAATTATATGTATCGATTAAATTGATAGAATTTTGCAAATATGGATATTAAATGTATAATTCGCTGCAACAGAAACATTCACATTTATTTAGATTACCATGGGAAAGATGGACAATGAGAAGGCAGAAAATTCAATTTAAAAAAATTAATAGATGAGCGTAGATTATATTTAGCATCAAATTGATCAAGTACATAGGTGTTTCTTATCAAAACACATGCAGAATAATTCATTTTGCTATTTATCAATACATCGATATATCGTGATACTATGGAGCCGATGTTAATATTTGCAATCAATGACACCTTTAAGGTGACAACACAGGCATTCAAGTGCATGGTAACAGGACGTTATAGTGTTCGTCTCTGCCACATTGGACTTAGAGGCAATGGGTGGGCTTGGAACCAGTCCTCAAAGCCTTCATTGCACTACAACAATCGTGAGTCTATGTAAAACTGTAGTGAGTGAGTTGGGTTTAACGCCACTTTTAACAGTATTCCAGTTATATCACGGCGTGTCAGCTTAATGTGGGAGGAAAGCCCAAAGTGATGCAGGTCTCAGACGTTTATCACTTCGGTGAAACCCACGAGCACGGGTATGGTGCTGACAAACCTAAAAACATAATCGGGGCGAACCGGGATTCGAACCCACAATCATAGGTTTCTGGCGTGCCCAAGGGACGCAAATCTGCACAGCGAATCGCGGCGCCTTAGACGACTGAGCCACCCATGCCCCAAAGGAAAACTGTAGTGTTTGATAGTATTAGCACTGTGATAGCTTTGCAGTTTAAGGCCAAGAACATAACTCGTACAGAGATCTTCAGGATGTCATTGAGTTTTAAATGTAATCAAATCTACTGGGGTAGAAACTGTTCTCCAAAATTATTTACCTCCCAATAATCGTGCACTCCCTCTGAAAATAAACTGGTGAGTTTCATGTTAATACTAACCCCCATATGACATTTGACCTAACTTGAGTCACGATGACCTTCAGATTATGAAGTAAGGAAAGCCCTTCATAAATATGAGCCAGACACATTTGCTCTTCCTCTGGGCTCAATATAAATTGCGAGTACCTGACTGCCATTCAAGTCTTAAGTATAAAATGACTTCTACTGGTGTTTGACATTGCGGAACACCCCATGACAATGAGCCCATCCCTCCCGCCTGTCACGGAGATGCTACAACGTTGTCCCTCCTTCTTCCAGCTGAAGACGTGACTCCAGACTTGCCACAAGCCCCAGCGCCTGGAACATGCTTAAACACTAATCCCACAGATTGACACAGGGTTGCTACATCAGACAAGACAAGAGGGGCTGAATGAAGACCAAACATATAGACCAAGACTACCAGTTATCCCTTACACCATAAACAATGATCCCTTGCAGCATACACAAATAGACTTGGTGACTTGGATGTTCCGTTCATGTCACACAGCAACATGTCATCATTACAAGATCGGCATATACAAGCAGGTTTGTTTGGTTGTTTGGGGTTTTTTGGCCTCGGCCAGCAATATTCCTTGCACATCACGGCAGCTTGTAAATAACCTAATCGGGACCAGACAAACCAGTGCACAAAATGCCCATTCTGTCAGGGCACAATGACATGCAATCATCCAAGTCCCCAAGCAAGAACAGCTAATCTAATAAAGTCGCCTCTTCCGGCAAGCGCAAGAGTGTTGGGGAATCATACAAATCTAGCACTCAAACAATGCATTATGGGAAACATTACAGAGCCCACATTTCAGATCGGTTCTTTTCCAAGGAACACTGCCAAATTGTTTACCAAAATGTCCAATGATAGATTTGGTATAGATGCAGAAGGATGTCCCACCAAATTTGAAAAAAAATAGGAAAAAGTACTAACACCACTTTTCCTCAACAGAATCACTGAAAAGTGTGTAACCATGTGCCAAAATGACCAGATAACAGTTTGACCTTGACCTTGTTGCAGTGATGTATAAGCAATATGACACTGAGTCACTGTCTCCCTCAAACACATTTTCACTGATCTAACACAGGGTTTCCTGATACGGGAAAGGCATCATTTATTTGATGCAATCTGACACACAAATACCTCAATAAACAAACCACTTTACTCTGAAACAAGGATGTATGTAGTTGAATGTATTTACCCACTGTCTGCAATAGCTGATCTGTGTCACATTGTCAGGGCCCGGCAAACCAGTGGGTGATAGCATGAGCATCTGTCCACATCATGAAAGGTTCAGAGACACACAATCGCCCAAAACACATGACAACCTGATCATTGGAGTAACGACACAGCGATACAGCATTGCATACAAGGCCAACGATACAATACACGATTTACAATCTCTGTATCGTGATACATATGATACTTTACAATACAAACTATATTGTTGTAACGATATGAAGATACACCATTGCATACGAAAGCCACAAAAACATACATCTAATTACAACCTGTTTCGCAATACTTATGACACATTACAATAGAAGTTGTATTGGTGTAAAGACACGTGAATAATACCAGAAACTGTTCAACAACCAACTAACGCAGATTCTCTCGCATTTCTCCATTGGCTATAAACAGCCTAACATTCACAGCACCCTCTAGCCTGTATGTTTCTGCCCTACAATATCCCATCTTTGATCTCTAAAATTGAAAAAAAATTGAAAAAAATGATTCAGGGTTGTGATTCACCTGCAAAAAGAAAGAATATCAACTCATAAAACAGAAGTACTGTAACCAGGATACAATTGATATCAACCTCATAGGTGGCGGTCGGGTAGCCTAGTGGTTAAAGCGTTCGATCGTCACGCCGAAGACCCGGGTTCGATTCCCGACATTGGTACAATGTGTGAAGCCCATTTCTGGTGACCCCCGCCGTGATATTGCTGGAATATTGCTAAAAGCGGCGTAAAACCATACTCACTCACTCACTCACTCACTCACTCAACCTCATAGTCATGATAGTAGTGGTATACGTATCGTATCGTGACCCCTCAATGAAGTTCTGACGTGGGACAAATGCTTAAGACATTTTTAAGGAACCACTGTGAATTTTTAAGCAAGGATTATATCCTACCTAAATATTATCCCGGGGGAAGTTTTACTCTAGAGTATAGTAAAGGATAGAATTAAACACACTGGTATGGGTTCAAATTCACTCGGGAGAATCATCCTGACACTAGAGAATTTCATCCCCGGGATAAAAAATAGGGTAGGATAATATTCACTCTTACAAATTCAGTATGTGTATTACAGGTTGATCACTTGGACCATCCTATTTATTTATCAGTTATTGAAGATTCATAATGATGATGATCTTGACTCTTATGTTGCAATGTAGGGAGCACAGATCACCAAACTTATCACATGGGTAGGTTTCTCTGCAGGATAAAGTTTAGGATTGTAAATATCCTGTACTGGGAATTAACGTTGCATTTCGCGAGCCTTGGCCATAACCATAACTTGTGATCACAATATAAAAATTGTCAGGCAGAAATTGAAATTGAATCTTTGAATATGCTTAAATTTCTCAAAATGTTTCGTTAAGACCCATGACTCATTTGCACAAAGGCGACGGTTAGGAGAGTCCATGGGTAGCCTTTGATATTTGATATTTATGAAGATTTTACTCAGTTGTGATATTATTATTTTTCAAATTTTTGGTTTTTGGTTGGTCAGTCTCATAACTGACCAACAAAAACCTTGAAATTAGAAAAAAATAAAAAGACTTTTGACAATTTTTATTTTTTGGCTGTCTCTGTTTTACAATTAAGTGAAACGGGAAAAAACATGACACTATATCACCATTGATCGTAGGTAATGATGAATAATGCGAATAACATTCTTTATTCAAACCAAAAAAACAATCAATTTTCTTTCAGTATCTTGCCATGTTAAAACTAGATCAACAGTCATTATCTGGGGGTTAAATTAAAAAAAAATTAATTTTATCTTCCACCTACATTGAACTTTTGTAAACCAACTAATGAAAAATAAAAGGCCTTAGGACCCATATGATATATACCGGGTATGCTATTACATTGATAGCATGGCCTCGGAGAGAAAAATGGTAAAACTAAAATAGTCCAAATAAAACCTCTACAACCACATATTTTGTGGTTCTCTCACAAATACTGAACAAACAAAACTCAAACAGTAAAAATATTATGTGGATGTGATGATACCTAAAAGATCTCACTTAAACTTTGCTGCTTGATCTGAAGAGAAACATTCACTGTGACTGTCTAGGAAAACAAGAGTGAAAGTAGTTCCGGCAGTGTGACAAGCAAGGGAATGGTTACCAGCCTGCCCTACTATAACAACACCCTCAGTATACAGTTACTAATAATCAAATTATCAAACCAGTTTTCATGTTCTCTCTTTGACCATAATCATATACAATTTTTTTACTTCTAATACAAATACGATTTTCCAATCACTAAATTTTCAACAAGTTATTTTTTTAAATATTTCATAAAACGTTTTCCTAAGAGCTTTTCATTATCTAACATGTGCCTAAATCAAGAACAAAGACAAAGTTCATAAGATTTAAATAATAAAATCTTAATTACATAACGAGGTCCTAATCAATTTGAAGTATCACGTCCAAGAACATGTAAGCTCAACAACTCGTGAGCTAAAGGACTTCGGTGACACAAACGTGGTCAACCAATGTAAACGTTAGCCCAGCAACACGAAGGTCAGTCCTGGTCCCAAGCTGGTTGATTGCAGTTACAGTTCTCGTCTACGCCTCCCAAATTACATTAACTGTCATCACCACCACACACACACAACACTACGATTTTAGGTAAACTAACAAAAAACTATGTTAAGCTCTTACGAAAATAGCAAAACACAAAGCAAGTCAACAGGAAGATCTTCCTTACATGGCAAAAAGGAGGGAAAATGAGCCTGCTTGTCATTAAGACCCAATTACAACTTCAAAACAGTTTCAACATTGAGCCTCACATTCAATTTGCACAGGCTGGTGAAACACACACTGCTTGTTTGAACTTCACCTTACACGGGATATTTCGCCTCGATGTCAGGTCAGTTGCCTGTGGAATCAGTGGGGCAAAGATTCTGACCTGGCGCCATGTCACCCAGCACTGGTCAGTTGATGAGGGAATGTGTTCCGAAGCGGTGCCAGTCTTCTGTTAATTAGCCATGTGATAACCTGGTAATACAGACCCACCCTCTCATCCATGATGCTTTTGTAGAGTTGGCTGGGGCAGGGAGGGAGGTGACCTCTTGTCTAAATATCCTTTTCACATTGTTTACATATAAATTAACTTTCAACCAGCACAATATCAAAGAAAATTTTTGTTCAATCTGATGTGACCTTTTTGTTTAGTTGGTTTACATGACTGACCATCCAAAAACTTTTAATTAGTAAAAATAAAAATGACTTCTGACAATTGATATCCTCTCCAACTATGTTTTATAATTAAATTAAATAAAAAATTTTATCACTGCTGTTCGTAAGAAAAGGTGAATAATACGTAAAAAAATCTTTAATCTTACAAAAAAAATCAATCGATTATCATGATTACCTTTTGGTTTCGTTTCACACTCATATTTCCTTGATGTGTGGCCATTCAGTATGTGTTTCATTCATCAGTCTCAGTGAGTGAGTGAGTGAGTTTGATTTTACGCCGCTTTTAGCAATATTCCAGCAATATCACGGCAGGGGACACCAGAAATGGGCTTCACACATTGTACCCATGTCAGGAATCGAACCCAGGTCTTCGGCGTGACAAGCCAAGGCTTTAACCACTACGCTTCCCGACCGTCTCATTAGTACCAATCTTGAAATTGACAAATATCTAACAATTATTTTTACCATCTACATCATGTACATTGAATTTTAGCTAAATGTTTTGTAAATAATAAGATATAGCAAATTCCACTACAAATCCTACCTGAAGGAGAGCATAATTTAAGTACATAAATTTCCTGAAATCAGCAGACTTTAGCTTTTTGTTTTGATTGTCTGGTTGTGCAACACTCAGCAATATTCCAGCAAAATAGGGTCAGGCTGAAAATAATCGATTCACGTCCGGACAAATAAGTGATGGATATAATGAGCACCATCTCAGACCGCGGGCTATAATGACACTCAACCAACCACAATTAAACCAATTTAATTAAATTTAATTAAACCAATTAACCCAGACTACTCTTATCCAGCATCCCCACAAAAGAGTTGCAAGGTTGGTTTGTTGTTTAACGCCACACTCAGCAATATTCCAGCTACATGTATATGATGGCGGTCTGTAAATAATCGAGTCTGGACCAGACAATCCAGTGATTGACGTCATGAGCATTGATCGGCATCAACCATGGAGCTCTAACTCGTCTGGTGAAGTACAACAAAGAAAGCATATTTTTGATTTTTTAACACGGTAATATTACAACAGCCAGTATTGGCTTTTCCTATGTTTTTCATTAAATTGCATTCACTGAAACCAGCAATTAATGAGTTTTAATTGTCATTATTATTGCCATTGTACCTTGAGCACTTCCAATGCCTCAATAGTGGGATTAATTATTACCCCCTTGATTGAAAACAAATAATATTTTAGCGCCAATGGCAATTAAAATAAGACCCAAGTGCCTAACAGGCACAGTTGAAAGCAATGCATTTCTATCCTTGATATACATGTGACCTGTGAGTAATCAAGTCTGGATCAGACAAACCAGTGGTTGATGTTATGAGCAACATCCGATACTGCCGGGGTACACGGACACAAATTCACACTTAAAATAGGTCTCCAGCAATCTATGCTTGTCGTTACAGGCAACTAAACTGATCAGGTGGTCAGGTTCGCTGACTCGCCATTTGAACTGGTTTGTCTGATTTGGTCTTGGTATTCTTGGATCGCCTTCATGACCCAACTATTGTTTTACGAACATCACCATAAAAAAGTTCAGGTCACAAACCATTTGTTTTTTTTCACTACTTGAGCTGCAAGTCGACCAGCTTCGCAGCAGGATGTCTGTGGAGCCGAGGATGCCTCAGATGAAGTGGGTGGACCGCTAGAAACAGCCTTCATTACGACTGTGTCATGTGATATCAATTAGACCCATGCAGCAGGAATCGCAGTTGACATGCGCCAATTTAGAAAGCTCCTTCCCCTTGAAACAGGACGCTGCATTAAGTACAAACTTCAGATGCTATACAGGGCACAAGGGCTTCCTTGTCCAATTGCAGGTTGGGACACTGACTGCTAAAAAGCTTCGTAAGCATTCTGAACATTCAAAGAAATGTTTTTGTCTTTCGAGTTCAAATTTTTAATATTTACACATGAATCTTTGTATCAGTCATGGCTGTTTCAAGAAGTTATCTAGGCCGATATTCAGCCCAACGTTTACATCAAGTACAGGTTAATAATCATGATGTCAATCACTGGATTGTCAAGTTCAGACTTGATTATTTACAGACCGCCGGCATATAGCTGGAATTGTGCTGAGTGCGTCGTTCAACAATGTTCAACAACAAACAAACAAAACAAATCAACTTTCAAACATTATGAACAATCAATTTCTAAAATGTGGCAAATTATCAAATAATGTTCGCATATTTGAGGATAATTTTAATGAAACCAAATAGTCAACAGTTCCCTTGAGCTGCTTAACCTCACATCAACATTCATTTCAGGGTATTTTTTCGGTGGAGAATCTCAACGCAGCAAATTGAATATTTATGCATTGTCAGACATATCCTATTAACCAAACACAATCCCATCCATCATCACTGATGCCCTCAGTTGGACTGATTGAAATTTAACAGAGTGAAAACCAGCAAGTGTGGAAACAATATATATCATCAATGTTCTACTGGGTGACACTGTGAGCAGATGCTGTTGTGTCGGCTGCTGCCACCTGTCGTCTGCTCCACCATCTCAATTCCACATCTGCTCCTGGAGCAGCAGACGCTCAAAGCAGATCCAATACTCAGCCTTTATCCATGTCCAGAGGAGCTTATCAAATAGCATCAAAATGTTCAATGGAGTTTATCATGTGCAAACATTGAGACCCTCGAAAAAGTTTGCAGTATAATGACGTTTTTTTCTAAATTGCAGTCACTGTGACATTGAGTTTTTGTTCATATCACAGCCCTATCAAACATTTCTGGAACACCAAAAATGTTAATCAAAATGTATTGATTAAAATGAATTCATAACTCTTGAAGACTTACAATGAGAAGCAAAAGAAAAAATTTCATCATTACTTATTTAAATATTTTTCTCTTTTCATTCGTACGAAAGACATTAAAGGGAAGCCTAAGAATTTGATGGCAACAGTTCCGAAATTAACTGTCCGAGTTGATGATGTGGAACAAGAAATCATCACTGCTAGACAGAAATCTCGACACTGTGGCGCCTCCTAAAGTCATCGATGATCAGTTATAATTAGCAATCAATACCTGTGGTGTGAAATTCAGGAAATCAGGGAAACTCACTACAATATAAAATTTGCGGAGAAAAGACCTCAGCTTTCAGGACAGCAGAGAATTACACATCAGTGCCATCCATGACAAAATTCCATCTCAGGAAAAAAGGAGAATTCACATCTCGAAGTGGTCAAGACTCGCGTGATGTCAAATCCAATTTGTGCATCCAAGTCAATGCCTAACTTAGTTCTCCTATATAGTACTAGGAAGACAGAAAATCTATGCCAGCTAAATTGAAGTGTTCATCAGTTGCAGGGCCTGTGCATGTATAGCATTGGTATTAGGATATCAAAGCATTTGCAGCCCGCATGATGGTTACATGATGCAGGGGTCTAGTCCCTGTTGTCTACGTAAGTCTCTCACTACGAGATCAACTGCAGGATTATATAGATGTGGCACTTTGGGGTCTAGTCCCTATTGTCTACGTAAGTCTCTTACTTAGTTACTACGAGATCAACTGCAGGATTAATATAGATGTGGCCTTCCAGAGTCTAGTCCCTATTGTCTACATAAGTCTCTCTCTAGATCAACTGCAGGATTAATATAGACGTGTCCCTTCAGGGTCTAGTCCCTATTGTCTACGTAAGTCTCTCTCTAGATCAACTGCAGGATTAATATAGACGTGTCCCTTCAGGGTCTAGTCCCTATTGTCTACGTAAGTCTCTCTCTAGATCAACTGCAGGATTAATATAGACGTGTCCCTTCAGGGTCTAGTCCCTATTGTCTACGTAAGTCTCTCTCTAGATCAACTGCAGGATTAATATAGACGTGTCCCTTCAGGGTCTAGTCCCTATTGTCTACGTAAGTCTCTCTCTAGATCAACTGCAGGATTAATATAGACGTGTCCCTTCAGGGTCTAGTCCCTATTGTCTACGTAAGTCTCTCTCTAGATCAACTGCAGGATTAATATAGACGTGTCCCTTCAGGGTCTAGTCCCTATTGTCTACGTAAGTCTCTCTCTAGATCAACTGCAGGATTAATATAGATGTGGCCTTCCAGAGTCTAGTCCCTATTGTCTACATAAGTCTCTCTCTAGATCAACTGCAGGATTAATATAGATGTGTCCCTTCAGAGTCTAGTCCCTATTGTCTACGTAAGTCTCTCTCTAGATCAACTGCAGGATTAATATAGATGTGTCCCTTCAGGGTCTAGTCCCTATTGTCTACGTAAGTCTCTCTCTAGATCAACTGCAGGATTAATATAGACGTGTCCCTTCAGGGTCTAGTCCCTATTGTCTACGTAAGTCTCTCTCTAGATCAACTGCAGGATTAATATAGATGTGGCCTTCCAGAGTCTAGTCCCTATTGTCTACGTAAGTCTCTCTCTAGATCAACTGCAGGATTAATATAGACGTGTCCCTTCAGGGTCTAGTCCCTATTGTCTACGTAAGTCTCTCTCTAGATCAACTGCAGGATTAATATAGACGTGTCCCTTCAGGGTCTAGTCCCTATTGTCTACGTAAGTCTCTCTCTAGATCAACTGCAGGATTAATATAGACGTGTCCCTTCAGGGTCTAGTCCCTATTGTCTACGTAAGTCTCTCTCTAGATCAACTGCAGGATTAATATAGATGTGGCCTTCCAGAGTCTAGTCCCTATTGTCTACGTAAGTCTCTCCCTAGATCAACTGCAGGATTAATATAGATGTGGCACTTTGGGGTCTAGTCCCTATTGTCTACGTAAGTCTCTTACTACGAGATCAACTGCAGGATTAATATACAGTAAACTACGGTTATAACGAACACGCTTATAACGAACTGACGGATATAACGAACTTACTTTTTGGTCCCGACTACTTGCTGTAGTCATGCTGTATGTGTACTTATAACGAACAACGGTTATAACGAACTAAAATTAGTAGTCCCTTTGAGTTCGTTATAACCGTAGTTTACTGTAGATGTGGCACTTTGGGGTCTAGTCCCTATTGTCTACGTAAGTCCCTCTCTAGATGAACTGCAGGATTATATAGATGTGTCCCTTCAGGGTCTAGTCCCTATTGTCTATGCAAGTCTCTTACTAGGAGATCAACTGCAGGAATAATATAGATGTGGCACTTTGGGGTCTAGTCCCTATTGTCTACGTAAGTCTCTCTCTAGATCAACTGCAGGATTAATATAGATGTGTCCCTTCAGGGTCTAGTCCCTATTGTCTATGCAAGTCTCTTACTACGAGATCAACTGCAGGATTAATATAGATGTGGCCCTTCGGGGTCTAGCAACTTGTCTACGTAAGACTCTCACTACAAGATCAAGGGGTTGTGATCCTTTGTGGTGTAGCGATTTGTCCATGGAAGTCCAAGACTGTAAGATTAATATGGCTGTGACCCTTAGAGGTCTATCAGCTTGTCTACAGAACTGTCCATCACCAAGAGGTTGTGACCCCTAATGGTGGATGAACCAGATGTCTACGTAAGTCCATCAGTGCAAGATCAAGAGATTATGACCCTAATAGTGGAGGAACTAGATGTCTACGTAAGTCCATCAGTGCAAGATCAAGAGGTTGTGACCCTAATGGTGGAGGAACTAGATGTCTACGTAAGTCCATCAGTGCAAGATCAAGAGATTATGACCCTAATAGTGGAGGAACTAGATGTCTACGTAAGTCCATCAGTGCAAGATCAAGAGGTTGTGACCCTTAATGGTGGAGGAACTAGATGTCTACGTAAGTCCATCAGTGCAAGATCAAGAGATTATGACCCTAATAGTGGAGGAACTAGATGTCTACGTAAGTCCATCAGTGCAAGATCAAGAGGTTGTGACCCCTAAAGGTGGAGGAACTAGATGTCTACGTAAGTCCATCAGTGCAAGATCAAGAGGTTGTGACCCCTAAAGGTGGAGGAACTAGATGTCTACGTAAGTCCATCAGTGCAAGATCAAGAGGTTGTGACCCCTAAAGGTGGAGGAACTAGATGTCTACGTAAGTCCATCAGTGCAAGATCAAGAGGTTGTGACCCCTAAAGGTGGAGGAACTAGATGTCTACGTAAGTCCATCAGTGCAAGATCAAGAGGTTGTGACCCCTAAAGGTGGAGGAACTAGATGTCTACGTAAGTCCATCAGTGCTGGAGGTACAACTTGTCTATGCAAGGGCATCCCTTCAGGATCAAGCGAGCCATTGCCTCTGGGGGTCTAATTTCTTCAGAAAGTCCATCACAGGAATCTCAGCCTCAGATCACACATATAGATGGCAGAAACTGGTCATCATATTCTCAAAGGTCACTTTCAGAGACTCACGACCCGCCTTGGTATTTCAAGTCAGTCATGATCAATGGCTGACTGACATGACTGATGTGTGCCTACCGTTTCAAGTTGCCTTCTGTTGGCTAGGAAGATGCTCACAAGGGTATCACATGACCAAATTACAGAGTTATGTGCTGATCCTACCCCAATCAAACATTTGACAGTTGTCTTAAATGATCTTAGCATCTGAAGTGAAATGGAAAATTACTGATAATAATCAAATTAATAAAATCCATGATTTCTATATGGACCCATGGAGACATCCGACTCCGCTGGTGGTAATCCTTAGCAACGTTTTACCGAGAGGGCAACCAGATCATATCTAAACGTAATGCAAATTTGGTCATGAAAACGCTGGTATGGTTTTTTTCAAGAGAGCTACCAATCTGGAATTAAAAAAAAAAAATTCACAATGTTTTTCATGTTATGTTTTTTATTTGTATTTTTCAGGATTTCCCTATTGTGCTTTTTATAGACATTGCGCATCATATGTTTCGGCCAACACAGTGGAAGGCTGCAGTTTATAAGATATGTCTTGACCTGGTCTAATGACACAATTCTACCTCAGTTACAAGTGTAACTTTAGGAGATATTCAAACTATACACATGACAAGATTAAATGTTCATACATGTCAGGTGCTCCTAGGAAGAAAAGGGTCAGGTGTTTTGAGAGCTCACATTTCATTACGTTTAATCACGGATTGGTTGTTCTCTCCAAAACACAAAAAAAAGCATTTTAAAACCAAAATGATCATTGCATGTTTTCGCATGGAACGGATATATACACCACTGGAGATACCTGAGTGCCCTGGTGACAAAGGTCTGGGTTTCATCAAAACTTTTGAAGAACCCCGTATCTTTCCTAATGTTCATAATTAGTTCATGGGACGATATATGTATCTAATTTCACATCCTTGTCATAAGCTCTGACGAAATGTCAGGTCAGGCGATTACAATGTGACAAAACTGATTGGGCATAATCATTCTCCAAACATCTGGAAAAGGGAGGAGAGCCCTTGCATGTTTTGAATCTTTCCAGGAAAATCCTGAAAACATAAAACAACATTGCTTGCCCTAACATACCAACAGTCTAAACTAGGGTCTCTGATAGTGAACTCAAAGTCAGTCCAAACAAGCTCTTCAGCAAACTGTATTACTGACAAAACTCATTGTCGGACTGATCACTTCAGAACCAAGTGAGGCTCAATCGATGGCTATTAACAAGATCAATACATTCCAGCATCGTTCTCACCATCTTCATCCACAACACCCACGGCAGGGGCAACATCAGCACCGTTGCACTTGGTGACCATATGCTTATTCTAACCATAATCAATCCTTGAAGTAGGCTATATAAACAGGGTGTTATTGTTACGCACATACTAGGGAAACTGGTCTGCTGATTCAATGGCATTGCTGCCTGTTAGATATTACTGTAATTTCTGAGAGTAGATTGTTTGGGGCTCCGGGAGTGAGATGCTTGTGTATATCGTAGCCTTGGAAAACATTCCGGAAATCCACAGATATTCAGAACTGTTCCATAGATTTGTAATGTTAAGAATTGTGTTCCATGGATTTGTGATATTAAGAATTGTGTTCCATAGATTTGTGATATTAAGAATTGTGTTTCATAGATTTGTGATATTAAGAATTGTGTTCCATAGATTTGTGATATTCAGAATTGTTCCATAGATTGGTGATATTAAGAATGTGTTCCACAGATTTGTGATATTCAGAATTTTGTTCCATAGATTGGTGATATTCAGAATTGTGTTCCATAGATTTGTGATATTAAGAATTGTGTTCCATAGGTTGGTGATATTCAGAATTGTGCAAGCAACACAAAATTCATTGGGTAATGGTGTTTAATTTGCATATTTTGTACACAAATACACAGCTGATATGGAGCTCTGTTATATACTCTGGCTCTGTATTTATTCTTCACACAGGAAATATAACAAAATGTCTGACAAGTGTATAAAACAAGATGTTGGTTGCTGTGCTACTTCTTCCATGTCTGTGTGACGGCTTAATGAAGACCACTGAACCAGACAGTCGGGCTCTGAGGCAAATGGTTCATCTCTTTAAGCCTATTGTCATCATATCACAGGTAATGGAGCAGGGTAATTGATAATTGCCTGATGGACTGTTCATACTACTCAACAGAAGTTAGAGAACATCCAATTCTTTCCTACAGATATGCTATAGTAATGACAGTATCATGTGTTCTTAAGTGAGTGAGTGAGTTGGGTTTAACGCCGCTTTTAACATTCCATTCCAGTTATATCGCGGCGTGTCAGCTTAATGTGGGAAGAAAACCCGAAGTGATGCAGGCTACGGACATTTACCACTTCGGTGAAACCCACAAGCATGGTGCTGCCAAATCTAGAAACATAATGGGGCGAACTGGGATTCAAACCCACAATCATAAGTTTCCTTCATGCCAAAGGGACCCAACTCTGCACAGCGAATCGTGGCACCTTAGACAACTCAGCCACCCTTGCCCCCTGTTTTTAAGAAATATGAGAATACCAGATTATTTCCTATTACTATAGTTAATCCGTCATGGCATGACAGATATGCTACAGTAATATGAAAGTATTGTGTGCTCCTTAACTTCTTTTGAGCAGTATATTTGAAACAAATGAAAGCCATGCATGCCATCGAATGAAACAATGGGACTGCGATGCTAGTTGTTCTCCTCTGGCTCCGGCTGCAGACTGAGGCACTCCTGACTCCCGGCCAGCACAGGTCATAATGCTGGTTTATTGACGAGATTAACACAAAAGAACAGACACAGCTTCAGTCAGAGAAGCAATTTAATTAAAAGCAGGTATCGCAAATTGTCTTGTTCGTCATGCCTGTCTAGCTTACGACAGTTGATCACCACTTGAAAGGGGCATTGAGACAGCGTATGATAACCGTAGTTGGCAGTAAATGTTACCATGGTTACAGTTTCTGCTTTATTAATGTTTGTACATATCATAAATTGCAATATTGGTCGGTTAATGTCTTTGAAATTTGCTTGCCCTGTGTCCTTTATATACTACTCCAGTTTTGAAAGGGATAACCAGACATGCTGTTGAAATGCACACTTGACATGAGATTCAGTTTTGCTTCTCAGGGGAAAATAGAAATATCCCTGTCAAAAGAGGAGCAGTATATATACCTAATATAATGCCAATATTACTAAACGTTAATACTTCATTAAATTTACCTTCAAAATGTTGCCACTAAACCATCTCTGTCTTGAACCAAATACAATTATCCTCCTTCTATTGTTGTTTAATAAGGCACAAGTCAGAAAAACACCTGAAAATAGTTCCATAGTAACAGAAAAGGGTTCATAGAAACGCATTGGTGTTCCACTTTCCCAAAACACTGACGTCTTTAGGAAGTCACTAGGATGTGTTCCGATAAGAATCTTTCAAATAAGCGTTCCACCAAATAAATGAACTTTGAACACAAGAGCAGTATATATACCTCAACTAATCCCTGTACAACAGTTTAGAGTGAGTGAGTGAGTTGTGTCTAACGCCACTTTGAACAGTAATCGAGTCATATCATGGCATGTCAGCTAAATGTGGGAGGAAAGCCTGAAGTGATGCAGGTTCTAGACGGTTACGTGAAACCCGAGTCTGTCTTACAGACCCTGATACAAATTTATATCAAATACAGCCCATGCAAGTCTATAATATTTGGCAAGTCTAGATTACTGCAGTTTCTGAAAATGAAGAGAGTCACTGGGCTCCCTTTTATTATATTTTTATTAAGATAACTGAACAACTGTTTTTTTCTGTACGATATGTTCATTTCAGAGACTTGATGTTTAAAGTCTAGTGAAACTCACGAGCACGGGTATGGTGCTGACAAACCTAGCAACTCAATCAGGGCGAACAGAGATTCGAACCCTAAGGAACAACTCGGCACACCTTAGAGTGAGTGAGTGAGTATGGTTTTACGCCGCTTTTAGCAATATTCCAGCAATATCACGGCGGGGACACCAGAAATGGGCTTCACACATTGTACCCATGTCGGGAATCGAACCCGGGTCTTCGGCGTGACGAGCGAACGCTTTAACCACTAGGCTACCCGACCGCCCCACACCTTAGAAGACTGGGCCACCAATGCCTCCACAACAGCTCAGAGGTCTCGTGATATTTAATGTTACACCTTTTTCCATCACGTCCATGTAATCTGTTGTCCATAATTACACCGCAAGCAGAGATCTACTGTGTGTACAAAACCAAATACATCTCTCAGACCAACTTAATCACTTGTTTCACAGATCAACCTGTCACTCTTTAGCTATTTGATTTAAAAAATCGGCAATGGGAGATAATCATGTCTGAGAAACTTCGATCTCTATTTGACATTTTGACTGTTTTCTCATTCTCAGTGAAGGAAAGTGTACATATTTTCACAAAATCGATAAACACCAACTATACTACTCAAAAGAAGTTAGAGAACACATATTCTTTCAGTTTACTATAGTTAATCTCATGCCATGACTATATTACTGTAGTAATATGAAAGAATTGGGTGTTGCTTAACTTGTTTTGAGTAGTATATAAAATAGATAGGCACACTGAAGTAATGAATTAAGTCATTGTATCATATTTATCTTAAAAAGTGATAATTTTCGAAGTTTGTTTTTCCCTCTTGCCCCCAGTACATGGGAGACCAAAGCTATAAAACATAAATTAAATTGGGCTGATCTTATTTGACATAAAATGTCACTTAAATCAACAAGGAATCAGAAAATATTTTCCACGTAGCAAGAAAGACAAAAACATGTACAGACGATTTGCTCATTTTAGAATATACATCAGGATTAGCTAGTAAAAACTAACTCCTCTATAAAAGACAAAATAGACTTACAATTTAACTCAGTGGTTGCAGAAAACAAATTAATTTCTTTTTGTTCCATAAAAAAAGGTAATAACAGAGAAACTTTGGCCCAGCTATTAAATCACACTGACACCACCATTGTTTATTTTTGTATTTGGGCCAGGCTTTCTTGTGAAAACAACGAACAGCTTGTATTTGTTAAAAACATACAATTACCCTTTTAAAAAATATCCAACAGAATGTTATTGGAACTTTTATCAGTTAGGGTGGCCTCTTCCCCGTGCGGCAATTCAATTCCCATAACTCTGTGTAGAAATTCAGTTTGGCCTGTTTTTACATTTTTTCCCCCTTTTTCGTATCAAAAGAGTATTAATTTGCATGAAGAAAGACACAAATAGTAACATACATTCATAATGTTTGTATTAGTGTACTTTTGAAAAAAAAATTAACAGTAATCTTGACTTAGAAAGGGAAAATGTTAAAAAAAATGATGCAAAACAGTAGGGTATTTTCAATTGGCAACTGCAAACTTCATGTGATGAATTTTGTAATAAAACTTATATCATTAGAATCACAAATGCACAAGGAATACTATAACGCACCGTAACGCGATGTTTTTCCCCAACTTCCATGCGTAACGCGGTGGCGAAAAAATATCAAAAGCAGGAGAAATGTGTTGGAATTGGTGGGCAAGCCGTTCGCGTGCGTTCAAGGGAGATAACCGAGTGCTGCTTATTTACCATCAGCTGCCAAGAAGAAGAAGCGCCAATAAAATATACACCTATAAGTACATCGTCATTATTAAGCGTAATACAATGTTGCCTTCAACCAAAAAGACATTGGAGAGAGAATAAGGAAATTCTCAAGAGCTTTGACTGTCTTAGGTATCCAAGAAAAGACTTTTCGTCACATTTTGAGAGCTCCTTAACCGGATGTGCAGACCACTTGAGAGTTCTTCGACCGGATCAGCTGACTACATGTGCCTAATGTCAGGTCTCATCGTATTGTCAACGCAAGTTACACCATGTGAATTAATTATGGTAATTCCTACAAATACAATCGTGATCTTTGCTGTAACACACAGGAAATGTTATGTAATGAGAATGTCGGGCAGGTGTTCTGTTTATGTAATAAACTTGTCAGTGTCACCAAGTTGTTTATACAGTGATTTATGGCACCTCATTAAAAAATCAAAGCCAGCATTTCCTCGAACCCACGAATTTTGCACGAGAATTTTTAGTTGTTTATACAGGGAATTATGGCATTTTCTTGAATCCATGAATTATGTATGACAATTTTGATAACATGAGAATCGCAAATGCTTACGGAACACTGTAACGCAGTGGCGAAAAAAAAGGAGAAATGTGTTGGAATTGAGACAGCAAATTTCAATATATTAAAACAAGATAACGCGGTTGGTTTCCGTGGATATCGCCTGACAAACATGTATGTGGGATTTTATTATATATAAATCTGCCGCCACACAATTGAATCGAAAATTACATTCCCCAAGAAAATACATTTTCAGAAAAGATCGAAAGCAGGAGAAATATGTTGGAAATTGGGGGAACATGTGTTATTTTATTAGCGATTTTAATTGTGAACTGGTGAAAGCATATATATGTGTGTGTGATGTCGATACTCACCTCAATGTTCCCTTCCGCTACTTTATTATGTGGCGAAACGGTACGGAATAATTCGAGCATGCGAAAGACGTTCGTGGGATGTTAGTCATGTCAGTCGGCATTTGTCACCTTGAGTTATCGGCACAGACACGTTGTTTAATGCCAGAATATATACATGAGAAATCTTTGTCACATGTGGTAACCAAGCACGATATGTCCACGAAGTTCAATACTTTTAACACCCGCGCGATTTCCATCTGAAAAACGGTACCCATTGTTGTAATCTGACCAACCATGATCCGGCAAAAGGATGACGGACAAAAAGCTAATTTCCGGCGCAGTGGTGACGTGGCATTACACCTAATTTGCATATCATGTGACACAACATTTCGTAAACAAATTATTTACCAAAACTATTTAGACTGTATTGCTACTGGCTATAAATTATCGCCAACTCCCCGTTGTCGCACGGGATATCATTTTAATTTTGCTCGTTTTCATTGGAAGAGAGAAAGATTTATCCGAAAATGACAAAACACTTGTGAGGAAATATTTTTTTTTAAAAACCCACAATAATCGCCAAGCCCGAATACAGCTTTATCAAAGACATGTGGGCCATCGCGACTTATTCACTCGAAAATAAAAAACAAAACACAATGACGCACTTCCGTTCTGGCATTGCTTTCTATCGGTCAGTCATTTCTTTCTCAAAATACAATTCTGAAACCTATTTGAGCTGTACGTAGCATGTGTATATATCGAAATCCATAGTACATATGATAGCATGTAGAGATCGAATGTGGGGAATATTGGTTTGCAGACGACAAATTTGTAATGTCATTTGTATAACTGAAGCGTATATGCGTGATCACGTGGCACGTGCTGTCAAGACGACGGGAAAGTTATACACGTTATAACAGAGATCAACTAAATCATTTTTCACGAACTGAAATCACGGAGTGACAGAAATGAAAAAAAAAACTGGCGATAACTGGTCGGTAACCAGTAGCTCTATCATGTCTACAATGAGGTCATGGGACAACGTAAAAGTGATCTGTGTGCTGTGTATGTATTGAAATGTTCTGTAATGAGCATGTCGGGCAGGTGGTTCTGTTTATGTAATAATAAACTTATCGGAAGTTGTTATCATGGTTATACAGGGATTTATGGCATTTCCTTGAATCTACGAATTTGATAACATTAGAATCGCAAATGCTTACGGAACGCTATAACGCAGTTGTTTTTAACTATTTTCGCCACCTTCCATGCGTAACGCGGTGGCGAAAAATATTTAAAACGCAGGAGAAATGTGTTGGAATTGTGACAGCAGATTTCAATATTTTAAACCATGATAACCATGATGGTTTCCAAGGGTATCGCCTGACAAATATGTATGTGTGGTTTTATTATACATATGAATAGACAACAACAGTCGTCAAAAACGGCGATTACAAGAATAAATGGCTTTCATTTTCAGAAAAGATAAAAAGCAGGAGAAATATGTTGGAAATGGGGGGACATGTGGTATTGTATTAGCGATTTTAATTGTGACAGCATATATGTGTGTGTGATGGCGATGTTCACCTCAATGTTCCGTATCGCCAGTGCATTATGCAAATGCTTACACCATGTACACAAATGAACACGGTTGTTTTCGACTATTTTTGCCAATCTCCATGCGTAACGCGGTGGTGAAAAAAGATCAAAAGCAGGAAAAATGTGTTGGGATTTGGGGGCATGTGGAATTTTAATAGCAATCAAAATAATTGTGACAGCAGATTAAAATATTTAGAACCACGATAACGCGGTTGATTACCATGCGTAAAGCATTACCAATATGGATCTGGGGTTATATTATATATGAATCTGCCGCCACACAATTGAAATCGATAATAAAATCCCGACTGTCCTCATTGGATAAATGAAGCTTAAATATACGATTAGCAAGCATTAAATACCAACGTGTTGCGCATATGTCTATTACCCTTTCAACTGGTGGTTCTTTAAGGGAACACCAGTTGAAAAGGGTAAAAGACATATGCCTGGCGAATCATATTTGCATTACCAGTGGTGCTAAGCGCTTGCGGGCCTCTGTTATAAGGCGCCGAGACAGCGACAATTTAACGAACTTGTGGTAAAAATAGTTTCACGGAGTTTTTGCTCAGTTTAGTTACTGCATAAAACATTATGAAATCGGGTAAGTCGAAGTGAAACGGCGATTACCTTGATTACTTCCGTGGCGAAAAAAGATATAAAAAACCCAGGAGAAATGTGTTGGAATTGATGTGCATGTGGATTCAAGCAATTGAGATACGATGACATGCCAGCAGCCCATGCTTGCCGTAAAAGGTGACCATGCTTGTAAAAGGCGACCAACGGGATCGGGTGTCCAGGCTCGCTGACTTGGTTGATGCATGTCATCGATCCCAATTGCGTGGATCGATGCTCATGATATTAATCGCTGGGTTGTCTGGTCCAGACTCGATTATTTTACAGACCGCCGTCATATAGCTAGAATATTGCTGGGTGCGGCGATAAACAACGAACAAACAAACGATGACATGCATCAACAAAGTCAGCGACCCTGACTTGGTTGATGCATGTCATCAATCCCAATTGCGTGGATCGATGCTCAATATGTCAATCACAGGACTGTCTGGTCCAGACTAGATTAATTACAGACCGCCGTCATATAGCTGGAATATTGCTGAATGCGGTATTTAATATATGTTGTGTTGGAGGGAGCATTATTTACATAAGCCAGTTTGGCCTGTTTACAAATCTCAGATGAATAAAATATGATTAACCTATTATTACATGTTGCGGGGTGTCTTATTTCATACAAAACCAATGTTCTTAAACACATCACCTTGGGTGAAACAGAATTATTTCCTTGTTTTAGCGTCGATTTCATAATGCTTACATGCGTATGGGATAACATAAGATTGTTATTTGATGTTGTTAATATGCTGTGGGGCATTTGATATTTACAGTCCACATGCCCACGGTGATTTTCTAATATATATTTCATATGCATACAGTACTTCTTGAAATAATGCAAATTCCTCAATCGGCATACACATCTGCCATATACAGGAAACTCTGTATATTTAATTATCCACTGTGATTAGCAGTTATACAGTCACCCCCCCCCCGTAACAGTGCATTGTCCAGTGTCTGGTCGTACGCCGTCTTGGGGCGGTCGGGTAGCCTAGTGGTTAAAGCGTTCGCTCGTCACGCCGAAGACCCGGATTCGAATCCCGACGTGGTTACAATGTGTGAAGCCCATTTCTGGTGTCCCCCGCCGTGATATTGCTGGAATATTGCTAAAAGCGGCGTAAAACCAAACTCACTCACTCACGTACGCCGTCTTTTCCTGCTTCATGTCTCTGTCTTCTGATGTCTTCTGTCTTTAGCCTGTGAATCTCTTTCTCTCTTGATCAACGCTAACTTCTCCGCAATGCTTGTCGTCTGCTTTTCACTGATGCCATGATGAAATGGTACAGAAAAAAATGGGAACTGGAATTTTATATACCCAGTATGATTTCAGCACTAACTTCTTCTCACTTTTAATGTTGTTTCAGATTAGTTTTAACTCTTACACACGCGACACGATTGATGTTTAAAACTAGTCACAGCACAGATTGATGTGTTAAATTGATGAAGATGGAAGTCGGATCATAATTGGGTCCAGATACGGAAAACCTACGTCGTGTGTTTTAAACAAATAAAAATAACAGGTGTTCATTGTTTTTTGGACATTAATTGTATTAGGTAATCCCTGTACCAAATACGCGTAATCAAATGGGAAGCAGCATCAAATTTATGGGAGCCAGTGATCACCCCGCAGTCAACTGGGATGACGCAATACAGCACGTGACTACTCCCAAAATGAACTTACCCCTCCACGTTAAAATATATCGTCGCCTCTTCGATTTCTTTCCCGTGGTATGATAGTTGATGACACCACGAATTAGCCAAAGTACTATGTATGGACATCACAGGCGCGGCGTTTTGCGAGAATACAAAGATTTTTTTAATCGGAATTCGCTCGATCGTTCATACTTCCAGCCACTGGCGAAGAATTGTGAAAATGCAAGAGAATAGAAGCGAAGCGAAAATTAATGTATTGATGTCAATATCGAAATATTTGCTATATGATTGTATATGAACACATTTAACATTAATAATATACCAATAATTGCCCAATAACATATGGAATTGATAACGGGCTAAAATATTTTAAAACAAATTATGATCTAAAAATATTATGCTATTTTAATATAATACATAATACATGTTTCAGTTGATTTAATGTTTTATGTACATAAACATGTACAAATACAGGGAGATATCAATAAAGGTCTGAAATACTCCTAAACGTTCATCCAGTAATTATGAATGCGTCAAATTAACAGTCACAACAATAACGCGTCAGGCTGTACTTGACAATGACACACCTTACGAGTTTCTTTGTCAACAAGTAAGGGTTAGTATCTTGGACATGCATTAAGGTACTTATATCAACTTTTAACAGACGTACGTGTCTCGAATTCCTTGAATTGGCTGTATGGCAGTGTGAACCATGGAATAGTTTTAATGGTTTGACAATCGACCGTGCAGCAATATACATCTACAATATACTTCATCGCTATTTAGACCCGTAAATCCGACAGCCTCGCACTCCCGACATCGACACACCGAATTTGCAACGAACCACTGAAATCACTTATTAATTAGTCTCGTTAATCCGACACGGTGATCAACGTACTCCGTGGTCATCTGCCCGCAAGTACACAGACACGTGTTTTGATGCGAGACGAGTCGGCGAGTAGCTGCATATTTCAACGGCTGCAGAGATAAACTTGCTTAACAATAAACAACTACTGCTTTCAATAAACAAAACAGGATTAATCACATGCCTCGATTACCTCAATCTTATTAAACTCATATACAAAATCTCGCAACCGCTGTGTACTTTACAGGTCACGTCAGAACGACCTTCCGCGAAGTTTGACCGACCAATCAAATTACTAACAGGAAGTCGACACAAGCCACTATGAATTGAAAGCAGCTTTCTAAGCATTTGCGGCACTAAAGTACTCACGGAAATGAAAAAAAACCCTGGTTTTTTCGATCTCAGATTTTAAATAAATGCAGTTAATATACAAAATATATAAATATTCAAACAACTCAATTAGTACTAATTGGGCTTTGGCACAAATACAGCGTATCAAAGGTTTTTATATCTTTTTACACGTAGACTGTTGTGAAACTGAGCATAACCAGGTGTTTGAAGATCAAGGTGAATGTCCATGACCTATGACACCTTGACGACAGGTAAAAACAGGTGCTTGAAACCCACGTGCATGTGATTTGTCAGTGGTTAGTGATTTGTCAGTAGTTTTATTTTTGAATGTTGAAAGTGCCTACAATTACCTCCTGTAAAGTACATTTTGTATTGAGCACTGAGATAAAACTAGCAAATCAAGACTAGTACTTTTCCAGTTGTTTTGTTATTTCGTATTTACATCTACGTAATGCTTTGTGTCGATTATTTAATCCAGCAAAACAGTTTTTTTCCATTTCCATGAGTACTTTAGTTTCAAATTGCCGACTTGCATTCCCAACTATGCCTTATAAAGTATTTTAAGTCAGACATACAGTCCGTATCAGTAGTCTTTGAAAACGTATTCCGCTAACATTGTAACATAACAATATGATTATTTCCTTTTTTATTACGAGTTTGAATCGTTATCGATCGTGTAGTTGTCCGATTTTCGATCACGAACGTTAAAACAACCTAATTTCGTTTATAATAAATAACGGTAGAAACGATGAAACATACATGTAAACGCGCGCGCACTGAATATCACAGGCAACATTGTGTGTAGAAAAACATACTGTCCAAGTTAGCCAATGGAATTTATGCCCGGGTAAAAATATTTGCATAAAGCGAATTCCGACCTGTCGACAACGGACAAGTACGTAAACCATCTGTCTTGTCATTGAATAAGATCATGTTTTCTTCCCCATTTATATTTATACTTAATGTTATTATTCTTGCAATTGCTATAGTGTAAATTATAGCTTATTCAACATATTGTTGCCATAACACGCGCAATTGAACTTGCAACAAACACCCGCCTGAAACACGTGGTGCTCTTTGTGATGCTGATGTATCCCATAATTATTATTGTTCGTGTTCACTAATAAATGGAGCTGTTGATGACATCTGAACACGATTTCAGAATGAACATATATATTTGGTGGGACTAAATATTTCATAAAGCAAAGAAACAAGACAACAGGCGTACGGATTTCTTCCGTTGACTTTTATTTCTAACATCCTCAAATAAACGATCAAAACGATATGCCTTAACTGTTCCATGACATGGATGAAATAACTAATCAGCTGCTACCGTATTTTCTTGAGTATAGTGCGCAATATTTGTCCAAAAAACATAGCTGTGTAGAAGAGGGTGCGCAATATACACGAAATAATGACTTTTGATGATTTTTTTCCCCCCATGGAAAGATATTGCCGTGGGCACGTAACACCGGAAATACCATGTCAACAATTCCATACTAAAGTACGCAAATTAATAATGTTATTACACTGTCTGGCTATAAAAAGTGTTGGTTTTTTTATATCTGGACTTATGTATGTAACTTATTTCATTAATTCTATTCAAAATTCCTTTAAATATTGTTTTAATTAATTTCGGCGAAGGGAGCGGAAGATCGCGCAACTCACCTTTTATTAACAGCGACCACGGTCAGATTACCGCTATTGACGCCTTGAAACGAACTTTAATTGACCGAGAATGGATACATATATCATAAATGCCATACTTTGACTCGTTAAAAGTCATATTTGTTATAGTTTGACGATTCTATGTCAACACGTAGTTCTCGCGATCACGTGCGCGAGAGCCTTGACGGTGACTGGTCAGACTGGTTCCATGTGAAAAATTATTACCCGGCAATAGCGATCAGCTGCTTCGCTTAGGGTTATTATTATTTAAAATATGTTTAGTAAAAGCTGCAACTAAATTAACAAGATATTGGGATATATTATTACTGATAAAAAATAGTTTCAGATACAATTTTTGCCGATCCTTGCATTAAAATACTGTAAAGTTATAGATCATTGGGTGTGTCTTGACCGTATCACCGGTAGATTCCAAGAAAACGTGTGTACAGCTGATAGCTGTGTCCGGCTTAGTTTACGAGAAAATACACAAGGTAATCTTAATCCCTGGATGTAAAACAATGCCTGGCAGAACAAAAAATACAATTTAAAAACGGTAAATAAATTTGTCTGGTGATTTTTTATCTCAAATTTTGAATTTGTACTGACCAAGTTTCTCATCACCCGTTCGTTTACCGGAATTCGCTGAAGGGGTAGATCTACAGTGTAATTTATTTCTGCACTTGACATTCGATTTTTCCCCCTAAAATACTGAATCCGCTAGAGGGGGTTGCACACTATACTCAAGAAAATACTGGTAATTGATATAGGAAATACCCACACACTTGTGTGAACTCTCAACATCTACTGAATGTCGTATTGAATCGTAGACCATTCATTGTGTGCTATGATGAATAGATAAACCACTAAACTCGTGAAGTTCACGTAATAATTTTCAAACAATCCTGATAGTGCAACAAGTTAATTTTAAATCACACACATTCAAGTACACACACGTCTTTCCATGTATCCACATTCACCCGCTGACCGCACAGGCCGCAGACACCTAAACGAGCCTCCTGGTGGTAATGAAGGCCGGGAATCAACCAAGCGCTAACGGTGAAGTGACACCAATACACAGGACATTCAAAGTCCTTTTACACGCGCTTCAGTGACTTTGCCCACGCACGCGAAAAACCGGGTCCTGCAGTAGGAATTGAAAATCCACATCCCAGAGAGGCCACCCTGACTGTTTATAAACAAAATTCTCCAAAATTCCTGACGAATGAAAATAATTTGGACGGCACCTGGTTTAAACGACACAAGATCACAGTTTAATGTAACAGAGGAAACATGTCTTGCACAAAATGACCCGTCATTGAAATAAACATTCATATTTTAGATCATTGGCCTGAACAGATCCAACTTTCCTCGAGTGTCATGGGACTTGTTTGATAGGCATTACTTAGAATTTGAGGGATAACAAAGTAGACACAATTCATTATTTCCCCCCCCCCCCCACACACACACACCCACACCCCATTCCAAAAGCTAGTGTTATCGTACTCTATCCCTCCCCTCCCCCAAATCAGCGCAAGATCATACTCTATCCCTCCCCTCCCCACCCCGAAATCAGACAAAGATCGTACTCTATCCCTCCCCTCCCCCAAATCAGCACAAGATCGTACTCTATCCCTCCCCACCCCACCCCACCCCCAAATCAGAGCAAGATTGTACTCTATCCCTCCCCACCCCACCCCCAAATCAGAATAAGATCGTACTCTATCCCTCCCCTCCCCACCCCCAAATGAGAGCATGATCTTTGACAAGTTTTCAGAAGAGACAGATACAAAGTACTGCCGCACATATTTCAAAGTTCACAAATATACCCCCTCAGATGAACAAGAGAGCATCATCAGAAGCAGCTGCCCACGGAGGTCTGTTTGTTTTCATAAAGAGGTGTTTAAGTGAGATCTAATTTCTCCCATCTTAAGTAAATACACAACCAGGATGTCTATGGCAGTTTCAAAGCTGAGTAGCCTGACCTCTGAACACCTACAGTGACAAACCTGCTTGGAAATGAGAGAAATATTCTGAGTGGTTACTTTAGACACATGCAAGTAGAGTTCTTTCCCATCATCATCTCGTAGTTCAAGAATCACAGGAAATATTTATCCAGATTTCTACACAGATACTGTAATGCCAAACAAACATCTGGATTGAAGAATTCTTTGATTCCTACAGCAAAATATACAGGAATCTCTATTGGTTCTTGGTCGGGTCCACAATACGACCGACCCGTGAAGATTCCGGGTTAGAATAGGTCTTCAGCAACCCATACTTGCGACTATGCTTGTCGTAAAAGGCGACTAACGGGATTGGGTGGTCAGGCTCGCTGACTTGGTTGATAAATGTCATCGATCCCAATTGCGTGGATCGATGCTCGTGATGTCAATCACTGGATTGTCTGGTCCAGACTCGATTATTTTACAGACCGCCGTCATATAGCTGGAATATTGCTGAGTGCGGCGTTAAACAACACACAAACACAAACAAAACACAATACGACCATTGTGCCACAACGGCTTCACTCTTTAGACCTCGGACAATCAGTGTTGAGGAACAAGACCATAGTGCCACAATGGCTTCACTCTTTAGACCTCGGACAATCAGTGTTGAGGAACAAGACAACGGCGCCTCAACTGTTTCACTCTTTAGACCTCGGACAATCAGTGTTGAGGAACAAGACCATAGTGCCACAATGGCTTCACTCTTTAGACCTCGGACAATCAGTGTTGAGGAACAAGACCACGGCGCCTCAACTTTTTCACTCTTTAGACCTCGGACAATCAGTGTTGAGGAACAAGACCACGGCGCCTCAACTGTTTCACTCTTTAGACCTCGGACAATCAGCATTTTAGGAACAAGACCATAGTGCCACAACGGCTTCACTCTTTAGACCTCAGACAAACATTGTTGAGGAACAAGACCATGCACCACAACCGTGTCACCCATGCCCCTATAAAACTAGTAACAATCTAGACGCACCAATTGTTTTATCACATAATCTCCATAATATGAAACAGATCCCAATGGGCGAAAAAGGCAACATGGCAGAGAAAATTATATGAATGGACCACTGAAAATCAGTAATGACCCCAGGTGTTCACAGAAAGGGTACGCGTCTTGCCTTACTGGAGTGAGTGAGTGAGTATGGTTTTATGCCGCTTTTAGCAATATTCCAACAATATCAGAGCTCGGGACACCAGAAATGGGCTTCACACATTGTACCAATGTCAAGAATCAAACCCGGGTCTTTGTCTTGCGAGCAAACGCTTTAACCACAAGGCTACCCGAACGCCTCGCCTTCCTTGTAGCACCCACCACTCACAATGTGCAAAAAAACGTTTGTTTGTTTGTTGCTTAATTACATTATTTTTGGTACCATGTTGATATAGATCTGCACAGTTGAACCTTATACAGACACAGCCAACAATCACCTTCTCCTTTGTTATATACTTATTGGCTAGTATATACAAACACAAGCACGAGAGCCAACACATTGTCATCTCCGTGATTGATGCCCCCGCAAAACAACATCTCAAGTTTAACCTTCACCTTGTAAATCAGGACACACGCTGCCACATATTCATGATTGAGAGGGACTATTTGTTTGAAGAGATCATTGAGTGTTCACAATAGCCCAAATGATTTACAACAAAAGATAATAAGCCTCCGACTGCTTCAACTGACGACGACACAATACTCGACACGATGCTCACTGCGTGTAACTAAGTACACCTCCATGCTCATCTTTTACCAACAAACTCTTTGAACTTTCAATGGACACATTTGTCCCTGGCTTCAGTCGACCATAATTAGGGGGGAAACAACTCAACACTGTTAGAGTCTTGCTTCTTTCATGGAATCTTCAGTTTCTATGCTTGAGTGGAGCAGGTGATTATAGGGTTGTCTCCCTTGATGTCAGAGAGTATTTGAAATGTATCGAGATATTCTGTTGTCAGGTCCTGGGGTTTTGAATAATAATCACAGTCAAGACACACTTATAAAGAGATGAATACAGCATACAGATGGCCAACAAGGACACGGATCAGTTAAATCCCTCTTTTGCCACCTGGTAACATGTTCCTAGTTCTGGCCAATGTCATCACATGGTTCAAGAGTACTGAAGTCATGAATTCTTTCATAAATTTGTTTGTTGTTTAAAACCACACTCAGCAATATTCCAGATATATGACGGTGGTCTATAATTAATTGAGTCCGGACCAGACAATCCAGTGATTGACATCATGAGCATCAACCCTCGCAATTGGGATACGATGACATGCATCAACAAAGTTAGTGTGCCTGACCATCCAATCCCGTTAGTCGCCCCTAACAGCAAGCATGGGTTGCTGAAAACCTATTCTAACCGGATCTCTTTCATAAGTACCATTATCTAAGTTTACATCAAAATGGTCCATTCCTAATTTGCATGGCCTCCCGTGTTATTAATGTTACTTCCTCTGACGAACTTTGAGACACTGTCAACTGAGATGTAGGCAAGGGAAGGGAGGTGAAGTGTAATGGGGTTAAATGTCACGTTCAAGATTCTGCACTTATATAGAAATGTTTTGTTTGTTTGTTTGTTTGTTTAACGCCGCACCCAGCAATATTACAGCTATATGACGGCGGTCTGTAAATAATCGAGTCTAGACCAGACAATCCAGTGATTGACACCATGCGCATCGATCCACGCAACTGGGACCAATGACATGCATCAACCAAGTCAGCGAGCCTGACCACCCGATCCCGTTAGTCGTCTTTTACGACAAGCATAGTCGCCTTTTACGGCAAGCATGGGTTGCTGAAGACTTATTCTACCCCGGATCTATGTAGAAATGTACATGCATGCGTGTGTTTGCCTGCTTGTACTAGTCTGTACTAGCCAGTTTTATAGTGCTAGCCCACTGAGATACCAGGCTGCAGTTTAACATGAATACCCCTCAGACACCGAGCCGACCAGTCCTTGTTTGTCCCTTTAATGCCAAGCCAAGGTAACAACAAGTACCATCTTTGAACGTAGACGCGACCTGGGACAATCTCCTACCTAGAGTTCCATGCGGCCGGCAGCCAGCCAGCATAGTACCTCTGCCACAGGCCAGCGCCATGTGACAATTTGTCACATCTTTCACAGTCCATTCAAGATATTGCATATGCTTTTGATGTTTGACAAGTCTACACATTTTCATAAACAAATGTCAAAAAATGGTTACGGTTCATTAAGAAAGCATCCTAATACGTGAAAATCTACTTGTTTTTGCGTAGTTATCCTTTGTTAACATTGGTTGTACGCCTCCATGTGCTGTCATCGAAGCCCAACGGAGAGCTAGCGATAAGGTCACTTCGATGTATAAATATATATTGTCATGCAACTCACTGTCGCAGTTGTAGTAGCATATCTATATAATTATGCAAAACAATATGTAACACGCCCCCAAATACTTGCATTAGTCCGTTCTATACTGATTTCTGAAAAAGCGCATTTGTTTACAAACAAGAGAAAAGTCCGGTCAAGTGATATGCAAATTAGCCTGTGGCAGTGGTGTAATGCTGAGTCACCACTGCGCCGGAGTGTGGACCTGGGACTGAACCAGGGACTGTCTACGCTCCGGGCAGATGCTCATCAACTCCACCACAGAGGCGATACTACCAGGGGAATGGAGGTTGAATGCACAACCATTGTATCTCTATGGTCGAGTACTGGAACGGCAATAGTCAGAGACATAGATAACCTTGTGGAAGGTTATGCTTTTATCTTTCTTTTAGGAAGGCATTTCTTAAATTTGATATTATTTGCCAAGTTTATTTGCTTTTCCAAAGACCTGCTCCATGGTCTAGTGGACAGTGTGGGTATAAACCAAGGACTGGTCGGCTCGGAGTCAGTATATGGTGTCTGAGTGGGGAAGTTACATCAAGGTATTCCAGTGGGCCTAGGGGCGGTCGGGTAGCCTAGTGGTTAAAGCGTTTGCTCGTCACACCGAAGACCCGGGTTCGATTCCCGACATGGGTACAATGTGTGAAACCCATTTCTGGTGTCCCCCGCCGTGATATTGCTGGAATATTGCTAAAAGCGGCGTGAAACCAAACTCACTCACTCACTCACTCCAGTGGGCCTGCACTATTAAACCGGCATTAGATGTGGCTCAGTTTATGATCCTTGCCAGTTTCCAAAGATTGTATTTATTATAATTATACTAGGTCATATTTGTTGTGTTTTTCAATTCGCCAAATAGGCCGATCCAGTGATAATTTTCGCCCTCCTTCCCATCGCCCTCCATCCCATCGCCCGCCTCCACCTTCGCCACCATCACCTTCCTCCACCAACGTCCTCCTCCACCATCGGGAGGATATTCTCCCTCGATAAATGTCAATATCTACAACCTACTGATAAAATACTCGGGCATCACAGCCCGCATGTAGCTCAACCACAGAGCAATGTTACACAGCAAGCTGCAGTTGTGCAGTGTTTGCACAGGCCATTTGCATTCAGTTGAGGAAATATCTGCACAGTAAAAGGTCAAAACAAAATTTGTTTTCCTGACCTGACTTGAGCAAAAAGTGTCAGTTTAACAAATTAGACAAGCCTGGTGGCCATGCGCCATGCATGTAGCCACTACCAACGCTGCTGATGACAGTGCTGAGGATGTTGGGGCATATTGACTGGCTGAATTTTGTACAAGACTTCAGACATATTGTCACAGTTATAAAATAGACTGATGAAAAGCACAAATACACAAAGACTCCTATAATTTGACAGAAATGAACTTGGAATGAACCAAACAGAACAGGCACCTGTTCCAAAGACTGACCATAGCTCTATGACCACAAACCAATTTCAGCACGACAAAAGGTCACGTCTGTGTTACAATGGGACATCTGACAGTCTTATCCCCAAGATTGCTTTGTGTAACGGTTGAAGCCAGTGTTTCAGGTTGGTTCAAGACTGATTGTCACTGGAACTGCTCTAAAGATTTTTTTATAAAATCTGTTAATAATATTCAAGAATGTCCTATCAAAAGTTGAAAATCATGAATCCTAATGCCATTTGGCTCTAACAATCACAGTTGGTTGGCCTTCATATTAATGTGGTCACAATGTGAAATAAGACCCATACTTCCACTCCCTACCCACCTACCCATCCACCCCATCCCACCTTCCAGTCAACTCCCTCCCATCCACCCTGTCCCACCTTCCAGTCAACTCCCTCCCCATCCACCCCGTCCCACTTTCCAGTCAACTCCCTCCCATCCACCCTGTCCCACCTTCCAGTCAACTCCCTCCCATCCACCCTGTCCCACCTTCCAGTCAACTCCCTCCCATCCACCCTGTCCCACCTTCCAGTCAACTCCCTCCCATCCACCCTGTCCCACTTTCCAGTCAACTCCCTCCCATCCACCCTGTCCCACCTTCCAGTCAACTCCCTCCCATCCACCCTGTCCCACTTTCCAGTCAACTCCCTCCCATCCACCCTGTCCCACCTTCCAGTCAACTCCCTCCCATCCACCCTGTCCCACTTTCCAGTCAACTCCCTCCCATCCACCCCGTCCCACCTTCCAGTCAACTCCCTCCCATCCACCCTGTCCCACTTTCCAGTCAACTCCCTCCCATCCACCCTGTCCCACCTTCCAGTCAACTCCCTCCCATCCACCCTGTCCCACCTTCCAGTCAACTCCCTCCCATCCACCCTGTCCCACTTTCCAGTCAACTCCCTCCCATCCACCCTGTCCCACCTTCCAGTCAACTCCCTCCCATCCACCCTGTCCCACTTTCCAGTCAACTCCCTCCCATCCACCCTGTCCCACCTTCCAGTCAACTCCCTCCCATCCACCCTGTCCCACTTTCCAGTCAACTCCCTCCCATCCACCCTGTCCCACCTTCCAGTCAACTCCCTCCCATCCACCCTGTCCCACTTTCCAGTCAACTCCCTCCCATCCACCCCGTCCCACCTTCCAGTCAACTCCCTCCCATCCACCCTGTCCCACTTTCCAGTCAACTCCCTCCCATCCACCCTGTCCCACCTTCCAGTCAACTCCCTACCCATCCAAACCCTCCCACCTTCCAGTCAACTCCCTCCCATCCACCCTGTCCCACTTTCCAGTCAACTCCCTCCCATCCACCCCGTCCCACCTTCCAGTCAACTCCCTCCCATCCACCCTGTCCCACTTTCCAGTCAACTCCCTCCCATCCACCCTGTCCCACCTTCCAGTCAACTCCCTCCCATCCACCCTGTCCCACTTTCCAGTCAACTCCCTCCCATCCACCCCGTCCCACCTTCCAGTCAACTCCCTCCCATCCACCCTGTCCCACTTTCCAGTCAACTCCCTCCCATCCACCCTGTCCCACCTTCCAGTCAACTCCCTACCCATCCAAACCCTCCCACCTTCCAGTCAACTCCCTCCCATCCACCCTGTCCCCTCTTCCAGTCAACCCCCTCCAATCCACCCTGTCCCACCTTCCAGTCAACTCCCTCCCATCCACCCTGTCCCACCTTCCAGTCAACTCCCTACCCATCCAAACCCTCCCACCTTCCAGTTAACTCCCTCCCATCCACCCTGTCCCACCTTCCAGTCAACTCCCTACCCATCCAAACCCTCCCACCTTCCAGTCAACTCCCTCCAATCCACCCTGTCCCCTCTTCCAGTCAACCCCCTCCCATCCCCCCTGTCCCACCTTCCAGTCAACTCCCTACCCATCCACCCCTCTCCACCTCCCAATTGACCCACCTACCCATCCACCCCTTCCCACCTCCCAATCAACCCACCTACCCATCCACCAACTCACACTGGTTACAACTACTGGACCTGGAAACAAACACTAACTGCAGCTTGTCCCGAAAATATGATGGATGTGATAAATCCATTAACAATCCAGCCACGTTCTGCACCCTATCTACCCAACATCCACAATTCATCAGTGAAGTCTAACTGACGTAAAGTCCATTAAACCATCAACGCGTCTGACATCCAGCAAAGTTCCGCATATCACAAGGTGGAAATGTCTGAGGAAGGTTGAAACATCAGCGAGGTCGAGATGAGAGGGTGGAGACTATGACAAACATACACGGTGGACGACCTCACACAGGAGCCACCAGGGGGAGCCACCAGGGCAGTAACCGGAGGAGCCACCAGGGGGAGCCACCAGGTGAGGCCACTGAGGGTTACCACCAGGGAGCCAAGTTAAGGTAACACATCTCTGACACCACAATGTCTGTGCTATGAAGGGCTGGATGCAGCTTACATCAGAATATTTAAGAAGACAAAGGTTCACTTGTGTCAGACAATCCATCAAGAGGATCATATTGTCCTAAAGAAACACCACTGATGTAAACTTAAGCTTCTCCATTTCAAATCCATGTGAACATGGTGAAGGAGTGGGAAGATTATTTCAATTTTTTATCTCACATTTAATGAACTATATCAGAGTCGTGTACATATAGTTTTGTATGTAATTCTATCTTATCTTCAGAACCATGTTGCAGCATTCATTCACAATCCAGAATTGTGACGTGCTCAGCCATTTTCAACATTCCATAAACACGATAGAAATCGATGATGGGCAGCCTTTACCTTCCCGCCCAAAATCACTTTTGGAATGAGGCAACATAGCTGTCATGGTGAATTGACCTTTTTTCTATGCAGTAGAGTGAGTGAGTGAGTGAGTTTGGTTTTACGCCGCTTTTAGCAATATTCCAGCAATATCACGGCGGGGGACACCAAAGATGGGCTTCACACATTGTACCCATGTCGGGATTCGAACCCGGGTTTTCGGCGTCTATGCAGTAGAGGAACATATAGTGGCTCTAGTTGTCTGACATGGCTGTGGATGAAGCTGCAGATGAGGAAGAAGATGGCCCTCAAGGTTTCAAATGACAGGTGGAAAGAAGAAACTGGAGACAACATTGTGACTGTTTGTTTAACATGTTACGATGATGTCAACCAAGTCAGCTAACCTGAGAATGATGAGATCTGATTGGTCCACATGACCTTGATAAAATACTATGTATCCTGCCTTGGAGGGAAATAAATTTCTCAGCAGGAGAAAATCCCTTATTCCCTGCCCCAAGCAAGTCTGGCTTTTTCGGAGTCCATGAAAGTCACTTGACACAGCACAAGTTAACCTTAGCTCAATCGAATATTTGTGTTCTATCAATTTTGAATTTGTTTTAATTCTTTTACAATGTCATATTAAAACATGTTGGCAAGATAAATTTGTTGTAGCAGGATCACTCGGGGTACAAGGGGTTTAATGTGTCCTTCGTTTTATACCACCAATATGATATATTACCAATTCTAATCCCGTTTTCACAGGAGACAGTATATAGCATACTCACCCATCTTATTTGAATGCAGTCAAGTTCCTTTCTTAACCTCTTAACTGTACGGGATGAACTTGAGATCAAATCTGGCACCATGCCTCATTTCTTATACATTCTGGTGACAAATTCTCATCCACTGAAACCTTATTACACCCCTAACAAAATCAGTTGTCAGACAAGCAGCGTCCAGCTCAGGTAATTGTGGTGGAGAAACATGAGCAGTTGTCAGCCTAATAACATCCTCCACCATAAAACACAACAATCTGCATCAGAAGTCCCTGAGTGTAAAGCTGCTACAAATACAGTTGTCAGGGTAATAGTGTTAGCTGTCAGAGCATTGAGAGATTATTTGGATGTACATATTCCTGTGTGTTCTACAGTCTGATATCCTGGTTGACTGAGAAGGTGTCACGGCGGATCATCTCAACACACAATCAAACAATCAACTGACTGCCACCAACTGACTCATGACAAGAGGGATGACCTCAACTTTTCAACAGTCATCCTCCCTTCATGTCGAACAATATTCCAGCAGCTCCAGCCTATGGTGTCTACATTTCACAACTTTTGAGGTACAATCTGCTCTTTCTATGAAGATTTCAAAGAGTGTCATGCGACTCTTGCTCAGGAGTTGTTTCATCAGGGTTTCAAACATCATTGAAGGCCTTCGTGAAGCTGTCAGAACGTTTGATGGTAGGCATGTGGAGGACATATCCAAAAATGATGCATCAGTGACCAAAATGATGTCATTTGCAAGTCCCTATTTTGACTTGTACCACATGTTCCCTGTTTTTCTGGTGACCATTTGACTTGCCTTTGCATGTGTTTGTGATGGGGCAGGATTAGACTAACATTTAGTCTCTGAAATCTTATATTACACAATATCCTTCTTGACTCTAAAAATAAATAAAAAATTCCCTATGCTGATTTGGGGAATAGAGCTAGCTTGAGCTGGCTAGACTTGCTTTGTATGCATTTCTAGATTATTATTTTTTCATAAAATAAACATATTCCACGGTCATGGTGCAGGACTAGGGCAGGATATGCTCATCTTTTTACGAACACCTGGTATCATCACTGTTTGGCAGTGATTCATAAACACATGAAGAGATTTATTCTGAATATGGAAAAGGTTTGTCGCATTTATTACCATACTTACATCTACATCTACAGACAAGCTTACAGCATACAATATGAAATATTTACACATTGCCTAAACCATAAGTCAGGTTCCGCATGATATTACTGTACACAGAGAAGAGACAAGTCTGTGTTTTACAAATCCTCAGTACATCAAGCTTCCCCTGTGAACATCTGGGTTAGAATTCATCTTCAGTCGTAAGAAGCGACTAACGGGATCAGGGGTCAGAATCACTGACTTGGTTGATGCAAGTTATCGTATCCATATTGCCGAGATCATTGCTTATGATGTCAATCACTGGATTGTCTGGTCAAGACTTGATAATTTATAGACAGCTGTCAAATCACTGGAATCATAATGATTGTATCCTTCAACATCAAAGAAACAATCAAAAACATCCAGCTTTCAGTGATTAGTTACTTCTCAATGTTTACAGACAATTCATATAATTCTTGGAATGCAAATATTGCCAGATATTTGTGAAGACCCAAGATACTGTGTGTACTGGACATTGTCTATTTTGCACAGTTGAAGGTATCTTTGTGTTACAGACGCATCCGATCAGGGCAATGCCTGACTCAATAAAATCAGGGGTTCATACAATAGTTTCTTTCAAAGAATTGAATGTCCTTCCTGGAAGAATCAGCACTCAAAAGTCCCCTTCAAGCACTGAGCCTTGGTGCAACATTTTATCTCAATACCATCAACCCAGAAACAAACTTTCCAAAGATTGTCACAAAAAGAAATCTTTTATCTAACTCTACTGTCCTTGACAAATACATAATTCAAACATGATAAACAACAATATCACAAATGGCTCTTAACAACTTACATCCCATTGTGACAAATATATTATTCAAACATGATAAACAACCATATCACAAATGGCTCTTAACAACTTACATCCCCTTGTAACACGCTGTTAAAGTTTCACGAATTCCACTTCAACATGAAACCCTTCTAACATGAACTTAAAGAGATGATTCATTCACAACATCACTCTAACTAAAGGAGAAATGTCAGCCTGTTCTCTATATATTTTGGAATAGGCAACAAAACCCTGAACACTGTATTACTGTTAAGAGGACATAACATTTACATTTCAATTGGCCCACTCTGCACCAGCCATTAAATGTTTCAAATAAGAGAATTACAGTGGAATTATATATGTAAACTCCGCACAGTACAGCGTGATGAGACACCACCCTAATCTGCTGCATCCTTTCCTCCCAACATCGTGTTCCACAACATCGGAGTCCTCTGTTGTGGTACTCTGTATTGAATGTTCACATGCAAATGTCAATCAGCGGGCCAAGGTCTCCTTACAAACAGGTAACATTATCCAGACAACTACTTCTACAGCTAAATCTTCCCTCATCAGGGTTGTTACAAGATAGAAAATCCATGTCATGTTTAGTTTCAATTTGAGTCGGATGAATCATTACTTAGGAAACATTGTCTGATATTTCAATTCAGATATGATGTTGCCAATAACATATAGAACACTGTCCTTACGAAAAAAAATAATTTCACATAAAATCCTATCATTATCTCTTGAAAATCTCTTATAATCTACTTCATATAGAATAGGATATGCTTCTACCAATAACTTGGCATTTTCCAAGTAAATAGAGTGCAGCTATGATATAAACCCATTATCAATACCCATCTGCCTGTACATGCTGCATTGAAACTGGAGGAGCTTCCAGCCAATATCATCATTCATACAGGCTTATCACATGAAAGGGAATTACGGGGAATATATCCTGGCCTTATCGAACATCCATTGTATCAATAGCACCAAACATATAAAGCCTCACTTTTTCTTTTATTTGGTTTATGGAATGCCAACGTTAAAATTGAAACTTCAGAAGAAATACAATCAGAAAAAAAACACCAGATTTTTTATACCGAATACGGTAAAGATTGCCATAACCAAACAAAATGACAATGAAATATTTGTCAGATTTAAACTTATAACCTTAATAAAGACCCAAACCAAGCCAAGTTTTTGTTATTTTTTTATCGCCTTCTTCAAGATGATGAAAAAAGGCTGTGCAATGCATGTTATCTTGTATCTTTTTTTCATCCAACAACCAAATGTTATACTATCAAAATCCATAAATATAAAAAATATGTCTGTCCTCACAAGAGTCACTATGATTGTGGGTTCGAATCACGGTTCGCCCCGATTATGTTTCAAGGTTTGTCAGCACCATACCCGTGCTCGTGGGTTTCACCGAAGTGGTAAACGTCTAAGACCTGCATCACTTTGGGCTTTCCTCCCACATTTAGCTGACACGCTGTGATATAACTGGAATACTGTTAAAAGCGGCGTTAAACCCAACTCACTCACTCACTCACAAGAGTCACATATGTCTAGTTCTCAATGTAATGACGTAAAAACAAACATGGCCTCAGTGATCAACCATTAATCTAATAATCCAACGCAAGATAAAACTGAGCGTCAACCATCAGCAGAGTCCTCGGGAGGAGGGTCCTACAGGCTTGTCTAAAATGTAACGACCCTGGCCTGATGAGGGAAGATTCAGATGTAGAAATAGTTCTCTGGATAATGTACTTGTTTGTAAAGAGACCTAAGCATTAACTTCAAAAGAACATATGAGCTGACCAAAATGTAGAGAGTCCTTTACACATTCATGAATGAAATGAATGATATGTGCAAATGACAGACACCTAAGATACTAAAGCATGTCTCTGTCAACCTACATAATGTGTACATCATTAAGAGCGATATCCTCCCATCTGAACATCACTCCTCAATGTCACTACCTGTCCGTGTAACATCCATGATTAGCCTGTCCAGGCGGGATATTTCCCCACCCACCGATGCTAACTTTCAAACATAATTGCAATTTAGATGATAAGGGAGTGACCACTCGACAACATGTGACACGGTCATTCAACCGCGGTGTAACTTGGTCAATACTGGGACAATGGAGCAGGTATCAGGTAAAATGAAGGATAATTGATGGAGAAATGTGAGCAGCAGGTAATCATGTGCTGGTCAACCTTGTCGTCTACCTCTCTTCAATGACAGATTTAATAGAACAGCACAGAGACAGCAGACTTGTTTTCTACCGCTCTTCACTGCCAGATTTAATAGAACAGCACAGAGACAGCAGCTTTGTCGTCTACCTCTCTTCACTGCCAGATTTAATAGAACAGCACAGAGACAGCAGCCTTGTCGTCTACCTCTCTTCACTGCCAGATTTAATAGAACAGCACAGAGACAGCAGCCTTGTCGTCTACCTCTCTTCACTGCCAGATTTAATAGAACAGCACAGAGACAGCAGCCTTGTCGTCTACCGCTCTTCACTGCCAGATTTAATAGAACAGCACAGAGACAGCAGCCTTGTCGTCTACCGCTCTTCACTGCCAGATTTAATAGAACAGCACAGAGACAGCAGCCTTGTTTTCTACCGCTCTTCACTGCCAGATTTAATAGAACAGCACAGAGACAGCAGCCTTGTCGTCTACCTCTCTTCACTGCCAGATTTAATAGAACAGCACAGAGACAGCAGCCTTGTCGTCTACCTCTCTTCACTGCCAGATTTAATAGAACAGCACAGAGACAGCAGCCTTGTCGTCTACCGCTCTTCACTGCCAGATTTAATAGAACAGCACAGAGACAGCAGCCTTGTCGTCTACCTCTCTTCACTGCCAGATTTAATAGAACAGCACAGAGACAGCAGCCTTGTCGTCTACCTCTCTTCACTGCCAGATTTAATAGAACAGCACAGAGACAGCAGCCTTGTCGTCTACCTCTCTTCACTGCCAGATTTAATAGAACAGCACAGAGACAGCAGCCTTGTCGTCTACCGCTCTTCACTGCCAGATTTAATAGAACAGCACAGAGACAGCAGCCTTGTCGTCTACCTCTCTTCACTGCCAGATTTAATAGAACAGCACAGAGACAGCAGCCTTGTCGTCTACCTCTCTTCACTGCCAGATTTAATAGAACAGCACAGAGACAGCAGCCTTGTCGTCTACCTCTCTTCAATGACAGATTTAATAGAACAGCACAGAGACAGCAGCCTTGTCGTCTACCTCTCTTCAATGACAGATTTAATAGAACAGCACAGAGACAGCAGCCTTGTCGTCTACCGCTCTTCACTGCCAGATTTAATAGAACAGCACAGAGACAGCAGCCTTGTCGTCTACCTCTCTTCACTGCCAGATTTAATAGAACAGCACAGAGACAGCAGCCTTGTCGTCTACCGCTCTTCACTGCCAGATTTAATAGAACAGCACAGAGACAGCAGCCTTGTCGTCTACCGCTCTTCACTGCCAGATTTAATAGAACAGCACAGAGACAGCAGCCTTGTTTTCTACCGCTCTTCACTGCCAGATTTAATAGAACAGCACAGAGACAGCAGCCTTGTCGTCTACCTCTCTTCACTGCCAGATTTAATAGAACAGCACAGAGACAGCAGCCTTGTCGTCTACCTCTCTTCACTGCCAGATTTAATAGAACAGCACAGAGACAGCAGCCTTGTCGTCTACCGCTCTTCACTGCCAGATTTAATAGAACAGCACAGAGACAGCAGCCTTGTCGTCTACCTCTCTTCACTGCCAGATTTAATAGAACAGCACAGAGACAGCAGCCTTGTCGTCTACCTCTCTTCACTGCCAGATTTAATAGAACAGCACAGAGACAGCAGCCTTGTCGTCTACCTCTCTTCACTGCCAGATTTAATAGAACAGCACAGAGACAGCAGCCTTGTCGTCTACCGCTCTTCACTGCCAGATTTAATAGAACAGCACAGAGACAGCAGCCTTGTCGTCTACCTCTCTTCACTGCCAGATTTAATAGAACAGCACAGAGACAGCAGCCTTGTCGTCTACCTCTCTTCACTGCCAGATTTAATAGAACAGCACAGAGACAGCAGCCTTGTCGTCTACCTCTCTTCAATGACAGATTTAATAGAACAGCACAGAGACAGCAGCCTTGTCGTCTACCTCTCTTCAATGACAGATTTAATAGAACAGCACAGAGACAGCAGCCTTGTCGTCTACCTCTCTTCACTGCCAGATTTAATAGAACAGCACAGAGACAGCAGCCTTGTCGTCTACCTCTCTTCACTGCCAGATTTAATAGAACAGCACAGAGACAGCAGCCTTGTCGTCTACCTCTCTTCACTGCCAGATTTAATAGAACAGCACAGAGACAGCAGCCTTGTCGTCTACCTCTCTTCAATGACAGATTTAATAGAACAGCACAGAGACAGCAGCCTTGTCGTCTACCTCTCTTCACTGCCAGATTTAATAGAACAGCACAGAGACAGCAGCCTTGTCGTCTACCGCTCTTCACTGCCAGATTTAATAGAACAGCACAGAGACAGCAGCCTTGTCGTCTACCTCTCTTCAATGACAGATTTAATAGAACAGCACAGAGACAGCAGCCTTGTCGTCTACCTCTCTTCAATGACAGATTTAATAGAACAGCACAGAGACAGCAGCCTTGTCGTCTACCTCTCTTCACTGCCAGATTTAATAGAACAGCACAGAGACAGCAGCCTTGTCGTCTACCTCTCTTCACTGCCAGATTTAATAGAACAGCACAGAGACAGCAGCCTTGTCGTCTACCTCTCTTCACTGCCAGATTTAATAGAACAGCACAGAGACAGCAGCCTTGTCGTCTACCTCTCTTCAATGACAGATTTAATAGAACAGCACAGAGACAGCAGCCTTGTCGTCTACCTCTCTTCACTGCCAGATTTAATAGAACAGCACAGAGACAGCAGCCTTGTCGTCTACCGCTCTTCACTGCCAGATTTAATAGAACAGCACAGAGACAGCAGCCTTGTCGTCTACCTCTCTTCACTGCCAGATTTAATAGAACAGCACAGAGACAGCAGCCTTGTCGTCTACCTCTCTTCACTGCCAGATTTAATAGAACAGCACAGAGACAGCAGCCTTGTCGTCTACCTCTCTTCACTGCCAGATTTAATAGAACAGCACAGAGACAGCAGCCTTGTCGTCTACCGCTCTTCACTGCCAGATTTAATAGAACAGCACAGAGACAGCAGCCTTGTCGTCTACCTCTCTTCACTGCCAGATTTAATAGAACAGCACAGAGACAGCAGCCTTGTCGTCTACCGCTCTTCACTGCCAGATTTAATAGAACAGCACAGAGACAGCAGCCTTGTCGTCTACCGCTCTTCACTGCCAGATTTAATAGAACAGCACAGAGACAGCAGCCTTGTCGTCTACCTCTCTTCACTGCCAGGCCAAACAGAAAAGCCTAGAGAGAACATCCCTGCGGCAGACCAATTTTTAGGCAGGGTTTTGCCATAAAAACAACATTCTTTTGATAACATTGGAGATCATATTGCATAAAGAAGTAGTTTGGGTGACAGTTTCTTTAAGAATGCTTTTGATAATCTGAAATAATTTATATTCATGAATGCAGATTTTTTCAGTTTATGAACAAGACTGGATGTGAACACTGATATGACAACTGACAGTGTTATATTATATACATGAATGAGCATGATTGTCACTGCTTTCGGCAATATTCCAGCAGCAACATTGTCAATAGAATAGAATAGAATAGAATATTTATTGTACATAAACACCCACAGGGGGCAGGGTACAAAACATAAACATGACTAATTAAAACATTGACATACAAAACAGAATACAAATATTGCTATGATTATATTGTTAGGGAGGAGATGCAGATTTTCTTTGCTTGAACATGTGTTTTGGGGGCAGTGTAGACTTACATTTAGTCTCTGAAATCTTATATTACACAATATCCTTCTTGACTCTAAAAAAATAAAAAATTCCCTATGCTGATTTTGCGGAATAGAGCTAGCTTGAGCTGGCTAGACTTGCTTTTGTATGCATTTCTAGATTATTTTTTTCATAAAATAAATATATTCCACAGTCATTGTGCAGGCCTAGGGGCAGTGTACAGTGTACCCATCTACAGCAAATGAACGATGGTCTTCTAGGATGAGTGAATATTTAAACCACTTTCTTACAAAATGTTTGATAGGTATTTCTTAGAAGTTGACGGATGACAACATGGACAAAGTAGACAAAACATTTATGGATAACAGTGAGTGAGTGACTATGGTTTTACGCCGCCTTTAGCAATATTCCAGCAATATCACGGAGGGGGACACCAGAAATGGGCTTCACACATTGAACCCATGTCGGGAATCGAACCCGGGTCTTCGGTGTGACGAGCAAACGCTTTAACCACTAGGCTACCTGACCGCCGCTATGGATAACAACTTCTTTATATACTGTAATGGCTATTACAGTATAATAAAGAAGTTGTTATCTATAAAACAAAATCCACTGTGACACACCGTCTGTGTTGGTTTATGTTACACTTTAGCAATATTCCCGCAACATCATGGCGTTGGACACCAGAAATGGGCTGTACTCATTGTACCCATGTGGGAAATCAAACCCAGGTCTTCATTGTGATGAGCAAACACTTTAACCACAAGGCTACCCCAACGCCCCACTTTAGGATATATAAGATAAGGTTTGGTTTGGTTTGGTTGGTGGTTTTCGCTGCACTCAGCAATATTCCAGCTATATGACGGCAGTCTGTAAATAATCAAGCCTGGACCAGACAATCCAGTGATTGACAGAAGGTATTCTATTTCCATCAGCTCACTGCCATGTTACATATGTACATAAAATATGGAGGTGAAACAATACACCGATGCATCGTGACTTTTCATGCGAAAATACGATATCTGAAATATTTATTGTCAAGACATTTCCACAAGATTTGATGTAAATATGCATCGATACGTATTGTATCGTGACCTATGTGTCATGACACTATTGTATTGTGATCTTATCAACTAATCACCTAATCATGGCTATCAGAACAAGACAGAAGATGAGGTGAAATTGGGTTTAACTGCATGTTCAAGCTCATTGCACTTACATAGCGACGTGCATGCACATGTGTGTGTGTTTGTCTGCTTGTTTAGTTGTACCGCGAGATATCATGCTGCAGTTTAACATGGATACCCCACTTAGACACAGTATACTGACCCCGAGCCACACAGTCGTTTTTTTATCCCCTTAACGCAGAGCCAGACAGGGTAACAAGTACCATTTTAACGTCTTTTGGTATGATGAAGCCAGGGATCGAACCACAGACCTCCTGCTCTCAGGGCAGACGCTCTATCAACCAGACCACAGAGGTGGCTTGTCAGAACAAGAAACGTGTGTTGATTGTATCTATAAATAAGAGGTTGTCAGAAGGCAATTTTATTTTTTTTCACAAATTATTTTAAATAACTACATGTGCCATAAAAAGCTTCTTTAAAACCTTCCCATGAACCTATGCTTCTCACAAGAGACAACAAAATGACTTCGATGGTCAGACTTGACTGTCTGCATGTCATCATATCCAATTGAAGCGTGTGATGTCAATCACAGAAGCGCCTGGTCCAGATTTGATTATTTACAGGTTGCCATCATATAACTAAACAAGTATTTGTCACAAAGTGACGAAATGTCCCCCGCCTGTATATACACCATAGTACCAAATATGAAGACAATCCAGCAATTAGTTCTTGAGATATCGCGGCAACACCGTTTTCCAACTCCAAAAGCAGATTTGCCTGCTGTGACCTTGAAAATGGGGTCAAGGTCACCAAAACCGACCGGTGTCTGCGGAGTCTGTATATACACCATAGTTCCAAATATGAAGACAATCCAGTGTTTAGTTCTTGAGATATTGCGGCAACAAACAGGTTGGACGTACGGACGTATGGACAGACGGTCGTGAATACTATATCCCCCGCTTCGCGCTTTCGCGCGGCGGGGGACAAATATGGCTTAGTGTGGCCCTTAACAACAAAGATTTCTGGTGTTCCCCGCCTTAGTATTGCTAAAAAACATATTTCCACACACATTCATTTTAAAAAGATTTATTGATTAAGGGATAATATCGAAGATTATGAAAAGTCAGAAACATAATAGAAACTGACATAAACTCATAATTTCAATCTTTCAGTGGTGCATGTTTAGTGCATGTGTTATTCCTTGAGAGGATGTAGAGCAGGTGCTTGCAACCTCCAACAATTTACTTAAATCAATATATTGCATGGTATTCATCAATAACATCTGTTATAGAGTTCATTTATATATGTAATGAAATCCACAGATTCTCAAGAAAAAATCCCAAAAGTTTCAGCCATAAATATAGTATCTGCAGTACCTTTTCAAGACAAAGTGCACTTTGTGAGTGAGTGAGTGAGTGAGTGAGTGAGTGAGTGAGTGAGTGAGTGAGTTGGGTTTTACGCCGCTTTTAGCCCTCTTCCAGCAATATCAAGGCAGCGGACACCAGAAAGGGACTTCAAACATTTTGTCCCTAACTTTTTTTTAACAGCATAATTAACGCCTACAAACATACTTCTCCCATGATGTGATGTGTATCTTCATCTCCACAAATACCTGAGCTCCTAAAATAGTCAGGTATGCTTGCATCTCGCCAGATATCAAGAAATCACAAAATGTTGCTTTATCAGCCCTAGGTCATCTTAGTCTGAGATCCAGCAAAAAAACCTTACTCACCATCATCGCAGCCATTTAACAACTTCACCTGTAATCTAATTAACAGGTGTGGCTAAAGTACTTAACTCAACAGGTGTGTGTTACATTGTAATAGACCTTGTCAATAAACACACCTCGTTATGGTAATGACCAAGATACACATCGCCACTTTGCAATTGACATGAGTCACTAAATAACTACTGGTATCCTTAATGAAACTGACTCACAAACGACCTCAATAAAATACTCGTTAACACTTCAACAAGTTAACACGGAAATTTGTTCACACTTGAAATACGCAAGCTGTATTGATCAGTGAAACGGAGTCAAGTCAGGTTTAATAACATAATGATTGTGAACTTGTAAGATTTGCTTTTATCTGCTCACAGCTGTGAAACTGAAGCCATGTAATAAATATCCATATCGCCCCACATGTATGTAACTCCAGTGCAGTTTGCAGTAAATTTCCCTATCTAGGAGGTTCTTGTTTTGTAATAGCACAGTCAGCAGGTCATTAAAGTGTGGTCAGCAGACATTCCATAGTTCCTCACCCACTGCAGGGGTCGATTTAACTGCTGGCCCGTTTGCCCCTTGTCAGTTAAAATTACAAAAGACTTGCCGAAACAAAGTAGATGACCCATCTGGCTAGTAAAAATTTCACCCCTTCTCTGCGTATGTTTAAATGTTTTAATAGGACACTGCTGGTGTATCATGTAATTTTGATGAAAAAACATTAGGGGGGATGAGGTCGTGTGCAGAGTTAAATCAAAGATCATGTCAGTAAAATGACACAGCCGGTGGCCATTTTGTAATGTTTTGTACAACAACATCTTTATTTGCTCATAAAATCGCCACAAACTGAGGCAAACGGAAGCCAAGACTTAAAGGGGAAGTGTACACGCAAAAATCACTTTCTTTCTTTTTCTAAACAAAACGCAATTTTAGAATTAATTATAGTATCTGTGTTTGAAAATATACACTCATTTTTTTCACAGTGAACGTAGGAAGCTCACAATAGTGTGAAAATGATATGCCGTTATGAGGCCTTCGTTTTTCGAGCTAAACAGGCCTGAGTTATCCCCCTTAGATTATGACGTAATTGGTGCCGATTCAACTGGGTCCCTGTCTATTCTCAACGCAAAAGATATCAAGTACCAGTTTGCGGTAAAACAACATGGCCTACGACACACTCCGGCGCAGTGGTGACTCAGCATAACACTATGCTGGCTGGCATCTGAGACGCTAGAATCACACACCTGGACCTACACCACGTGAAGCGGCTCTAACAAAGCATGATGACGTCATAATGTTTATCAATTGGCACCAATGACGTCATATTGCAAGGGGCATAAGCCATGGTGTTTTTGTTGTGGAAATAGAACACTTGGTAAATGTGAAAAATATAAATCGTTTCAATGCGAAAAATATGTTAATTAATTGTGATATTTTTATATTTTTGTCTATGACACTTCTAGGTTAACACTTTTAATGTGGAAAAAGTACAAGAAAAATAGGTTCATTTCCGTGTGAACTTGCCCTTTAATCTCAGAGTGTAGGACATGACGTTTTAGGGGTGAGGAGTTCTAAAATATTCAGAGCCCCTTGGTAATGCAGTCGTGGCCTACAACATTTAGTTTTGAGCCAGTCGGTTTGGAGAAGGGCCAGTAACTTTTGAAAGTAGCAAGCCCTGTTGGCTACATTCGAATTGACCCCTGCTACTGTCCAGCTTGACTGAAGTCAGTATCATGCAACTACCAACAAACAGCCATGGCAGTTAGCTAGCCTGTCAAAGAGCAACTAAGTTTGCATCACAAACAAATTGTACTCCCTTGAAAACTCTAGTCTGGTCAAAATGGACCTGTTGTCTCATGGACTGGCAGGCATCCTTTGTAAACAGGACAGAGCTGGTGGTGGAAGAGCTAAGGTGATTTTAAGAGTGAATACTATCCTACCCTATTTTTTATCCTGGGGATGAAATTCTCTAGTGTCAGGATGATTCGCCCTAGTGAATTTGAGTGAGTGAGTGAGTGAGTGAGTGAGTGAGTGAGTGAGTATGGTTTTATGCCGCTTTTAGCAATATTCCAGCAACATCACGGCGGGGGACACCAGAAATGGACTTCACACATTGTACCCATGTCGGGAATCGAACCCGGGTCTTCGGCGTGACGAGCGAACGCTTTAACCACTAGGCTACCCGACCGCCCCTAGTGAATTTGAACCCATACCACTGTGTTAATCCTATCCTATACTTTACCCGGGATAATATTTAGGTAGGATATAATCCTTGCTTACATATATACCACACAACTGGTGGTATGGTCACTGACAAACTTCTTACAGTTACAAAAGTAATTAATAAATGTATATTTATATTTATGACCCTAATCTGGAGCCCTGATCCAAAACTTCAAATATTTTATAAACTGTCAATAAAATTGTGTCGGTCAGCATGAGAATCTATGGTCGTACAGGGATTTATATAGACCTCCTCGGAGGCTGATATTTGGCCCAAGTCAGTAGCAAAGGTAATTAAAATTTCCAAATTGGAATTAAACATTTCCCAATTCATGCTGTTATAGCTATAACAAATTGTATTTCACTGATAACCCGACCAATGTAAAGGAAGAGACTTTAATGTCTAACATCATGCTCCTTTTGTTTGATTGTTTGTTTGTTTGTTTAATGCCGCACTCAGCCATATTTCAGCTATATGACGGCGGTCTGTAAATCATCGAGTCTGGACCAGACAATCCTGTGATTGATGTCATGAACATCAATCCACGCAAGCCTGACCACCCAATCCTGTAAGTCGCCCCTTACGACAAGCATAGTCGCCTTTTACGACAAGCATGGGTTGCTGAAGACCTGTTCTACAACGGATCTTCACAGAGACTTAACATCATACAAATAATAATTCTCGATGAGATCAATTTGCGAAAAACAAGGGTCTGAGGTGGCTTGAGGTGGTCTGCGGGTTGGGTGTGTCTCTGGTCCGGTCAGACTGCTGCAAGGTCAGGTGTGAGGGTCCTTGTTTTAGAATATTGACTTCATCAAGAGTAATCATTCGTTTTCTTATACTGAAATTCACTTTAAAGTTTTTGAAGCTTTTGAACCGTCCTCTGTTTCATTACAGTAACTTCTCTGAGAACCGTAAATGTTAGTATACCAGACGCCATCTTGTTTTCTAGCAGACAAGTCAATATTCATTAGATGACAGGTCAATACTGATCATGTGACGAGTCAATATTCGAGGTCAACGTCAGTAACATGTTTCCGGATTCTACATTGAAATGCATTGTTTCGTCATGTGGTATGGATTAACCAATGGAATTGCAAGATTCTGAACAGAGGTATAACAATACTGCATTGAATCCAATGTTAAAATTTAATGTTAAAAGACCCCAGAATTTAAGAAATAAGAACTTTTATAAAAAAGAATTCCAATTTTGAACGAAATAACAACTTTCCCCGATTTGCCTGCCTGGAAACCCTAGATTATACACTGTGGTATACTCAGGACCTAGAGTATTTGAATTGTATAGACTCGCTCACGCGTACCCCTGACTGATAACACAGATGCAATTGTCCCACAAAGATAATTCTCCAACATAAAAGGTTATCTTGAAGCAATCCGACCTCATCAACAATGATGTTTCCGATCATGTTACAGACTTCCTCACACAAGCTCAGCCACCAGGATTTGGAATCAGCTTTCACCTTCATCATGGAGTTTCATTCATTCAGTGCAATCATTTACCTGCTACACTTCTGTAACAAGAAGGCCAGAACAGTTTAATGTTTTGATTTTCACATGAGCATGCTCTAATTGGAGCAAAAACAAAAATTTAAAAAATTAGAAATATTTTTATGCATTCTTAATACATTCCGTTTGCATTTTCATGAAAAAAAAAACACTTTAATTCAGTTTGTGTTTTTATACATAAAACAAGCTCATATCACCCACAAATTCTTTTTTATTTCCCCTCTTTGATTTGGCAGTGGGTTAGCCTAGTGGTTAAAGCATTCGCTCATCACACCGAAGACCTGGGTTTGATTCCCACATGTGTGAGGCCCATTTGTGGTGTCCCCCGTCGTGATATTGCTGGAATACTGCTAAAAACAGTGTAAAACCATACTCACTCACTCACTCGCTCTTGCAAATACACAAGGACACATTTATTAATATTCCATGTGTTACAACACAAAGGGCTACGGAGGCTGCCAGGTGCTTTGAAACAACCCAGTCGGCCATGTTGATCTCATCCCATTAACTAATTCAGTTAGGCTAATGAAGAGCTACTACATTGATCAGTAACTTATCTGATAAACATTAATATTAATATTAATATCCTCCTCATTTGTTATCTTCTATCTACAAGAAAGGAATCCGATGAATTGGATGATGTGAAGTGTTTGTGAAAATTGCTGAAATTATTTCACTACTTCCAGGCAATATATCCATTGATTATCAGTCAATACTGCCCGACTTTGTACTAACCACCCATGCATAGCCGACAGCCCGCAGGTTAACATGTCAATCGATTAGCAAATTAACAGCAGTGCACCAACTGCCACAGCTTGTTCACACATGCGATATACCATGTATACAAGCCTTATCTGGAGCTACCTGTCGGTATACAATTGTCAGTGACAATGAGGTAGAATTTATGTTCTTATGGAGACAGCTGTCTAACCTGATCCACAGATCTTGTTTTATAGAAATATAAAAGACCAACTTTGAATATAATTTGTATTTAAGAGTTGCACAAATAGCAGCACTGGTGAGATATTTCGTCACGTATTCGTCAGTTTATATTAACTGAGAGCACTTACTTGCACTCTATTGTTACACATAATATAATATTCCATTCAGGTGAGATTGCAGTCCTAGTTTCACATAGACTCAAGACAGTGAACTTCAGGTGCACCTGAGACCCCACTTCACAAACATGTCAAAAGTTATAATGATTAAAATGAATTAAAGCTCTGCACGCTAACGTCGAACCCATTCGACAGAGGTGTCCATCCCCGTGCATCTGATGTCGAACCCATTCGACAGGCGAATAGCATAACAACACCCCAAAATAAAACTCGCCATATCTATTTACCAAGAAGGCTTTGCGTAACATTTAAATTACGTATGACATGCATAAATGCTCAGCTTGCTCAATATCAAAACGTTCAGTCATTTATTCACCTCAAAAAGAAATTATCGCGAGTTAAAAATGTTTCGGCCAAACTTCTCGGCTCACAACTACCAGAAACGGCCATTGTTGACTTTTGGCACTTCACGTTGAGCGGCATGCAGTCCGATATTTTCTTTATAATTTCATCATTTTTCCTATTCGATCATATTTTTTTGTTTGCTGACGAAAGGAAAACACTCATGTTCCTTTATTTCTAAAAAATAGCAACTTTCGGTGTAACTAATTGTAAACAAAAACAATCTGAATCGTAACATCATCGATTGGATGGAACTTGTACGATCATGGCAACGGCGGTAAACAAACAACTCCACATGCATAGTTATCCCGTTAGACTATTACAATCATTTTGTTACATCTAACTTAATTTTCTAGAATTATTGACACGTATGTATAAATCTTTGTAAAAAGAATTTCATTTTTAAAGAGTTTGCAAATGATTTCGTTTGATAAACTTTCCGACACATTGACAACCCGACAAACGTTAGAGATACGTTTGGGCGTGGCCTAACTCGCGATTTGTTGAGTTGAACAAAGTAAACAAACACTGCGAAAAATGACAAATATTGGATGATACGCAAAATCTGAACTGATATACATGCTAGGTAAACCATTCAATAGCAAAATAATGCATTTTACGAGAAATAATCAAAATACTTGCAATTTTTGCTATCATTTCTGAAACCGGAAGCACGTACCGCATGACACATGGAAGCAAAATATGCAAAAGTTGGTAAGCTATCATAAAGAAATTCCGAAATAGATTCAAATTCAAAAGAAAATACATAATTTACAATTTTTCGTCAACTATTTACTATTTATTGATCTGGAGAGCAGTCATCACTCCTATTTGTTTCATATTTCTTCGTGATTACCGCCATCAAATGTAAGTCAAAATCCGAAACCGTGATGGATTTCACGCTCGATGATTTTAATTTTAAAAATATTTTCTAAAAACGAACGCAACAGAGAGTGATACAACGAATTGATATGCCATAATAATAACATAATATTGTTATTGGTCTAACATTAAAAAAAGAACAATTTAAATATTAAAGATGTTGTTGAAAACTTTCTGAGAACCTCCCGTCCTCTGAACCGATAAAATTTTGGTACACAACGAGGTAGGCTAGTGCAAATATATATAGATTCTAGGCTCCTATATATGTGATTTTTTTACCCCAAACAAATTAAATTGTACCCAAAATACTTTGTGAATTTGTACCTAAGAAAATAAGACAATAGATCTATAATTATATTTATGTTTTCATGTAGATGAACAGAACACATGATAAAATATTTCATCAAGTTCCAAATATGATTATGACTGTGATCCTTAAAATTGATTGTTTAGTGTTGAGAGAAAATTGACGTCTTGTCACTGAAGGAGAGGCCAGTTAAGTTGGTTAAACCTAAGTTAGAATGAATTGTTTTGATAAGAAAGTGATATTATGTTAATTTTAAGACACCAAATTAATGTATATCTTTGAAATAATTCTAGGTAGATCTACAAAATCACATACCCATTTGGGTAACAAATTACTAGAAATTTTGGGTACAAAAGTCACCACTGTACATTTCAACTGATTTTCGTGAATCAATGGGATAAAATATTTCGTCTGAATGATTCCTTTTCTCATTTTTTAAGACAAGAATTTGTTTTACATAACAAAACAGGCAGATCTACATGGATCACGTTTAGTCCTAAAAATGTGAAAAATATGGACACCTCAGAAATGAGGGCTTATAAGTATAATTCTACCTAACTAGTCACATGGTTTGACTTAGATCTAGGTCTATCTAAGAAAAGTCCTTATGAAAATCTTTTTTTAATTTTTTTATGACACTGACATTTCTGGCACTTAGACAAAGAGTATTCAAGGAAAGACATATGTTTTTGAATGAAAATATGACTTTCCTTTATAATTCTTTTTTCATGATGACAGGGGAACTTTTATACACAACAGCTGAGGAAGTTGTGATACTGTGATTGCATACAAAGAAAAAACAGGTTGGAAGCAGTACCTGTATGTATAAAATAGACCACATAAGGTGAACAAAAGTAATGGATTGGCTGACTGGAAAAAATACATCTGGCAAGGGTAAACATGTACACAGGCATGTTTCTTTTCATTCCAACCAGAAGACTGAGATAGCATTTTCTAAGACACTTATGGCAAACTTACCAGCTCATGTGCCACCATGGTTCTTGTGATTAAACAAACAAAAATGTCATGTACTGTTACAAGTACTGTTAATGTAATTAAATTAAATTAATTCCTATTAAATTATATTTCAGAATTGTTTCATTTGGAAACAAACCACATAATGCACAAGATTAATGTCCATATGAGTTTAGTATGTATATGTTAAGGATCGGATTTATTCATTATTCATGGAATACTAAAATTAAAATGATGACATCAGAGAGTTACTTATTCACATAGTTGATTTTCAGAGTGCAAGATAATAATTGATGAATATGTGTTTAAACTAAAGATAATAATTGAAGTTTGATCAGTTACACTGTGCTGATGCAAAGACTAATATTTACTGTCCCCACACACCATCATTGTGGGAAAAATAACTATTTAATATAACTTAAAATTTTAAAACCTGTAAACAGCTGTAAATAATTACACAATTACAAATCTATCATCAATACGCAATCATGGTGGTCTTCATATTTTTGGAATAAATTTAGAAATCCTTCGTGTAACTGTTCTAGAATCATGCTAGAATCTATGAATGTATTCCCGAAAGGAAAACTATCCTAAATGTAATGTGGAACTAACACCGAAAATATGTACGTAGCATTTAATTGCTTATATATACCCTATCATATTCAGCAACGCGGGGATGTTATTTTGAAACACGTTTTGCCCATTTTCGCGCACCTGTTGTTGAGGGTGATCTTGCTGATCGACGAAATCCATAGACGTATTATGTGGGATACACTTGTTGTAGTGAAACTTATCAGCGTGTACATCGCAGAAATATGAATCATGTACCATTTATATTCACAACATTGAATGGTGATTCTTAAATATCAACAGAAGTTCAAATAAAAGATACCGAGAAACTTGCATGTTGCATGTTGATTTATCGTCTACCGTTTCCGGGTCACGGGAGCATGCAAGGTCAAACGGATTAACTAATACGTGAATTATATCGTCAAAGTCACATTTTTATTTCATGTTAGTGGTGATAACTGATACTGTGTATCGACTTCTCTTTTGCTGTATGTGATAGGCGAAATATTTCAAAAATTACTGTAATTGTTTTGTTTCGAAAGCTTATCAGCAGACTACCCCTGTCTGTGACATCACATCCGGTGACCTTTGCACTTATTGAAATAGTGCTGTCAGAATTCACGATCTTTATTTTCATTTTTCTCTCGTCATATTTATTGGAATATGACGAATAAAACATTCTTCGATTGAGAAGATCGTCAACTTTCGCCAAGTTATATTTATAAAGGCAATGTAAACTTTGTTGATATTAAAATAGCAATAAGTTATGCGGAGGTCGGGCGAAGCGCGCCATGTTTGATTTTAGGACGTCTGCTAGCATCATGACACGGGTTGTTTATTTTTGTATATCGTAAATATTCAACCAAAACGCTTGAAATTAGGATTAGTGAATATTTATAAGTCATTAATTGTTTCCTGCAAATTTTATAACATGACACGTCAGATTAACCCGAATATTCGTATTTCTGCAACCGACATGATGACCTCGAAAATTAAGTTATTTTTCTGTTTAACGTTTAGATAATAAATTCACTGAAATGGTTCATAATTTACCATCGCGATGATATATGCCGATTATAAAACCCGAATTTTTACTCAATTAAAATTAAGATATCGGAGATATGATTATTGAAATCAATTTGCACAAATGTTACGATATTAAAAGGTTCCTAGCATGAAATGCAAACCACCTTCAATAACGCAATTCAGGTAAGTTCAAGAAAATTTACAAATTTTGTGTTCGCTTTGGTCTTAACCTTGGTATGATTGAAAACATCGGGATATTTTTATATAGTATTGTGTAGTTTTCTATCAGGAATAAATGTGCAAAATATTTCTTCAAATGGCCCTTGTTTAATGAGGCACCGACTGTTTGAAATCACCCACGCTCTTTAGAGCGCCTTATGCTAAAATTAATCCAGCAGGCAGGGGTAAGAAGTGTGAAAATAATTCAGCAGGCTAAAGGTTAAGCAATATCAGTCTCTGTCTGTCTGAGTATGGTTTTACGCCGCTTTTAGCAATATTCCAGCAATATCACGGCGGGGAACACCAGAAATGGGCTTCACACATTGTACCCATGTCGGGAATCGAACCCGGGTCTTCGGCGTGACGAGCGAACGCTTTAACCACTAGGCTACCCGACCGCCCCTTAAGCAATATCAGTAATGTTTCCATATAAACAGGAGTGAGTGAGTGAGTGAATAGGGTTTAACGCCACTTTGAACAGAATTCAAGTTATATCACAGCGTGTCCACTTCATGTGGGAGGAAAGCTCGAAGTAATGCAAGTCTCAGACGTTTACCACTTTGGTGAAACCTACAAGCACAGGTATTGTAAATTGTGAACTTAATGCACCTCCAAAAGAATACGACGTCTGGTCACTAGCCAAAAATGCAGCTCAATATGAATGCGACACCCCACCTCTCAAGCATCAGTGGATTTATATCTAAACAAAATGTCCTCTGTCAGGTTTACAGGAGAATCCTCACCTTAATCCAACCTTATGTTAATCCAATCACACACCAAATAGCACCGCTTATTAGTAGAGTACTTCCGCTAAAACAATACATGCGCACAGGCTCGAGTCGGCCTTTGACACAGTCGCAAAGAACAAAGACACCGTGTTGCGTGGGTGGCGTCTGTCTGGACTTGCAGGTGTGATCAGTGATGACATAAGTGAGTAGAGCTCTGTAATTAGTGTTTGAATAACATTGTTTATATACTTGTTAGAAGTGCTGCTCAACAAACAGTGATGTGGAATACATAGTTGTCTAAGTTGGTATTCCTGCTCTCCAAAATGTCTTATTGTTGATATAAATGCAATGTTTAATAATACAAGCAAAAACCACTCGCATTTTTCGCATTTAATTCACGCTCGCGTTAATTTCAAGATTTACAGTATTGTGTTGACAACCTAGAACCCTCAGCGCAAACTGGGATTCAAACCATGATCATAGATTCCTGGCATGCCCATGGGAGGCAACTCTGCACAGTGAAATTGCAGCACCTTAGACAAAAGTCCATGCCCCAACAAGACAAAGGGTCTTGCTACAGTGACAGACAACTTGACAGTGTAAAGGCCTCAATACACAAACTGGAGATTGGATAATTACAATGGCCGCCATGTTTGTTCTAGGGTTCTTCAGTGAATTTGCTAGTTAAATGTCGCACAGTCATTTTCATGATTTTAGCAAAATACATTCTTCTGCACAATACCAAAACAGAAAGTTATTTTTAGGACCTTTTTATACCAATTAGCCAATGTCCTAAGAACCAATCTGAAGCCCAAGGTTTCATCCTTAACTCTATTACTCAACACATAGCTGAAGTTAGACTAACATCTAGTCTCTGAAATGAACATACTTTACAGACAAAAACAGTTGTTAAATCATATTTATAGAATATAATAAAAAGGAGCCCAGAGACTTCCTTCATTTTCAGATACTAATACCTGATACTGCAGTAATCTAGACTTGCCAAACATTATAGACTTGCACGGGCTGTATAGGATATATTTGTTTCAGGGTCTGTATGACAGACTAAGCTGAAGCTTCAACAATCATAGGTCAATGTAACTTTGCGTTACAGTATCCTGCCCAGCCCATGTGAATCCTGTCCGTATTTCCCTACCTCCAATACACAATACGCAGCCACCCCATCTACCACTTGTGTTGCCGTGTATGTACAGTATTTGTACATCAACCACTTCACTCTGACGCTACAAACAACATATATATAGTCATGTGTGTCAATTGTCGCAAGTACTGCTCCTTTCTTCTGTATCCAAGAGAATCAGACCTACTGATGCGGATCACCAGACTTTGGATGGCAAGTGTTTCCGTACAAACCACTATGTTGGTCACAGCTGAGTTCTTGGGTAGCTCCCTGTTCTGTGGAACTGTGCTACAAAATTATTCAGTATTTTCTTGATCAGAAGTGGTAATATTCTCCCAAACCTTCAGGTTAGGGCAGAGATTGATGTAGCATCACCCTTCATATCTAACTCCCTGGTATGTACATGGATATGTCAGAGCCGACTCCCTTCTGTTAAGAAGCATATCATATTCGGCTTATATATCATATCACAACAGCATTCCCATGAGATAACCATCAAGTCTTTCCTATTATGATATATATATCATATTATTGCTATTCTATGTTTCTGATATGGCCATGTCATGTAAACAATCCTCGAGCTCTGAGACCACTTGGCGCCATCTGGCCAAAACTACAAGAGATAAAAATTCAGCCATGTATGGTACACCATTGGTCAATCATGTCACCCACCTACCCCCAGCGCCATCTGGCCAAAACTACAAGAGATAAAAATTCAGCCATGTATTGTACACCATTGGTCAATCATGTCACCCACCTACCCCCAGCGCCATCTGGCCAAAACTACAAGAGATAAAAATTCAGCCATGTATTGTACACCATTGGTCAATCATGTCACCCACCTACCCCCAGCGCCATCTGGCCAAAACTACAAGAGATAAAGATCCAGCCATGTATGGTACACCATTGGTCAGTCAGGTCACCCACCTACCCACAACGCCATCTGACCAAAACTTTCCGAGATGAGACGACTGATATACCCATGTAGAGTGTGTGATATAGATGGCTGGTCAGTGAAGCTAGAGAATCCCTAGGGGTGGGATCAAAGTAGCCACTAGGGTGGGGCAGGAACATCCTTGGGGTGAAGCCAGTGTAGCACCAGGATGGGGTCAGTCTAGGCCCAGGAGCTAAACCAATGTCTCACTTGGGTGGCGTTAAGGTAGCCCCTCGGGTGAAGCCAGTGTTCCCTCAGGAGTGGGTATCAAAGTAGCCCCTTGGGTGAAGCCAGTGTTCCCTCGGGAGTGGGTATCAAAGTAGCCCCTTGGGTGAAGCCAGTGTTCCCTCGGGAGTGGGTATCAAAGTAGCCCCTTGGGTGAAGCCAGTGTTCCCTCGGGAGTGGGTATCAAAGCAGCCCCTGGGGTGAAGCCAGTGTTCCCTCGGGAGTGGGTATCAAAGCAGCCCCTGGGGTGAAGCCAGTGTTCCCTCGGGAGTGGGTATCAAAGCAGCCCCTGGGGTGAAGCCAGTGTTCCCTCGGGAGTGGGTATCAAAGCAGCCCCTGGGGTGAAGCCAGTGTTCCCTCGGGAGTGGGTATCAAAGCAGCCCCTGGGGTGAAGCCAGTGTTCCCTCGGGAGTGGGTATCAAAGCAGCCCCTGGGGTGAAGCCAGTGTTCCCTCGGGAGTGGGTATCAAAGCAGCCCCTGGGGTGAAGCCCGTCTAACGTCGGGAGAGGGGTTAGCATACCTCCATGGGTGGGGTCAAAGCAGCCCCTGGGGTGAAGCCAGTGTTCCCTCGGGAGTGGGTATCAAAGCAGCCCCTTGGGTGAAGCCAGTCTACCCTCGGGAGACGGGTTAGCATACCTCCATGGGTGAGGTCATAGCAGCCCCTGGGGTGAAGCCCGTCTAACGTCGGGAGACAGGTTAGCATACCTCCATGGGTGGGGTCATAGCAGCCCCTGGGGTGAAGCCAGTCTACCCTCGGGAGACGGGTTAGCATACCTCCATGGGTGGGGTCATAGCAGCCCCTGGGGTGACCGTGGTGAAGCCTGACAAGATGAGGGTAATTGCCATGAAGCATGGAAGTGTTAAGACCTGACAGCACGCCCCCTGTCAGATCCATATCACACCAGATATCCCATCTCACTGGCAGTGTCTATTCATGCAATGCTAGCTCCTGTCTACTACATGCTAGAACAAGACACCACCCAAGTCGGAACAGAAAAATATGACACTACCCAAATGTGCATGACACTACACATACTGTAAAGATATCGAAGAACGCTTGTCTTCACAGGAGTTAACTCCGCTGTAGTGAATGATCCAGTTGTTTTATAGCAACATTCCAGTCAAACCCCCAAACAATGAGCAGTGTTAGAAATTGGCACTAGTCCGTAGACCCTGCCAAACTGCCCAATAGTTGGTATTATAAGGACTAGAAGAAATTTTTCCATTTTGAAGGGTTTTGCCATATGTTATCATTATAAGGACTAGTGGACTGAAGATGTTAATGTCTGCCGCTGAATGAGCTCCACATATTTGCACCAACGGGGAGTAAAACCCGAATCTCACACAGGGCAAGCCAACACTCCAACAAGTAAGCCACTTGTCCCTTAAACCACCCCACACCCTACTCCGCCACACACACCTCACTTCAGTTGTACCACTGCTAGTTAATAAATGTGTTTCTATTAATGCATGCATATAGCCAACTCACACATACATCATAGTGACAAATTACCCCATTTCTAAATGAATTTAATGAATATTGTTGAAATGATCCAAATTATTGAAATGAAAAACACCATAACATCACACAAGACATTCTCTGTGAGTTCACCATCACATTTTTTCCCAAGCCAATTACAATGCCCCCAAATAACCGCCATTACACAGTTCCATCAAAAATGGGAAATTGCATGGATATTCCCTTAAGCCAAATTGGCAATTCTGCCTAAAATTGGACTAAAAAAGACTTCTTTGCAACCAAGCAACACTGAAATGAGACTCACAGGCCAAACTGGAAGGTTCCGAAGACCCTTAAAGCACTTAAACCCCTTCCTATATATACCATGCTCAGGAACACTAACTAACACATTTCCCTTCCCTCAAAAACTGCCACTTCGGCAGTAAGCAGTTTCAAACCGTTTGCACTAACACCACAAAAACCCAGCCTCAGCCTTTATTCTAATTATGTTTTTTGTCTTAAAACATTTCATGGTGTGTATTCTTTATTTGCCCCAACAATGTTGAAGAGCTTACAGAGTATCCAGGTACAAATGCCTTAGTATCGAATACCAAAGTTGCTTGAATACTAATTGAGCTGAAACAAAGCACTGATACACCCACTACATTGATTGCAAGAAGTACTTCATTTTGAGATCATAATTCAGTGCAGAACAATATACTAGAATATATATTGTTCTGCATTGAATTATGACCTCAACATATATATATAAACAGGGAATTTTCTACCCTAGGCCCCTCATATGAACATTTCAAATATTCCAGAGCTGTGTCCATACAAGAAACACAATGTTTAAAATGCCCCCATTGTATTTAAAAAGGTGGGCCTTTTTCAAATTTAGGGGCTAAAAGCACAAGGCCCCACCCTAGAATTATCCCTGTATATATAATCATATGTATGCTATTATGCAGGACAATGATAGGATAAAAAATAATGGTAGAAATATATTTTGTGATTGTTTCCATTGTTAGACAAAGTGATTCCGCAATGTTTTACCTGGGCTTCTATTCATTCGTGGTAACAATAGAATACTGCTCCACATGACAACCAGACAGGTGTTGAGTCAAGATGTACCCTGTATTATTTTGCAACCTTATTTTCAAGACATGCATCTGATCACTGCAACCTGTATGTGAAGCCTAATAACTTGATACGGCTTCAGTGATCACCATGTTGTCCCCTTCCATCACGAGCTTCATTAGTTGCCCACTGACCTGTTCCTTGGTTCTATTTGATAGAGATGTTTCACTTTTCAGGTTTTTATTCCGTGGGTGTATTTATGGTTGGGGCGATAAACTACCGCATACATCAAACGTGACTCCCAACTGAGTTACACACAACTATACTATGGTCACTCTACACCGAGCCTCGAGGCGTCTAGCATCTCCTGAAAACTACTTATTGGTTTATAGCCGATTGGCGTAATCATGGTAATATAGCGTGAAATTGCTGTACAGCTCAGAGATACAATAAGTGCTTATTGAACAGGATACGGCTAAACAATAAATCCATTTCAGTGTTCGAAATTAAGGGGGGGCCTGGAGATCTTCTATGCTATTTGATTCTAAGGACCCATATTTATTAACTAATAACAACAGGGCTATAACCTGAACAATTTGAAAATGTCAAATTTCAAACACTGATTTTATGTAAGCTATTTGTAAAACAAACAATAATAGAAATTAAATCATGTTTCCATCTGAACTATAGTTGCAGTATAAAAATTATTTTTTAGAAGCCACCACAAAAAGCAAGAATTTCCACACCAAATTAAAACGAGAATAAATCCTAAGCAAACTGTGTATTTTCTAGATGTATTTTAATTATCACTTCGTTTTAAACTTAAATAATCGGTACTTCAAAAGGCCATCTTATATCAGCCAGTAGCATAGTCCTCTATAAGTACTCAAAGTAAATACTATCAAGAACAACTCATGTAATATTCATACCAGGTATAAACTCTAGCATGTCTAGTACACTCCTCGCCAAGAGAGTCAAACGAACGGTCTTAGATGCCGGATCAATTTACTGGTGCTGTAAAGCCATAGAATCAATAAATTCATTTATCTCATAAACGCCCACAATTGAATATGTGCTGTTATGTAAACACTGTAAAAACAAAAACTGAGACATGTCTTATTAAATTACTTAAATTAAACATATATTCCGTTCTACCAGTATTAGCCATGCGGCATACGTCACCAGACAGAAGACCACCTGTTTTCAACCTATCTGCAGACCTGCAAGACACCGCTATGTCATGTGAAATGAATCTATACATCCCAATAACATGCACATATCCGACATCAAACAGGTGATATGTACCATATTGCTCTATTTGATAAATAGTCGCGTGCGCCTTGCCCCGTATTCTTACAGCGGATAAAAACCTCGAAAGCCCCCCGCGGAGCGTGTCGACGTAACACCTGAAGCTGCACGTGGGGTGCACCTTGCATGGGTGTGCAGCGCTTCACGGGTGCAGCCAGCGGGTTATAAGTCTCAGATGCAATAGACATGTTGCTAGGTTTACAGTACAATCAACAACTGCTATTGTCAACCTGCGTGTTGTGTTATTTCCACTACTGCGTGCACACACAAAAGGTTTCATTGTACTGACACGATCAATGAATGATCAAAATTTCAATGAAAACAAACCCTGAAATGTACAACTATGTGTCACGTGACTAGTTTTCCAGAAATTCATCACATAAGATTTATTAAAAATTAATAACACTTGGTGTATGGAGGTATAAATGTATCTTGACGACCACACTGTGTCATTTTGTAATGATAATAAATTCTCTCCGCATCTCTGTATCAGTGAATAAAAAGGTTTAAACTCACCCCAAACATTGAGCCATCCTTCAACTCGACAGGGAAAACTTTCAATCGTAACGGTTCGTTTTCCTGCCATTCTGACAGGTATTTGTCGTTACAAGATCCCCTCCTTGCTAAATCTTCATCATTGAAACAATAGCACAATATTCCGTTAGAATAAGCGGGTAAGGTATCCACTCCGCTTTCAACTGACGGTATCGCGGGCGCCTTATTCCGAGGTTATGCGGCATAAATAAAGCGGAAGAATACATAGAGTTAACGCGCACTTGAAATAACAACCAACGAGTTAATACTTGGGACAATGTAGCCAAAGGTTTACAACGTCATTGACTCTGTCTATATTATAATCATATTAACATCATATATTTAACTGCTATTGTAATCACGATTATATATAGGAACTATTTTGTTATGGAAAGTGAAGCGGCCCGCCGGTGACATGTGCGCTGAGCAGTGTTTTGTGTTCTAAAAATAGTATTAGGAAATCCAACAGATTTCCTCCCCAAACCATCGGTGAAATTCTTGTCAATATTAACATGGGCTCCATATTAGACACCGCGGCAAATATTTTATCGTACAGTTTTGGCAGATTCACACTGAAATACTTCATGAATATGTAAGCGTTCCGTTCAACATTTTGTCTTTTCTGGGGTTTTTTCATAAGACATAAATGTCACTTACCAAAATTTCTCCACAGTTTCCGCATATGTGACGAACGATTAACTAAAATATACCGTTCATTGTTCAAGTCTTTTCTTTTAATAACTGAATGTAGAATGACTTTGTAAATTTGTGTTTAGGTAACAGCGACTGTTTAAACATCCTAAAACTCTGTAATATTCCTAGATTCCATGCATTAGATCTACCATTGGTATTTAAATTTAAAGCGAAAAAAATATGAATTATGTATGAACTGTCAGCGTTACAAAGAAACAATGTTCAAGTCAACCCATTGTTCAGATGACGAAACGTTATCAAATTATTTTCATCATGAACCATTGATAACGTCATATCGTATTGTTCTCAAGAAAATGACGTCAAACTGTTTCACCTGACCAATCACCTATGGGAATATCTGTATATTGTCTAAATATCGGAGAAGTATTTCATTATTATCCCTGTTAAGTTTTACTCCCCGTCGACTTATCAGTACTTCGGCTTTCAACGTCGAGTAATCAGCTCGAATAATTTAAGAAATGAGGAAAATGTTACAAATCGTTCTGAAAGTAATTAGATGTATTTATATGTGAATCAGACGGTATTTATTTCAACAATTGCATGTTTGTGACGTATAACAACACTAAATGAATAGGTGAGGCTAAAACGTGTTAAAGAGGCTGATATAAGAGGCTTTCATGAAGCGTTTTTGTAATAGCTGAAGGCACCATTCTTCAGTTTGTTGTTTAACGCCGCTCTCAGCAATATTTCAGCTATATGAATGCGGTCTGAAAAATAATCGAGTCTGGACCAGACAATCCAACAATTTCCATCATGGGCATCGATCAAAGCAACTTGGATACGATGACATGCATCAACCAAGTCAGCGAGTCTGACCACGCGATCCCGTTGGTCGCCTCATACGACACATGCAGTCGCCTTTTATAGAAAAAGCATGGGTTGCTGAAGACCTTTTCTACCCTGGATCTTCACGGGTCGTACATCAAAGCAATACAAACATATGGTAACTAAGAAATTCGTCTTAAACGTGTCTGATATTTTTCATATAACTATTTCAAATATATATATATTTATGTTTCAAAATGACATTTCCAGTGGACCCAAAAGGGTCAATATCCTTCATCGTCCTTTGAGTTAGCAAAAATAACCCAGAAAAAGATGCTTGACTTTCAGAAACCAACTAGCTTGGGCTGTCCATTTGTCAGATATGCACAACATCCGTTACAGAAATGGGCACATCATGAATTGTCAATGATTTTTTTCGAGACGGTGAATATATAAGGTGTTTCAATAATTCTATAGTTTACGTAATGTAATGTATCGGGATTCGATATTTGTCCAATACACGCCCTGACGTACTACTTAAACTGGGTTATCCTCCGCCAACATTGGCGGCTACTCGGCAGAGGAACGTTGTATCACAATACCAGCCCAGTGTACAGGAATAGCGCGCTAATTGCGTCATCGCGCTGTGCATTGCTATTTACTGCTCTGGAAGACAAAGACCTCAAAAACGAGCAAACTTTGCAGATTAACAGTGTAGAAGACAAGTTTAAAATACCTTAGCTCAGCAGACAGAGTGTTTTTATGTTCTGCATCCCAAAACGTCAGTTACTGAAATACGTCTTCATATGTACCATGTATGTGTTTTATACCCAGCTCGTTAAACCACTGCACGCATAATGGGAAAGCTTTGACAGAGCAGTGGTTATTGCAATCGATCGCGCAGAAAACATAGGTTGCCTCACAGGAATACGAAGGTTTAAAATGATGGAAATCATATCTAAAAAATATTACTGTGAAACTACCGATTCTATACAGAGAGGGGCGTTTGGACGTTCATGTAGTTTCCTACGTCCACACACAGTCATGTTTGTTTGTTTGTTTGTTTGTTTGTTGTTTAACGCTGCACTCAGCAATATTCCAGCTATATGACGGCGGTCAGTTAATAATCAAGTCTGGACCAGGCAATTCAGTGATTGATATCATGGACATCGATCCACGCAATCGGGATACGATGGCATGCATGAACCAATTCAGCGAGCCTGACTAACCGATCCTGTTAGTCGCCTTTTACGGCAAGCAAGGGTTGCTGAAGATCTTTTCTACCCTGGATCTTCACGGGTCACTCAGTCTTGTACGCTACAAAGACGTTGCAAGTGTAAGTGCTATATCATTTTGTCCCATTCGTATCAAGATTTGGTTGTATTTCTTTGTCCCTGTCTGTTTGATCATCCTAAACCCCGTGGGGTTTCCGGGTTAGAATAGATCCCCAGTTATCTGTGCTTGTCTCTCTCAGGGATTCCGTGTTAGAATAGGTCCCCAGCAACATATGCTTGTCTCTCCGTGGGGATTCCGGGTTAGAATAGGTCCTCAGCAACCCATGCTGGTCTCTCCGTGGGGATTCCAGGTTGGAATAGGTCCTCAGCAACCCATGCTGGTCTCTCCGTGGGGATTCCAGGTTGGAATAGGTCCCCAGCAACGTATGCTGGTCTCTCCGTGGGGATTCCAGGTTAGAATAGATCCACAGCAACCCATGCTGGTCTCTCCGTGGGGATTCCAGGTTAGAATAGGTCCCCAGCAACCTATGCTGGTCTCTCCGTTGGGATTCCAGGTTAGAATAGGTCCCCAGCAACCCATGCTTGTCTCTCAGTGGGAGTTCCAGGTTGGAATAGGTCCTCAGCAACCCATGCTGGTCTCTCCGTGGGGATTCCAGGTTAGAATAGGTCCTCAGCAACCCATGCTTGTCTCTCAGTGGGAGTTCCAGGTTAGAATAGGTCCTCAGCAACCCATGCTGGTCTCTCCGTGGGGATTCCGGGTTAGAATAGGTCCCCAGCAACCCATGCTTGTCTCTCCGTGGGGATTCCGGGTTAGATTAGGTCCCCAGCAACCCATGCTGGTCTCTCCGTGGGGATTCCAGGTTAGAATAGGTCCTCAGCAACCCATGTTTGTCTCTCCGTGGGGATTCCGGGTTAGAATTGCTCCCCAGAAACCTGTGCTGGTCGAAGAAGCCACTTGGTTGATTGAGTGTCGTCGGAAGCCGACGGCGTAGGTCGTTCTTCACAATGTCAATCACTGGATTGTCTGGTCCAGATTCAATATTTACAGACCTTAGCAATATACCTGGAAATTGCTGGGTGCGGCGTTAAACAGCAAACAGTCAAACGTGATCAGCTTGAGTGAGTGAATGTTGTTTTAGACTGCTGTACGCATTATTCCAACAATGCCAGTGTTAAAAATCCAGTCCAGGTGAGACAAACCGGTGGTCGATGGCATGAGCAACGCGTGTACGATGTAACATAACACCATCAGATCCACGTTTTCTTCCCTGGAATCCGAACAGGTCTAGCTGTGTTAGTGGGATTAACCTTAGAGCGGATGGGATACTGTGGTTATTCTGAGTTTGTATTTGCAACGACAGGGAGGGAACAAAGGTCAGTGTAATACTCGTTAATTCTGTAACCATTAGGGGCACGGGTGGCCCAGTCGTCTAAGGCGCCGTGATTCGCTGTGCAGAGTTGCGTCCCTTGGGCGCGCCAGAAACCTATGATTGTTGGTTCGCCCCGATTAGGTTTCTAGGTTTGTCAGCAGCCTACCTGTGCTCGTGGGTTTCACCGAAGTGGTAAACTTTTGATACCGACATCATTTTGGGCTTTCCTCCCACATTAAGCTGACACGCCGTGATATAACTGTAATACTGTTAAAAGCGGCGTTAAACCCAACTCACTCACTCTATGTAAACATTATTTGTCATGAAGTCGTGCCAAGCACTGGAATTTGAAGTTTTTATTAAAATTATGAAGTTTCATGTCATTTGTAAATTCAAATACGTACCCCTCTCTCGCGAGTCATGCTGTATATTTCATTATTTTAATTAGAACTTCGGATTCATGGGCTAAGTAACAAATTAATTAGTTACTTCTATAAAACTATATTTGTTATTATTTAACGATCTCCTTAAAATGATTTTCGTTTTGTGCAAGTGGGCCCTGGTATCTCCGTCGGTACAAACAGCAGACCTCTTCTGGTCGACATGGATATCCTGCCCAAACAATGGCACCCGTCACAAACACCTGCAAAGGCAAGTCAATTGTTCGCCTGAGAAAAAAAACACACACAAAAACACGGGAACAGATGCTACAAGTCCCAATAAGGAATTGCATCGGACATCATTTTTGTCACTGATGCATCAAATTTGGAAATGTTCACTACACGTCTACCAGAAAAAAAATAAAATTACTGAGGCCTTTAATGTTGTAGCCTTGATCAAACAACCATATCATGCAATAGCTCCATTATCTACAAGGATATGTGTGAATATAGCAAGTATACGCCATACATCTGGAGAAATTCCCATACCACAGTGGCCACCGGAATCAATTTATATAGACGTACTCCTCATCTACGCCATATTTCCCTGGGACAAATAGATGGATTAAATACGTCCTAGTCCCATATTAAGTTAGTGTCATGGGTATTTCTGCAAGTGTTTTGGCGAGAGCTACACTATTATGCCGAACATTAATACCACACGGCACCATGTGTAATAACAATCGGCCACGGAGCGCTGCAGTTGGCGCATCTGTTCTCCGGGGTAATGTCTATATGTTTGCGGAGCCTATAACCCGGATGTGGTCAATACCAATATCAATTGTGCAAACACTATCTCTGCCTCATATTGTGTCTGTTGCGATCAGCTGCAGCCTGGGCAACTTGCGACGTGGCCGGCAACAGTCTGGGTCACAACGTTGACAACACGGCATTATAAGACCCCAGTGTTATCTATACAGCCAGCGCTGTCTTCTAACTATGGTCGTTGTATTTCGTTTCAATCCCCGCTACCCAATTACGATCAAAGCCGTTTTATATAACGTATAGGCAAAATCTCCCGAGTCTTCAAAGGGAGAATTAATGGTTCGTCGCGAAAGTATGGCCGTCTCGTGACGACATTACGGTTGTCGCCGAAGTGAATTACTTAAGTCATGTAGCATCCTCGTTTGCTTGTCTGTAAAGAGTTACTTGGAGTTTGGGGCAGGGTAGCCATCTCTCTTACAGATACCTGATCATATTTCTAAAAAACAACAACCACAACAGCATCCCATTCTCCCCCAGCTCTAGCATCCCATTCTCCCTCTCCAGCTCAAGCATCTCATTCTCCCTCCCCAGCTCAAGCATCCCATTCTCCCTCCCCAGCTCTAGCATCCCATTCTCCCTCCCCAGCTCTAGCATCCCATTCTCCCTCTCCAGCTCTAGCATCCCATTCTCCCTCCCCAGCTCTAGCATCCCATTCTCCCCCAGCTCTAGCATCCCATTCTCCCTCCCCAGCTCTAGCATCCCATTCTCCCTCCCCAGCTCTAGCATCCCATTCTCCCTCTCCAGCTCTAGCATCCCATTCTCCCTCTCCAGCTCTAGCATCCCATTCTCCCCCAGCTCTAGCATCCCATTCTCCCCCAGCTCTAGCATCCCATTCTCCCCCAGCTCTAGCATCCCATTCTCCCTCCCCAGCTCTAGCATCCCATTCTCCCTCCCCAGCTCTAGCATCCCATTCTCCGTCTCCAGCTCTAGCATCCCATTCTCCCCCAGCTCTAGCATCCCATTCTCCCTCCCCAGCTCTAGCATCCCATTCTCCCTCCCCAGCTCTAGCATCCCATTCTCCCTCCCCAGCTCTAGCATCCCATTCTCCCTCCCCAGCTCTAGCATCCCATTCTCCCTCCCCAGCTCTAGCATCCCATTCTCCCTCTCCAGCTCTAGCATCCCATTCTCCCTCCCCAGCTCTAGCATCCCATTCTCCCTCCCCAGCTCTAGCATCCCATTCTCCCTCCCCAGCTCTAGCATCCCATTCTCCCCAGCTCTAGCATCCCATTCTCCCCCAGCTCTAGCATCCCATTCTCCCTCCCCAGCTCTAGCATCCCATTCTCCCTCTCCAGCTCTAGCATCCCATTCTCCCCCAGCTCTAGCATCCCATTCTCCCTCAGCTCTAGCATCCCATTCTCCCTCCCCAGCTCTAGCATCCCATTCTCCCTCCCCAGCTCTAGCATCCCATTCTCCCTCTCCAGCTCTAGCATCCCATTCTCCCTCCCCAGCTCTAGCATCCCATTCTCCCTCCCCAGCTCTAGCATCCCATTCTCCCCCAGCTCTAGCATCCCATTCTCCCTCAGCTCTAGCATCCCATTCTCCCTCTCCAGCTCTAGCATCCCATTCTCCCTCTCCAGCTCTAGCATCCCATTCTCCCTCCCCAGCTCTAGCATCCCATTCTCCCTCTCCAGCTCTAGCATCCCATTCTCCCTCTCCAGCTCTAGCATCCCATTCTCCCTCCCCAGCTCTAGCATCCCATTCTACCCCAGCTCTAGTATCCCATTCTCCCTCCCCAGCTCTAGCATCCCATTCTCCCCCAGCTCTAGCATCCCATTCTCCCTCAGCTCTAGCATCCCATTCTCCCTCCCCAGCTCTAGCATCCCATTCTCCCCCAGCTCTAGCATCCCATTCTCCCTCCCCAGCTCTAGCATCCCATTCTCCCCCAGCTCTAGCATCCCATTCTCCCTCCCCAGCTCTAGCATCCCATTCTCCCTCCCCAGCTCTAGCATCCCATTCTCCCTCCCCAGCTCTAGCATCCCATTCTCCCCCAGCTCTAGCATCCCATTCTCCCTCAGCTCTAGCATCCCATTCTCCCTCCCCAGCTCTAGCATCCCATTCTCCCTCCCCAGCTCTCGCATCCCATTCTCCCTCCCCAGCTCTAGCATCCCATTCTCCCTCCCCAGCTCTAGCATCCCATTCTCCCTCCCCAGCTCTAGCATCCCATTCTCCCTCCCCAGCTCTAGCATCCCATTCTCCCTCCCCAGCTCTAGCATCCCATTCTCCCCCAGCTCTAGCATCCCATTCTCCCTCCCCAGCTCTAGCATCCCATTCTCCCCCAGCTCTAGCATCCCATTCTCCCTCAGCTCTAGCATCCCATTCTCCCTCCCCAGCTCTAGCATCCCATTCTCCCTCCCCAGCTCAAGCATCCCATTATCCCTCCCCAGCTCTAGCATCCCATTCTCCCTCCCCAGCTCTAGCATCCCATTCTCCCTCCCCAGCTCTAGCATCCCATTCTCCCTCCCCAGCTCTAGCATCCCATTCTCCCTCCCCAGCTCTAGCATCCCATTCTCCCCCAGCTCTAGCATCCCATTCTCCCTCTCCAGCTCTAGCATCCCATTCTCCCCCAGCTCTAGCATCCCATTCTCCCCCAGCTCTAGCATCCCATTCTCCCTCCCCAGCTCTAGCATCCCATTCTCCCCCAGCTCTAGCATCCCATTCTCCCTCTCCAGCTCTAGCATCCCATTCTCCCTCCCCAGTTCTAGCATCCCATTCTCCCTCAGCTCTAGCATCCCATTCTCCCTCAGCTCTAGCATCCCATTCTCCCCCAGCTCTAGCATCCCATTCTCCCTCAGCTCTAGCATCCCATTCTCCCTCAGCTCTAGCATCCCATTCTCCCTCCCCAGCTCTAGCATCCCATTCTCCCTCAGCTCTAGCATCCCATTCTCCCTCCCCAGCTCTAGCATCCCATTCTCCCCCAGCTCTAGCATCCCATTCTCCCTCAGCTCTAGCATCCCATTCTCCCTCAGCTCTAGCATCCCATTCTCCCTCCCCAGCTCTAGCATCCCATTCTCCCTCCCCAGCTCTAGCATCCCATTCTCCCTCCCGAGCTCTAGCATCCCATTCTCCCTCCCCAGCTCTAGCATCCCATTCTCCCTCCCCAGCTCTAGCATCCCATTCTCCCCCAGCTCTAGCATCCCATTCTCCCCCAGCTCTAGCATCCCATTCTCCCTCCCCAGCTCTAGCATCCCATTCTCCCCCAGCTCTAGCATCCCATTCTCCCTCTCCAGCTCTAGCATCCCATTCTCCCTCCCCAGTTCTAGCATCCCATTCTCCCTCAGCTCTAGCATCCCATTCTCCCTCAGCTCTAGCATCCCATTCTCCCCCAGCTCTAGCATCCCATTCTCCCTCAGCTCTAGCATCCCATTCTCCCTCAGCTCTAGCATCCCATTCTCCCTCCCCAGCTCTAGCATCCCATTCTCCCTCCCCAGCTCTAGCATCCCATTCTCCCTCCCCAGCTCTAGCATCCCATTCTCCCTCCCGAGCTCTAGCATCCCATTCTCCCTCCCCAGCTCTAGCATCCCATTCTCCCTCCCCAGCTCTAGCATCCCATTCTCCCTCTCCAGCTCTAGCATCCCATTCTCCCTCCCCAGCTCTAGCATCCCATTCTCCCCCAGCTCTAGCATCCCATTCTCCCTCCAAAGCTCTAGCATCCCATTCTCCCTCAGCTCTAGCATCCCATTCTCCCTCCCCAGCTCTCGCATCCCATTCTCCCTCCCCAGCTCTAGCATCCCATTCTCCCTCTCCAGCTCTAGCATCCCATTCTCCCTCCCCAGCTCTAGCATCCCATTCTCCCCCAGCTCTAGCATCCCATTCTCCCTCCAAAGCTCTAGCATCCCATTCTCCCTCAGCTCTAGCATCCCATTCTCCCTCCCCAGCTCTCGCATCCCATTCTCCCTCCCCAGCTCTAGCATCCCATTCTCCCTCTCCAGCTCTAGCATCCCATTCTCCCTCCCCAGCTCTAGCATCCCATTCTCCCCCAGCTCTAGCATCCCATTCTCCCTCAGCTCTAGCATCCCATTCTCCCTCCCCAGCTCTAGCATCCCATTCTCCCTCCCCAGCTCTAGCATCCCATTCTCCCCCAGCTCTAGCATCCCATTCTCCCTCAGCTCTAGCATCCCATTCTCCCCCAGCTCTAGCATCCCATTCTCCCTCCCCAGCTCTAGCATCCCATTCTCCCCCAGCTCTAGCATCCCATTCTCCCCCAGCTCTAGCATCCCATTCTCCCTCAGCTCTAGCATCCCATTCTCCCTCCCCAGCTCTAGCATCCCATTTGCATCCCCATTTCAGCTCTAGCATCCCATTCCCACCCACTTCTCCTTTTCAACATCCCATTCTAATCGGTGACAGAAAGCACAATGACAAGGTGTGCCCATCTTACAATCACCCTCAATCCATTGCTCACTTGTTACTGGGATGTCAAGACCATGCCACGGCCCGGGCTCGGTTAAAGCAAGGATCAGCTTTCTGTCCAAGATCTCCAAAAGCCAAGAGATGCAACAACGAAGGCCAAACAGACTCTCTATCTGAAAGATGGCCAGCTTACTCGATGGCATATAAACAGAGGAGCCAAAGGAATTCTATCTGTTTTTTGAAAATCAACAATCCAATCATATCAGTACGAAAATAGAAAAAAATTTCAATACTAAAACTCCCAATAGAAATGTGTACCCAACTCACACAATGGGTTTCAGAGAGAGAGGCAGGTCAGCCGAAATTGCTGAGATAGACGGCGGCCCCCTTAAACACTCAAAGTTAAAACATTATTTCGGTGACTGTGTGTTTGTGAAAGTTAGTACAGGTGTGTAATCCAATAGTTGTGCTGCAACGGCATGCATGTGGGTAGGTATTTGCATAGTTGATTTAGGATAATCGAACATACGTCACAAAAAGCAGATATAGGTTGTACTAAAATACGTCATCCAAAATATCCCATGATGTGGCCTGACGTTTAGCAGCAGCGTTCATACAAGGAGTGAGTGAGTGAGTATGGTTTTACGCCGCTTTTAGCAATATTCCAGCAATATCACGGCGGGGGACACCAGAAATGGGCTTCACATATTGTACCCATGTCGGGAATCGAACCCGGGTCTTCGCCGTGACGAGCGAACGTTTTAACAACTAGGCTACCCGACCGCCCCTCATACAAGGAGATTACACGTGAAATCTGCGTTGTTGATAATCAGCCACATAGTGAGACGTCTTCCTGGGCCCACGTGCACAAAATGATCTTAGCGCTAAGACTATTGTAAGCCTATGTTAAAGTATGGGAGTTACGATCATCTTAGCGCTAAGATCGCTTTGTGCAAGTGGGCCCTAGTCATCAGTTTGTATTCCATGTTTGTCCTGCTACCATTACCACCCTACGAAAGTTTGAGCGTAATTATCCGACAGTATGTGGGAGTCTTCCTGGGGCTGACCCAGACTCTTGAGGTGAGTGAGTGAGTGTTGATTTATGCCGCTTTTAGCAATATTCAACAAATATCCCGGCGGGGGAAAACAAGAAATGGTCTTCACACACCAGACTCTTGAAGATGACACCAACCGGTCGCGCCACTGTCTTCGTCCGTTATGCGGTATTCAGGTGGCACCCAGAGGCCTCGTGTTGGTCATAAGCTAACGGAGCGTCTTTTGTCTGCCTCTGGGGTTGCAGAAAGGGGAATCAATTAATGTGTTGATGGGCCTACAAATTATACACAGGAGGCAGGCTTGTGTATTAAATGAACATCTCACAACACCGCTGGTCATTTAATGTCCTGTAGCTCACTCACATTCTGTCCACCTTCAGGGGACACAGGTGGCCCAGTAGTGCCAGGTTCATTGTTAGGATCCCTTAGCAACGAGGATCCGTGGTCGAGGTTCGAATCCTAGATTCTTCTTTTCAATGACCCTTGGTCTGTCAGCACCACAGTGTTGGTTAACGTCTTCGATCTGCGTCATGTTAGGTTTTCCTGTTTTATTAAACTGAAAAGTGGTAATATTCCAGCTACATGACAGCGGTCTGTAAATAATCGAGTCTGGACTAGACATCCCAGTGATTGACATCATGAGCATCGATCGACGCCGTTGGGGTACGATGATTGTGCTTGTTTTTCAACGACCAACTCAGTAATATTCCAGCTACATGACGGCGGTCTGTAAATAATCGAGTCCAGTGATTGCTATCATGAACATCGATCCACGCAATTGGGATACGATGACATGCATCTACCAATTCAGCGGGCCTGATCACCCGGCTAGTCGCCCCTTGCAAGCATGGGCAGCTGAAGACCATATCTAACTGGTATGGGGGAATACTATGTCACATGTCGGTGCTCATGCAATCAACCACTGGTTTCCCTGGTCTCGACCTGGTTATTTACAAACTGCGGCGATAAAGCAGGAATATTACTGATATGGCCTTACAGCAACACTTACTTTTCTTTGCACAAAGGGGTCTGCGGGATAGCCTAGTGGTTGCAGCGTTCGCTCGCCACGATACGTGTTCGATACCCCACATGGGAACAATATACGAAACCAATTCTTGATGCCCCCCGCCGGGATATTCCTGAAATGCTGTTAAAAGAGGCGTAAAATCTAACTTTCTCACTCACTCCAAAGTATGGCTCACAATATCAACCGGGGGCACGGGTGGCCCAGTCGTCTAAGGCGCCGTGATTCGCTGTGCAGAGTTGCACCCCTCGGACACGCCAGAAACCTATGGTTGTGGGTTCGAATCCGGGTTCGCCTCAATTATGTTTCTAGGTTTGTCAGCACCATACCCGTGCTCGTGGGTTTCGCCGAAGTGGTAAACGTCTGAGACCTGCATCACTTCGGGCTTTCCTCCCGCGATATAACTGGAATACTGTTAAAAGCGGCGTTAAACCCAACTCACTCACTCACTCACTCTTTTACAATATCAACCACTTGTTTGTCTACCTACGCCTGATCACACTTAGCAGGTCGGCGTATGTATATAATACCAATATCATCGGACAGAATTGCAAACAGGCACGTGCACGTCAACCCCAACCTTGACCTTGAAGACACGGAGCCATACCTTTGTGAAAATCAATGACCTCGCCGTCTCAAGTGCCCCTGGGGGACAGAGGTGTGGCGAATATCGGCGTTATCTACTATAGTGCACAAGTAGGCGTGGCAACGTGGACAATCTGATGCGTAATGAGACTAGCGCCCAAGGTTGCCGAGCACCGAGTAAATCCGACCGCCATGGAGATACGAGTCGTGGAGGGCGTGAGGAGGCGGTGTTTACATATAACATTCACATGATAAGGATGGAGTAATATGAACAGGTTGTGCACACACAACAAAGAGGAGTATTGTATAATAGCGTCCCGATGGAGTTAAGCAATGTAACAATTTTATATTGACTGACAAACAGGGATGGCGTCATCACGAGACTCGTAAATATGACGTATTAGTGAGTGAGTGTGAGTGAGTGAATATGGTTTTACGCCGCTTTTAGCAATATTCCAGCAATATCACGGCGGGGGACACCAGATATGGGCTTCACACATTGTACCCATGTCGGGATTCGAACCCGGGTCTTCGGCGTGACGAGCGAACGCTTGAACCACTAGGCTACCCGACCGCCCCTGACGTATTAGTGAAACAGGAGAGTTGACCAAGTGTATATATTGAAAACTTGAATGCAATTAATTACGAAACGACGATTAATGATAGTCAAACATGACACGTATACTACCGACAGGTATACTACTGGCCGGGGTTTGCGCATACGGACCCTGAACCAAGAACTATGCAACTCTAAGTGTAGATCTGTGTTGTTCTCAGCAATATTCCAGCTATATGACGGCGGTCTGTAAATAATGGAGTCTTGACCAGACAATCCAGTGATTGACATCATGAGCATCGATCCAATTGGGATCGATGACATGCATCAACCAAGTCAGCGAGCAAGAACACCCGATCCCGTTAGTCGCCTCTTACGACAAGCATAGTCGCCTTTTACGGCAAGCATGGGTTGCTGAAGACTTATTCTTCCCCGGATCTTCACGGGTCGTGTTGTTCTTGAAATGAGGAGATCCATAGGCTATGTCTGTGGCAAACACCACACCAGAAATTTGAGTTCAGTTCACATAAATTGATACACAGTAGGAAAGCCACTTTTGATTCGGCCAACAGCGAAGTCGGTCTTTTGAGCCACTCGACGGCGTTGATTGCTCTTTTGTCTGTCACGGACTGTTTTCAGACCTTGGTAATATAAATAGTTGGACTAGTGCGGCGTAAAACACCATCCAGCCACCCATCCAGAGGACAATTCGGGTCATGTTGTGGGTCGTAGATATAATTGTTGTGTTTCACAGAACAACAGTTGAAGCACCCCCAAGAGATTCTTCTTGGAGAAGACTTGTAATCAAATATTTAAAAGAAAAGCCGCCCATTTCATTGAATCACAGCGGTCAAACGGCCATATCACGCTCGGAGCCGATTGATAATTGACTGCAGTTCGGGACTGAACTGACCCAGTTGATCTGTACACAATTCACGTTCATCTCGTGCAAGTTTATCTGTTTTGTCACATCGCCCATGCCTCTTGTACGCTGCGTTAGCATGACTGGTGGCTATAGAAACCTACAGAGACAATTGATTCCAATCGTTAATACATCTCGACACGACAATTGTTTCCCAGCAATATATGACACGCTTGTAGCTACAATCGTTTTTCATGACAAAAACTATTACTTCGTTTCAGAATACAAACCACAGCCTTTGATAATTCTCCAACATGAGAAGTCTCAGTCAAACAGACTGACAACATCAGATCCCTTCATCAAACTAATTGTCAATGCAAAACACACTGGCCCTTCAACAAAGTAGTTGGTTTCGCTACGATGATTCATACCATTGCATTTCTTTGTACTCTCAAGGGACATTTTTTCACAAGTGTGAGTAATGGCATCGCCACCAGGCAAGGCGTTCGTCGTCGTCCATGACGTTGCGCCTTCAGCTCATCGTGTCGTCCCTGTCACCGTATATCGATCCTTGATTTGATGACGGCCAGCGTCCCCTCTCCACGCCCGTTGAAGCAGGATGCCAAAGATTCAGCTTGGAGACCATTGCTTTTCAGAGAGAGGCATTCGTCAATACAAACCTTGGTTTGTCTGGCCTTTATGTTTTATGTTCTCTTTTTAATATAACATATTGACGTTTTTTGGTTTATAGTATGAAGTCATCCATATTCATACTAATTCATATTCATATTAATTAAATATTATATGAGGTAATTGTCATGGTATTATTTATTTGTCATTTGACAACGTAAATATATGTTCGATTCCGTAAACATTTTGGTATAAGTTTTAGGGATTTATTTTATGTTGTATTTCGCTTATAGTGAATTCATGAAAGTGTCGTTACATACAGGACTAGACAGTGCATCCGAATTTTCACCCCTTCTAAAGCTTCAATTTACAAATACATAAATGTGTAAATTAGCATATGTTTGATAACGTGTACTATATTGTTGTCTCCAGCATTTTATAACCTAGCGTCCATTACTATAGCGCGGATGGTGGGGTAGCCTAGTGGTTAAAGTGTTCGCTCGTCACACCTAAAGTCCGGGTTCAATTCCACACAAGGTACATTGTCCAGTGAAACCAAGTTTTGGTGTCCGCAGCGTGATATAACTGGAATATTGCTGAAAGAGGAAAACCCAACTCACTCTCTCATCCATGAGTCGTAAGAGCAACCTTCACGGTGCACATGTATACATGCAGTCGTCTGTTTAAGAACTTTATTGTTGTACGTGATAACAAATGTGCGCACTTTGCACAAAGTGTACACACTGTCTTTTAGGTTTATAACTTCGTAAACGCAAACAATAGTCAATAAAAATAAATTCACACACTACTTGTTCAATTAGTTTCTCAAACAACTACGCAGCCAACGATACAAAATCGACATCGTTGAGCGCAATAATACAAAGTAAGCCCCGCGCACTCTGTTATCAGCCAATAAGGAAACACTATTCCGATTATTGACGTGGCCTAATATTTGTCCGGTTTATTGGAAAATAAACGCAAAAGTGATTGTTTGATAAGTCAAGCAAATGTCATAAAATCATTTCATCGTGAAGATTCTGGTTACGGAAGTACAATAACATATCTATGTTATTACATCTCGTCCATGTCCCAGTTGGTTTTCCGCCCTCTAACTCAGGTTACCGTATGTAATTTAATCAACTTCCTGGTGTACATGAGATTATCATCGAGACATATATCCTCTGTTCTAACTCCGCGCGATGGCGTATGGGCTGGATGCGCTTGAGCGTGTTGCTAACGATTGTAACGTTGATCATAAGTACTTGCATATTCCTATGTGCCTTAACCTCTTCTCAGCTCCATCAGCTAATACTTATGCCACTCATAGTGCTTAAGGGGGCACGGGTTACCCAGTCGCGGTGCAGAGTGGCGTCCCTTTGGCACGCCAGGAACCTATGATTGTAGGTTCGAATCCAGGGTCGCCCTGATTATGTTTCTAGGATCGCCAGCACCATACAAGTGCTAGTTGGTTTCAGCAAGTGGTAAACGTCTGAGACATGCATCACTTTTCCTCCTACCTTAAGCTGACCCGCTTGTTATAACTGGAATACTGTTAAACGCGGCGTTAAACCCAACTCACTCACTTTTGAAATGAAGTATTGTTTGTTTAAGGCCGCCCTCAATATTTCAGCTATATATGACGGCGGTCTGTAAATAATCGAATCTGGACCAGACAATCCATTGTTTGACGTCACGAGCATCGATCTTCGCAATTGGGATACGATGGCATACATCAACCAAGTCAGCCTGACCACCCGATCCCGGTCGCCTCTTACGACAAGCATGTGTTGCTGAAGACCCGGATGTATACACTATGCGTCAGGTCAGCACATAGTAGTTGTGGGTGTGGTGTTTGTGCCCAGGGCTACCTAGCCACACCTAGCTACACTAAGGGTGAGACCTTCCCTATTTTCTTCTTCTCCTTCATCGATTAAGCATGGGATGGCTTTGTAAATGTGTCTTGTATTTCACCGATAAGCCGACCAATGTAAAGGAAGAGACTTTAATGCCTAATATCATGCTACTTTTATTTGTTTGTTGTTTAACGCCGCACTCAGCCATATTCCAGCTATATGACGGCGGTCTGTATAAATAATCGAATCTGGACCAGGCACTCCAGTGATTGATATCATGAGCATCGATCCACGCATTGAGATACGATGACGTGCATCAACCAAGTCAGCGAGCCTGACCACCCGATCCCGTTAGTCGCCTCCTACGACAAGCATAGTCGCCTTTTACGGCAATCATGGGTTGCTGAATTATTATTCTACCCCTGATCTTCATTGGTCTCAAGCATGGTAACTACCCTTTTAAATTAGGTGTTCATTCAGACAAAGGTTGCCGTGGCAGTTCTGTGGTGGAAGAGTCTGGCCCCACGCCACATTATTCCGAACGACCTTACTACATGCTTACTCTTCATTAACATAGAAACTGATTTCAAGTCACATCGTCTGAGCCCGTCACATTAAACCTGTAGAAGTGTATCTTATCAATGGAATCGGCGCGGCGTGCCGTGACTTCAAAGTGCACAATTCTGCACATCTGCCGAAATCATTCGTTTTCTGAAAACACAGTTCACGTTGGCAATATCACTGCTACAGTTTGAGTGAGTAAGTTAGGTTTAACGCCGCTTTTAACAGTATTCCAGTTATATCGCGGCGTGTCAGCTTAATGTGGGAGGAAAGCCCGAAGTGATGCAGGTCTCGGACGTTTACCACTTCGGTGAAACCAACGAGCACGGGTATGGTGCTGACAAAGCTAGAAACATAATCGGGGCGAACCGGGATTCGAATCCACAATCATAGGTTTCTGGTGTGCCCAAGGGACGCAACTCTGCACAGCCAATCGCGGTGCCTTAGACGACTGGGCCACCCGTGCCCCCTGCTACACTACGAAGTATGTATGGCATGCATATAACAGACATGGTACTTGCAAAGCTGACCGATTTTCTCAATTCGGGTAACACTGACAGAAGCATTCCTAACGTGTTGTACCCTATCACTTCTGTAACAACATGTGAGTTTATGAGTGTTGTTTTACGCCGCTTTTAGCAATATTCCAGTAATATCACGGCGGGGGGCACCAGAAATGGGCTTCACGCGTTTTACACATGTGGGAAATCGAACCCGGGCCTTCGGCGTGACGAGCGAACGCTTTAACCACAAGGCTACCCCACATGCCCCATGTAACATCGAGATTCTCTGACACGTCGTACCATTATCAAAACTGTAACATCGAGAAGTCCTCTATAGTCATCCTCGATTATATAATGCATACTATCGTCATTCTATTTCGGTGGGTCGAGGATATTTATCCTAATAAAATCGAGATATAATAGCCTGGTTTATCGAGGATGTTTTTTTGTATACGATCTTGCATGGCGTGAGGGGCTACTGTATGGGGTCAGCAAGCATGGTGGTGGACGAGGTGGGGTCGGTGTCTGTAATCGGGTAAATTTGGTTATATAGTGTCTGTGATCGAGTGAGTTTGGTTATATAGTGTCTGTGATCGGGTGAGTTTGGTTGAGGGTGTCTGTGATCGAGTGAGTTTGGAAGAGCGCGTCTGTGATCGGGTGAGTTTGGAAGAGCGTGTCTTTGAGTGGGACGAGTGGGACGAGGTGGGACTGGTTTGTCTGTGTTTGGGTGAGTTGAGCGAGACGAGGTGGGACTGGTTTGTCTGTGTTTGGGTGAGTTGAGCGAGGTGGGTGTGTCTGTGAAGGGGTGAGGTGGGACTGGTTTGTCTGTGTTTGGGTGAGTTGAGCGAGGTGGGTGTGTATGTGAAGGGGTGAGGTGGGATAGGTTTGTCTGTGATTGGGTGAGAGGGACGAGGTGGGACTGGTTTGTCTGTGTTTGGGTGAGTTGAGCGAGGTGGGTGTGTCTGTGAAGGGGTGAGGTGGGATAGGTTTGTCTGTGATTGGGTGAGTGGGACGAGGTGGGATTGGTTTGTCTGTGTTTGGGTGAGTTGAGCGAGGTGGGTGTGTCTGTGAAGGGGTGAGGTGGGATAGGTTTGTCTGTGATTGGGTGAGTGGGACGAGGTGGGGTTGGTTTGTCTGTGTTTGGGTGGGTTGAGCGAGGTGGGTGTGTCTGTGAAGGGGTGAGGTGGGATAGGTTTGTCTGTGATTGGGTGAGTGGGACGAGGTGGGATTGGTTTGTCTGTGTTTGGGTGAGTTGAGCGAGGTGGGTGTGTCTGTGTTTGGGTGAGGTGGGATAGGTTTGTCTGTGATTGGGTGAGTGGGACGAGGTGGGGTTGGTTTGTCTGTGTTTGGTTGGGTTGAGCGAGGTGGGTGTGTCTGTGAAGGGGTGAGGTGGGATAGGTTTGTCTGTGATTGGGTGAGTGGGACGAGGTGGGGTTGGTTTGTCTGTGTTTGGTTGGGTTGAGCGAGGTGGGTGTGTCTGTGAAGGGGTGAGGTGGGATAGGTTTGTCTGTGATTGGGTGAGTGGGACGAGGTGGGGTTGGTGTCTGTGATTGGTGAGGGTGAGTTTGGTTATATAGCGACTGTGATCAGGTGAGTTTAGCAGAGCGTGTCTGTGGTTAGGTGATTTGGGTTAGGTGTGTTCGTGATTGGGTAAGTTGAGCAAGGAGGCGGTGGATGCGTCTGTGTTTAGGTGAGTTGCGGGTTAGGTTTTTTATTACCCTGGATTGGCGAATTTTCGCGGATTTTGTTGGCACGGATATGTATGGCTTTATTTCACGCCAGCAGAGATAAAAGCCCCCAAAATCAATTTGATAGAGAGGAAGTTAGGAGATTGCGTTCCGACAGTCCGACAAAACAGCCCCTTCTGCTTCCAGAAATACGACAGTGAAAGTAGCGCTGACTCAACAACCTGTCAACGTCGTCAGGGACATCCAAAGTAGCCCTGTTGCAACGACTGCACCTTAGATCACGTCGCGTGTAGCAGCGTGCCGTGGCAATGTTACCGATTGATTTAATGGCGTCCGTTGCTGGCGTTGTCGACATCGCTGTCAGTTAGTCGATTTAACAAGCAGGTTGATATAACCTTTCTGGAAATATCTCCAGACAGCGTTATATGGAACTCGGTGGAACATGCAGGAAACAAGAACCCAAGTAATCACTTCCGTCCAGCGAGAGCCCACAGGGTCTCCGGCCAGGAAATCATACCGAGTTATGGCATAGAGCCATCACATTTCTACATGCCGGGTCAAAGTGCGGGCCAAGTTGACCGCTCAGAGCCAAACATGACCTGGTCTGGCGTTATTGAAAATCGACCCAGAAATAAATACCAAGATATTGTATGGATAACATACCATTACGATGTCTGAGAAGAACTCGTTACTAAGAAAACTATGGTCTTGCCAAACATAAACATATTAATATGACATTATCTATGCCGAAGGAGTGAGTGAGTGAGTGATTGCGTGTGGTGAGTGAGTGAGTGCGTGAGTTGGAGTGAGTGAGTTGGAGTGAGTGAGTGAGTGAGTGAGTGAGTGGCTTCACCGCTTCATCAAAATTCCGGAACATCACGAATGGACATCGTATCTTAGTGGGATCGACTCGGGGTCTTATGCGTTTAACGCCTGGCCTACGCCCCCACCGGCTTAATGGTGTTCACCAGGGAATATAAGACATGCGTCACCTCGGGCTTTCCTCCCACATTAAGCCGACACGCCGTGATACAACATACTGTTCAAAGCGGCGGTAAATCCGACAATCTCATTCACTTATATCTTCACTTTTACTAACGATATTTTGTGTTTTACAGATCTTCCACCTTTTACTAAACACCACAGAGCCAGACTGAAAGTAGTTCCGGCAGAAGAGGTATTTCACTAGAATGAAATATCGATGCTATATTTTCATTTTCGTCTGGTATGCGAGATTTCCGGATTAACGACGTTTCATAGTAATCTAACGACTCTTTGACCCGTGGAGAAATTTTCATAGGTTCTTTGATAAATAAATGAAAACTTTCCAAGGAAAAGATTCATTTCTATCACAGGTGAAGTGAAGTGGTTGGTCAAAATGAGAAGAATGTCAGTGAGATAATTACACCAGTTTACAGTGGACCTCCTGTCTGTTAATCAGTGACTGTGACAGAATATACTCGCACCCCTAGCATGTCACGGACAGGTGCCCCCTTCTCCTCCCCGCCCAAACTGTCACGATCCTTCTTTGTTGCAAAGTCAACATTTTCTTCGTAGGCGGTCACTCGGCTACGGACAGGGTCAGATATGCCGAAAAACTGGACAGGTCGGATTAAAATGTCTGGACTTTAATCAGATCCAAGTCACGTCAAATCTAACGTGATTGTCATGGTAAACTCCGTTCCGACTATCTTGCTATACAGCTTTAATTGCGTTTTGAATCTCCCCATTGTTACCGCAGGGAAGCCCGTTGGCCAGTCTTGGCCATGAGGAGGAGAGCGTTTAGCCATTAATTCAGTAAATTTAGATTGAAATGATTTCTGTGACTCTTATTGTTAAGGGAGAATGGTCAATTTGAGATGTTATTTGTAAATTCCTCATTGTAATTAAATCAATTACTGTTTCCTACATGGCTTTTGTCCGTTGATGGTATACTGGCCCAGACTGTCTGTGATCAAGCTGTGTCCTATTAGTGCGCGCGCCCACATGCGTACGTATAATCCTCACAAGTACCAGTAATCTCGTCATTAAACCACAGAATAAAATCAGCTCGTTAAGGAAAACACAACAGTCTCCTTGAAAGCCAGGAATGTATATGGTGCCACCCCCTTCCCCCACAGCCCCCCGCCCCCCTCTAAATCCCTAATACCATCTAGTTTTTCACTCTCATTGCACACCCCTTAATCCCGAATACTACTTAACAACACAAAAACATTAAGAAATAGGTGCGATTTGAAGTTAAATTCCTGGATATATATAAAGAAAATAATAAAACGTATAAAGGAAATATTTGCGTACACCATTGTTGTCTTTTAACTATTTAATCAGCGCACTAAAGACGATTTTATTTGCGTCCCGCGTACCGCATTGCTGAGACGTATGCCCTGTAAATAGACCCCAATCCCGTATACCATTATGGGGCCGCTGGTGAGTGATCGAAAGCGTCACTTTTCAACTGTTTACCACGATGTGAAACACATGCACAAAGTTACTATCATAATCATAATCGCTTTAACGAGCTCAGCTTTAATGTGTATGTATAGTCCAATGTTATATAGTTGTACGGATTGAAAAATATGGCAAAGTGAGTGAGTGAGTATGGTTTTACGCCGCTTTTAGCAATATTCCAGCAATATCACAGCGGGGGACACGAGAAATGGGCTTCACACATTGTACCCATGTCGGGCATCGAAGCGGGGTCTTCGGCGTGACGAGCGATCGCTTTAACCACTGGGCTACCCGACCGCCAAAATATGGCAAAGGTAGTAAAGTGGTTACTGCGCTTCTCGACATTTTGATCTGCCATATTTGAACTTTAAGGTGTGATTATGCAGCCACGTTACATGCACGTACATATTTTAGTATCAGCCAGCCAATTTGAATCGAAATACTGTTGGCGAGACAAGCAACTCAACTTGAATTTTCTACAATTTGGTTACACTGTGCGAAGAAATAAGAATGTTGCAACACTTAGTTAACAATGTATACGTTCTTGAAACTGCAACCTCAGCCAGACAACCATTGATGGTCAGGCACCCATGTGGGCATCAAACCGACTCCAAGGAAGTCTGACGTGAGGGTTGCCATCGTGACCCTGCAGTCATAGTGGACAGAGGAATCTTTGAGTTTCATGCCTTCATGAATAATTTAACCTGAAACATGTGTGAACGTTACCACTGAATCTCAACCTATCATTCATTCAAATGACAAGTCGTGAATAGAAACATCAAATGTTAAAACGGCGTAAAACACAAGTCACGCACGCTGAACATCATGTGAAAAATGCTTCTTCTGTTCAGAAAACATAAAACAGTGGCCATGTTCTATACCCCTTCCTTAGCACAAGGACTACCGTAACTCTATGTCAGTATAGGTGAAGATCCGGTGTAGAAAAGGTCTTCAGCAACCCTTGCTTGCCCTAAAAGGCGTCTATGCTAGTCGTAAGAGGCGACTAACGGGATCGGGTGGTCACGCTCGCTGAATTGGTTTATGCATGTCATCGATCCCAATTGCGTGGATCGATGCTCATGATGTTAATAACTGGATTGTCTGGTCCAGACTCGATTATTTACAGACGGCCGTCATATAGCTGGAATATGGCTGAGTGCGGCGTTAAACAACAAACAAACAAACAAACATTGTCAGTAGAGGACCACTAGGTATATTGATCGACTTGTAGAACGCGGCCCTTGGTATCTAACTCGACTGTCCGCGCTATTCCACGGGCACCAGGATCCGTATTTTTTTCCGGAAAGAACTCGAGGGTGTTTTTCACAACAATGTTCTTTTTACACTCAAGACTCTGGTTGTTCCTGTTTGCGAACTTGAAAAGGTGGAAGAATGGTTTTGGATGATACATAGAATATCACTCTCCTGGTAAAAATCGGCGTGAGATTCTTTATTTTTATGTTTACATCATCATACAGACGAACAGTTGACGGACAGTCGAGCTGGCAAATCGGCGAGAGAACTGACCGAAAGAACAGACGGGTGATAGGGCTTTGGTGAACCAACGAACGCAGAACAAACGGAACGGACAGATTCGTGTGCGAGTGAGTGAGTGATTTTTGATTGTTTGTTAATTTGTTGTTTTACGCCACATTCATATGACGGCGGTCTTTAAATAATCGACCAGACAATCCAGTGATTGATATCATGAGCATCAATCTACGCAACTGAGATACGATGACATGCATCAACCAAGTCAGAGAGCCTGACACCCGATCCCGTTAGTCGCCTCTTACAAGCATGGTATGCTAACTCTTATCTTCACGGGAGTGAGTGCGTGCGTGCATGCGTGAGTGAGTGAGTGAGTGATTCGAACCTATGTTTTCAGTATGTCGAGCGAACGCATTAACAATCTGGCTTATAACTAATGGAGAGATACAGAGTTAAAGTGACAAAGAAGAACAATGTGGAAGCGATTCGTCCAGAGTCACTGCAGTCGAAGTAGATTATCAATGTGAGAGAGTGAGTATGTTTTTACGCCGCGTTTAGCAATATTCCAGCAGTATCAAGGCGAGACACACCAGAAATTGGCTGCACACATTGTACCCATGTGGAGGAATCGAAGTCTGGCCTTCGGCGTGACGACCGCAGGATTATGACAGATGCTAAATCAACTTTAGTCCTTAAACGACGGCGCTGGACCAAAGCCTGTTCGTAAAACTAAAATGAAATAAGCGCATAAAATACAAACTGTTAATATGCTTTTGCTAGGTGGCGTTTTCTCATGAAAAGAGTCTATTAGATACGCGGCAAATATACGCGCTTCATTTAGGGAGGTTTACCGTTTAAACGTTGTTAGTCTGTTTTAGGCCAACAAGAGTATTGTCCCCTGGACGCAGCACGCACACAGCATTTTATTGGCGTCTTGAGACCTTGACGTGAAACAGCCTACAGCCGGCGTGTGTTCATATCATGAGCCCACAGTTTAATACCCATGTTTAACTAACTTGCAAGTTCTTAAATGCAGGTGAAGTGAATAAATAGTACAAACAGTTCAACGTTCTACTTGAAGACTGATTGTCTGGTCCAGACTCGATTATTTACCGACCGCCGTCATATAGCTCAGCTGGAATATTGTTGAGTGCAGCGATAAACAACAAACAAACAAACAAACAAACAAAACTTCAAGACTAAAGCCCTGTAAACAATTACTGCTTTAAACAATCATAGGAACACACAATAATCGTGTTCAGTTTACATGTATTAAAAATGAGTGTAGCTCTAGTTTATTCGTCTTGCAATATGAGTATCAAATATTTTAAGCAAAGTATAGTTTTAAAATAACAAATGTCAATATTCTCCAGTTGAATGCCGATGAACATGCAGTATCCCCGTGTTATGGATTTTCGGATGCTAAAGAAACCTCGTAGTTTTCTCTCTAATCACATGAACAACTTAAAACATCTCATACACTTATAAAAGACAACTTTCTCTTAAAAACAAGCCTTCATCTGAGTATTTGCAATGTCTGTGTGATGCTGCATCCCCCGTTATAGCGCGCGTAATCGCGATAAACATGGCCGTCCGAAAACGTATGACGTGAGAAAACCTATGATCCGACGATATGCTCATTGTTACGGAGGAATCTGTGGGTGACAGGGACTACCGGCCAAAATCTAGTTTACCTTTTCCTTCATTTGGTCAACTCCGTGGGTACCCGGGTGATGTTAGGCCCCAAGTGCCGCGTGCCTATCTCAAGAGCAGACTAAAATGTATTGTGTTAAACAGCTGTATATCACATATCTAACTGCATGTCATCGTGTCGTGTCGTGTCGTGTCTCGTTGCTCATGCCATTAGTCATTGGTGAAGATTTGTATAGATGCCGCTGCGACATAGCTAGAGTTTTGTTGACTATGTACAGCGTAAAACAACAAACAAACAGAATAAGTGGTTTAGTGTGTGTATTTTATGCGAGGGAACACGGGCTTTCCTCCCACATTAAATTGGCCGCGATATAACTAAAATATAAACATATTTCATTTGGTCCAGGGATGTAAATACTATGTTTGCCTTTATCCATTAAGTAAGGCTGAAAAAAATTAGTGTTAACATCAATTCCTTTACAACGGTATACATTCGCAGTACTCCAAGACACACCTATTTCAAGTGGGTACGAGAATATTGCGTTACAACATAAACCAGTTTGAACTTTGACACAACATAACCCATTGTAACCAATCATAGGGATAGGATGACGCACAATCACCCATTGTAACCAGTCATAGGGACAGGATGACACACAGTCACCCATTGTAACCAGTCATAGGGATATGATGACACACAATCACCCATTGTAACCAGTCATAGGGATAGGATGACGCACAATCACCCATTGTAACCAGTCATAGGGACAGGATGACACACAGTCACCCATTGTAACCAGTCATAGGGATATGATGACACACAATCACCCATTGTAACCAATCATAAGTATAGGATGACACACAATCACCCATTGTAACCAGTCATAGGGACAGGATGACACACAGTCACCCATTGTAACCAGTCATTGGGATATGATGACACACAATCACACATTGTAACCAACCATAGGGATAGGATGACACACAATCACACATTGTAACCAACCATAGGGATAGGATGACACACAATCACACATTGTAACCAATCATAGGGATAATATGACACACAATCACCCATTGTAACCAATCATGGGGATAGGATGACACACAATCACACATTGTAACCAGTCATAGGGATAGGATGACACACAATCACCCATTGTAACCAATCATGGGGATAGGATGACACACAATCACCCATTGTAACCAGTCATAGGGATAATATGACACACAATCACCCATTGTAACCAATCAATGGGATAGGATGACGCACAATCATACATTGTAACCAATCAATGGGATAGGATGACACACAATCACCCATTGTAACCAATCATCGGGATAGGATGACGCACAATCACACATTGTAACCAGTCATAGGGATAGGATGACGCACAATCACCCATTGTAACCAATCATCGGGATAGGATGACGCACAATCACCCATTGTAACCAATCATCGGGATAGGATGACACACAATCACCCATTGTAACCAGTCATAGGTATAGGATGTCACACAATCACCCATTGTGACCAATCATCGGGATAGGATGACACACAATCACTCATTGTGACCAATCATCGGGATAGGATGACACACAATCACCCTTTGTGACCAATCATCGGGATAGGATGACACACAATCACCCATTGTAATCTCCCGATCCCAATTCATCGTTCCCTAACTGAGAGCCCTATTCAAACCAGGAATCCCCACAAATGGTAAGTTTATGAATAAGGATAGTTGTTCAATTTTTTTACCATTCTTCACTCCCCTATCTTAAAAAGCAAACAGGGTTTAAATGTAAAAATAACACGTCAGGTCAGTCGTTTATATTTTGTTTGAGTATGGTAAAGTATATTTATCATACAGACATTCTTATCTGGGGATCGAAAGCTCTGGAGGAAAATAGCGGTGTAGTTATGTATCTTCTGGAGCTACACGAGGTGTAATTATGATAGCCGAGTAAGGTGATACGAAACCTACAGGTTACGGTAAACAGCTTGAATGACAACGGTGGATTGACAACATAGAGTTAATCCACGTGGGTTGTGGATTTATCTATGGTTAGGAATTTAATTTATTGAGATCGTTTGCAAAGTGTTTATTTTCGGAGGTTGATGGTTGGTGTTATGTAATTAATTTATATTGTACTTTTGTTTCGGGTGACATATTATAAATACATTTGTGTAATTTCAGAATGTTAATTAACAATTGTAGAGAAAGATACATGGTTTTGTACTTCTCGGGCGGGGTTTTATCCCTTGACTAAATAGTGACCTAAAATTATCTTTTACGACCGCTTCGGTTCATAAACGCAATTCTTATACATTCTATCTGTTATGTTAGCCAACATTAGATCCACAATAGGCTCTTTGGCTCATCTCTGTTTTTCTGGAGTGAATGAGTTTGGTTTAGCGTCGCTTTAAACAGCCATAAAGTTATATCACGGCGTGGGTGCTTAATAACTGACAGAAAGTCCAAAGCACCGTAGGTCTGAAACGTTCTTCTCGTACCTACTTGTATACAACAGATGTAATTCAAAATTAATATATCGTTTTCAGTTTCATCAAAATCAATAAATTCGGTATCGTGTCACTGGATTATCTGGCCCATCGCGTGAATTTCTGGTTTATCTACAGTCTGCCGTCGCATGGCAGGAGTACTGTGATCGGCGTTAGACAACAAACAAACACTCACTTCGTTATGCCAACTGTGTGAGTGGCGGGTGCTGCCGGTAGAGCAGGCCATGCTAACCCTTTTAGTTGGTTGGTTGGTTGGTTTGTTGTTTTACGCCGCACTCAGCAATATTCCAGCTATATGACGGCGGTCTGTAAATAATCGAGTCTGGACCAGACAATCCAGTGATTGATATCATGAGCATCGATCCACGCAATTGGGATCGATGACATGCATTAACCAAGTCAGCGAGCCTGACCACCCGATCCCGTTAGTCGCCTTTTACGACAAGCATAGTCGCCTTTTATGACAGCTAACCCTTTTAGCGAACACCTGGTGTCAACACTAATGTTCAGTGTTCCATGTTACACAGTTCACCAGTCTTTTGTTGTTTACGCCCAGTGAATCTGTTTCGGTGGATAATCGAGACTGGTTATTCTCTGGCGTTGACGTTTTATATTCAAAGAGGCTTGTGCTGTCAAACCAAGGATCACAATCAGAATACAACTGGGAGTCGAACCTGAATCTGAAACCATTGGGCCACCTTTGCCACTATTTTGTTCTGGAATATTTGAAACTTTAGATTACAAAGGTCATAGCAACATGATAAAGACGATCTGCGAAAAAGAATATGAAAAATACCCCGTGACTATTTCATCCTGATGGAACGGACACAGCAGGGTTAAAAGCAATCTCAATAAAATCACATCTTCTTCCGCTAAACAAAGATCTGAGGACATCCAATTACGGGTCACGTCAGAACGACCTTTCATCCGACCAATCAGGGCGTCGCTTTCCGGATGAGGAAAGTGACAATCGGAATGTGCTTTCTGATCATGCAACCTCGAAAAGTTTAAGTCGGGGTGTTCCGAACGACAGTCACGGGTTTTACGATCCGTCGTCTTTCTGTCGCGTCAGTGGGATAAACATTTGAACGGAAGAGACATAATTTGCATTACCTGTGGGAAGCACTGCCATACAATCTAGGCCATCTTTTAGACATTCCTGTATGTTCCTTTGTTCAGTTTTCAAATTTTGAATCGAGAACTTTGTCAAAATATTTTTTAAAGCGTAGTCACCAGTTTGAAACTAGTGCCTATCGAGAAAGCTGCTTTCTGATTGGCTAATGTCGACTTTCTGTTAGTCATTTCATTGGTCGGTCAAAGTTCGCGAAAGGTCGTTCTGACATGACCCGTAATGGGATGTTCTCAGATCTTTCTTTAGTCTGTTTAATTGGATTGATTAAAAAATAAATGATCAAACAACCCATGAAATCGTATGATCTAATTCAAAATCGGAATTCCGGGATGAATTCTGGATGTTCCGTTGTTGAGATCATCATAGAATAACACTTACTCTGGGAAACATTTCTTCAAAACCTAAGATAGATAGACCTTTCCTACTAAACTGTTTTCATACAAGGAACTAGACTTGGGTTAGTTTGTTCTAGCTTTGCCTAGGCCTTTTGGTAAAAGGTAATTTAAAACATTTAAATTGTTTGATAGGCATTACTTAGAAGTTGACGGGTGACAAGGTAGACAGTCTTGCTTGACAACAGTATAAGGATCTATACCGAAACGTCGCTTTTTACAGTATTAAAGAAGTTGTTATCCATAAAATTGTGTCTACCTTGTAATTTAAAACAGATATGTTCCACAATCATGGCGCAGGAATAGGATCACCATGCACAGCTTACGTTTCATAGGTTTCTGTGGAGACGCTGGACATGTTATATGTTACAGCAGATGCACAGAACAGGGAACGAAGCTCGCGCTTTGACGTAAATCTTGCATGGACTTCCAGTTAAGGTTCCTGTGAAGATCCGGGGTAGAAAAGGTCTTCAGCAACCCATGCTTGCCGTAAAAGGCGACTATGCTTGTCGTAAGAGGCGACTAACAGGATCGGGTGGTCAGGCTCCCTGACTTGGTTGATGCATGTCATTGATCCCAATTGTGTGGATCGATGCTCATGATGTCAATCACTGGATTGTCTGGTCCTGGCTCGATTATTTGCAGATCGTCGTCATATAGCTGTAATATTGTTGAGTGCGGCGTTAAACAACAAACAAACAAACAAACAAACAAACATCCAGTTAAGGTGAGCTAGACATGCTGCCGGTCATGATTACGTCATGCTACCCATGTGAATGGGAAGTCGCAACATGCTATCTTCTTGACACCCGCTCACAACTGCTTGTGTGTTGAGCAGACGCCAGTCGGCTGTTTGCGGTCGGCGGTAACACGAGAAACTTCAAACAAAGTCCAAACATTATTTCCAGTGGGCAATGGACGGTATGGCCAAACCACGTTTGACAAATGAATCTAAACCCTTTCTTTTGTTTCTCGAAGAGGTTGCGTGGTTGCACAATGGGAAAGTCAAATACGTCCTTTCGATACATTGTACAGCTCGGCCAGTAATCCGGGCAACACTAGTGTGTCGACATATCGCGAATTGCTGACGATGGCCCCAGAACCGGGACTGTGTTCTCACACAAGTTCTGAATTCTCGCTTTATTTGTATATTTCTAGTACTTTCTTCTTAAACATAAAGATGAAAGAAAAACTCAGAAACGTAAGTAGCAAGTTCTGTGAGAACAAAGCCTTCGTTTCCGTGGTCGCCAGCAGCGGCGTCAGAGGATTTGCTGGACCACAACCTGATACTATCCGTGGTGTGAGTGAGTGAGTCGATGCGTGAGTGAGTCGATGCGTGTGTGAGTGAGTGAGTGAGTGACTTAGGTCTAACGCCGCTTTTAACATTATTCCAGTTATATCTCGGCGTGTCAGCTTAATGTGGGAGGTAAGCCCGAAGTGATGCAGGTCTCAGACGTTTACCACTTCGGTTAAACCCACGAGCACGGGTATGGTGCAGACAAACCTCGAAACTTAATCGGGGCGAACCGGGATTCGAACCCACAATCATAGGGTTCTGGCGTGCCCAAGGGGCAACTCTGCACAGCGAATCGCGGCGCCTAAGACGACTGGGCCACCCTTGCCCCCGAGTCGATGCGTAAAAGAGTTTTCGCTTGAGTCGATGCGTGAGAAAGTTTATGCTTGAGTGAGTCGATGCGTGAGAGAGTTTATGCGTGAGTTGATGCGTGAGTAGATGCGTGAGAGAGTTTACGTGTGAGTGAGTCGATGCGTGAGTGAGTTGATGCGTGAGTGAGTCGATGCGTGGATGAGTTCATGTGTGAGTGAGTTGACTTGGCAGTGAGTTGATGTGTGAGTTGATTGATGTGTGAGTGCCTTCATGCGTAAGTGAGTCGATGCGTGAGTTAATGCGTGGATGCGCGAGTGAGGTAATGTGCGAGTGAGTTGTCTTGCAAGAGAGTTGATGTGAGTTGATGTGAGTTGATGCGTGAGTGAGTTAATGTGTTAGTGAGGTAATGTGCGAGTGAGTTGACGTGTGAGTGAGTTGATGCGTGAGTGAGTTAATGCGTGGATGGGTTAATGCGCGAGGTAATGCGTGAGTGAATACGTGGATGTGTTAATGCGTGAGTGAGGTAATGTGCGAGTCAGTTGATGTGTGATTGAGTTGATGCGTGAGTGGGTTAATGCGTGGGTATATCTGCTCGCTTGAGGGAGCTAATGCGTGATTGAACTAGTGCGTCTGTGAGAGTGGACCAATCTTAAAGTGTGAATGACTTAGCCACTGGATATGTCATACCCATAGACCAACACAGTCTATGAAATCTTGTATTGCACAATGCACGTCTCTCTTTAAAAAAAACCCCCTTTTTTATGCTGATCGGAACAAGGCTATCTAGACATGCCTTTGTATCATCTACATTGGTTTTGATCAATTGACTGAAGCTACTTCAAAGTTATGGTATAGGATTATGAAGGGGAGCTAAACCCCGGGTCACTCTCAGAGCCATCCCTTCCAGTCTGGGTACAAGGCATTGCATTCAATGTGGCCCGTGAAGATGCGGGTTAAAATTGACCTTCAGAAACCATGTTTGTCGTAAGAGGCGACTAATGGGATCGGGTGGTTAGGCTCGCTGACTTGGTTGATGCATGTCAACGTATCCCAATTGCGTGGATCGATGCTCATGATGTCAATCACTGGATTGTCTGGTCCAGGATCGATTATTTACAGACCATCGTCCTATTGCTGGAATATTGCTGAGTGCGGCGTTGAACAACAAACAAACAAAGCATTCGATGTGCACGTTCAAGTAATTTATCTCGCCCTTCAATGGACGCCTGCGCGTACCCATCGTTTCATCTATTTACGTACAGTTTCCAAATGAGTTTCTAATTCAAATGAAAAACCAACAGATCGATTAATTAGGACTTATATTTAAATATATTTACCTATATTTACCGATATCGGGCGTTAAACAAAGCGACATGCACCCTAATAGACGGAAACCAGTCTATGTGGGAAGTAGAGCATAAGTGAGTGAGTGAGTTTGATTTTACGCCGCTTTTGGCGCTATTGAAGCAGTATCACGGCGGGGGACACCAGAAATGAGCTTCACACATTGTAACCCTGTTGGGAATCAAACACGGGCCTTTGGCATTGAACAACTTGGCTACTCCACCGCCTTCTTCAGCGGGAAGGGGTGGTCGGGTAGCCTAGTGGTTAAAGCGTTCGCTCGTCACGCCGAAGACCTGGGTCCGATTCCCGACATGGGTACAATGTGTGAAGCCCATTTCTGGTGTCCCCCGCCGTGATATAGCTGGAATATTGCTAAAAGCGGCGTAAAATCATACCCACTCACTCACTTGAGCGGGACATTCGAGACAACGTACGTACAAAACAGTCGCGTGATATATTGGATTCAATTAGACCTAATTCTTGTGGGATCAGATATACTTTGTAGTGGTGGCAAAATATAATTGTAACAAAACATCAATAGACGAATAACTTCATTAAAAAAGCATAAGCTGTAGAAAAAAATAATCCCCATACAAATGAGATGTAAAGGTCACCCGGTTTACGCCAGTCTGCTTCGGAGACGTATTGAGTTTCTATAATTCACATTTCCATACCAGGGTGTGTCGCCATGCAATTTGAATAATGCACAAAACGTATAAAGATCGTTTTGAAAGACATCAAGCTACTTTGTTTTCACAACACAGCTGGGCCCAGCACAGATGGGGACACCCATTGATACAATGTATCAGGATCTTAACTTCCACTTCAGTATCGTCAAGACAACAGGAAACACAACTATCGAATGTCGCTATCCCTGGGCAATGTCCTGAAAGAGCGATCTGTTACCTTGTCGGACACGTGCCTGCTACGGGCGGTTTCAGTCGACAGGGACAAATTGGGGGCTCCATTTTGAATAATGTCTTGAGGTATATTGATCTGTGTGATATAGATCAGTATCGTTTAATCATGTCGAAAGAGGTCATTGTGCGTGAGAGAGGTGACCCCGGGGGTCAGTGTGGAAGTTGAGACACTTTAAGCTGTGTTAACTGTGATACATCTGGTTTGGTTAAGGGACGTGTGTGTGTGTGTGTGTGTGTGTGTGTGTGTGTGCGTGCGTGCGTGCGTGCGTGCGTGCGTGTGTGTCTCTTTTAGTTTCTAAGTGTGTTTGTGTGTGTGTGTGTGTGTGTGTGTGTGTGTGTGTGTGTGTGTGTGTGTGTGTGTGTGTGTGTGTGTGTGTGTGAGAGAGATAAAGATTATCACTGGGGGCTCAATGTTAGTGTGTGTTTAGGGTGGGTGGGGATGGGGTAGGCTGGTTGTGTGTGTGGGGTGGGTGGGTGGGTGGGGGGGGGGGGGGGGTATGATTGTTTATATGGCTGTCTGTGTGTGCGTGTTCGTGTACGTGTTTGCCATTCTCTGTGTGTGTTCGCACACGTGTCTATATGTGTACATAAGTGTATGGACGTGTGTGCGTGAGCGTGTCTGTGTGTACGTGCGCTTGCGTGATGTATATCATGTGTAAGCTTGGCGTGGGAGGAAGCCAATTGTGTTTCATGTCCGAGGCGTTTGCCACATTAAGGAAACCAACAATCACGGAGATGCTGCTGATAAACTACATCTGGGACTCGAATAGATCCTAGGTTTCTTGTTTCTTGTGGGCCGGTGTGCATGCAACACCTGGTTTGTCTGGTCCATTACCCAAAGACCGTCGTGGCGCAAAACAACATTCATACACTCACTCGGAACCCAGGAGAAAACATATCACCAGAAACAAATAATAGGACGTTTGGAGTGGGTGAGTGAGTGAGTTTAGTTTTACGCCGCTTTTAGCAATATTCCAGCAATATCACGGCGGGGGACACCAGAAATCGGCTTCACACATTGTACCCATGTCGGGAATCGAACCCGGGTCTTCGGCGTGACGAGCTAACGCTTTACCCACTAGGCTACCCTAGGCTTCGGTTATTTTGTAACAGTTTCTTTCTTTCCATGCGTGTAGATCGTGGCTAAATGAACTACATGCAGTCGTTGATAGAGTCACCTCAGAGCCGTCAGCACGAGAAGATGGCCCTTCAATCTGAAAAATATATGCGCGTATTTTCAGTTAGTGAGTGAGTATGGTTGTACGTCGCTTTTAGCAATATTCCAGCAATATCACAGCGGGGGACAGCAATGGGCTTCACACATTATTCCCATGTGGGGAATCGGACCCGGATCTTTGGTGTAACCATAGGCTAGCCCACTGCCCCTATTTTCAGTCATGATTGACAAATTAAATAAACTGCCAGGCAAAAGATAGTATAACCTTGAAAATTCACTCTTCACTCTGCAATTTACTGTGTACTGTAAAATTGCGACTCCCATTGTACTTGAGACGTCATGTGCACGTCACCTGTTGTGAGATACTCATTAATATGATGCGTGTTTGTTTGTTGTTTAACGACGCACTCAGCAATATTCCAGCTTTATTACGACGGTCTGTAAATTATCGAGTCTAGACCAAACAATTCAGTGATTGATATCATGAGCATCGATCTACTTTTCATAATAAACATCATCAGAACCCAAACTTTAAATATTTCACATACATTTTTTCAGTAAATGCCTGTTTCATTTCAAACTATATACATTCGAGGAGAAAATATTTCAAGTGGGACCCTCCTTGTGCAGAGTCTGCAGAGACATCGTCAACAGGTGGTCCTTCGACCTCGGGGCTCGTCGTTTGTTAAATCAAATAACTGGATTGTGAACGCTGCAATTGTATAGAGTTGTGATTTAAGTGTGCAATAAAACGCAAGTTTATGGTGTTGTTTCACAATATGTTTCATACGGAGTCACGTGGTCGGATAAAAGAAGTCCGTGTTATCTTACTCCTTTATTATGACCCATGACGCCAGTTGTCCTACGCTGTTGTCGACCACCACGCCCAGTGCGGGCAGCACCTGGTGCCGTGTTGTTACTGTAGGTGGCGGGAGTGCAACTAGTGACAGTCCAGGGCCCTGCTCCACAGAACAAGAACAGTTATTTATTTACACTCAGGCCGGGATACTCGGCATATGAGGTACAATATCAACAGTATATACATAGTATATATACAAGGGATCTTAGTAAAACGATTGTCGTAGGTCTATCTGGTGTGGGAGCTACGATCGTCTAACCGCTAGGATCCCTTTGTGAAACACGGCCCTGCATGATCCCTTCTTATACCCCGTTCACATGCACAACATTTACTAACGTAAATTTGCACATGTGTCACTGTACATACGTGTCTATATGTAAATTTTCTATGCGTACACATGAAAATGATCTTAGGTGTGTAAATAAAGTATGTAAACTTTGTAAGGCACACATATTCGTCAGTCTGTCTACGACTTTCAACACAAAACAGGTTGTTTTCCAATCAAAGTTGAATGTAACTTCACTGAAAATGTTCGCGTGAAGCAGCATGTGTTTGATTTAATTTGTACACAAAGTTTTGACTCATTGAAACCAAAAGAAAACACCCTCCGCTCAACTCTGTATATACGCATAAAAGTTGGCAACTGTTGACAACTTGTTTTGTGTTGACAAAAGAACAGGGAGACAAGCATGAGGTACTGGGTACCTATTCTGCCCCAGAATCCCACAGGGAGGCAAGCATGAGGTACTGGGTACCTATTCTGACCCAGAATCCCACAGGGAGACAAGCACGAGGTACTGGGTACATATTCTGTCCCAGAATCCCACAGGGAGGCAAGCATGAGGTACTGGGTACCTATTCTGCCCAAGAATCCCACAGGGAGGCAAGCATGAGGTACTGGGTACCTATTCTGCCCAAGAATCCCACGGGGAGAAAAGCATGAGGTACTGGGTACCTATTCTGCCCCAGAATCTCCACAGGGAGACAAGCATGAGGTGCTGGGTACCTATTCTGACCCAGAATCTCCACAGGGAGACAAGCATGAGGTGCTGGGTACCTATTCTGACCCAGAATCTCCACAGGGAAACAAGCATGAGGTACTGGGGACCTATTCTGCCCCAGAATCCCACAGGGAGGCAAGCATGAGGTGCTGGGTACCTATTCTGACCCAGAATCTCCACAGGGAGACAAGCATGAGGTACTGGGGACCTATTCTGCCCCAGAATCCCACAGGGAGGCAAGCACGAGGTACTGGGTACCTATTCTGCCCCAGAATCCCACGGGGAGGCAAGCATGAGCTACTGGGTACCTATTCTGCCCCAGAATCCCACAGGGAGGCAAGCACGAGGTGCTGGGTACCTATTCTGCCCAAGAATCCCACAGGGAGACAAGCACGAGGTACTGGGTACATATTCTGCCCCAGAATCCCACAGGGAGGCAAGCATGAGGTGCTGGGTACCTATTCTGCCCCAGAATCCCACAGGGAGGCAAGCATGAGGTACTGGGGACCTATTCTGCCCCAGAATCTCCAGTGGGAGACAAGCATCAGGTACTGGGTACCTATTCTGCCTCAGAATCCCACAGGGAGACAAGCATGAGGCACTGGGGACCTATTCTGACCCAGAATCCCACGGGGAGACAAGCATGAGGTACTGGGGATCTATTCTGCCCCAGAATCCACGGGGAGACAAGCATGAGGTACTGGGGACCTATTCTGCCTCAGAATCCCACGGGGAGACAAGCATGAGGTACCGGGGTCCTATTCTGCCCCAGAATCCCACGGGGAGACAAGCATGAGGTACTGGGGACCTATTCTGCCCAAGAATATCCACAGGGAGACACGCATGAGGTACTAGTGACCGATTCTACCCCAGAGTCCCAAGAGGAGACAAGCATGAGGGTAATGGTGACCTCTTCTCCCCCGGGATTCACCAACTGCCGACATAATGAAACCAGCTGGCATGACTACATGTTGAAGTCCCTTGTGGAGCATCACCAGTATCTACCGAAACGTTGTGTGCGTGAGGACGAAATGAACCGGCGTCGGTGTCACGGAAACAAAGTTCAAACGGAACGTTGCTTGCGGCACTGCTAATAGTAGAAACGATTTGAGATAAAATCTAACAACGAAAAATAACAACAATTCTTTTCAAAAGATGATTGAGGGTTGGCAAAACTGTCACACAGTTCCTGACACACTATAATAATGCCTGGTCACATGCACGCATTTACCCCAGGGGAAAAATGTACCCTGAGGGGTAGATTTCGTCATATAAACCTGGGTTTTTTAAATTTACCCGAACTCGATAGGTGGAGCAAATTTCGTACAACTATGGGATACATTAACCCTTGGGAGTAAAATACACCCTGGGGCAAAGTAGTGCATGTAAGCTAGGCTTAAGACTAGACTAACTGTGAAACGAACACTATTTTAAGATTTAAATGTTTCATCTATAATAATATAATTGAAACAGGAAAGTCTTTTCAATTTCAGCCTGAAACTAAAGAAACGTAGACATGCAAAAGTATTGTAATCTTCCTTGGAAATGTTCTGCTATTTCTTTTTCGGGGTCTGTATGCGAGACTACGGTGTAAAAATAGTTAGTGAGTGAGTTGTGTTTAACGCCGCAGTATTCCAGTTATATCACAGAGTGTCAGCTTTATGTGGGAGGAAGGCCCGAATTGATGCACTTCGGTGAAACCCACGAGCACGGGTATGGTGCTGACAAACCTAGAAACATAATCGGGGCGAACCGGGATTCAAACCCACAATCATAGGTTTCTGGCGTGCCCAAGGGACGCAACTCTGCACAGGGAATGGCGGCGCCTTAGACGACTGGGCCATCCGTGCCCCTACAGTAAAAGGTAACTGTGCTTCATATAATGTGGTGTAAATGTTCTGTTATTGAAAGTAACAACATAATATTCGCTCATTCGTCTGATCAATGTTGTCACAACAAAACCCATACCTGGTAACAGGCGACAGAGCGACACGCCCTAAAAGTGGGGCGGTGTAACAACTCTATTAATGATGTCAGACATTGACACAGCAGTGGCGGCGGCGGCGGCGTATTGAACTAGACACTAGACACTAGATGATTGAAAACAACCTGGGGGATGTTGTTCTAAACATATACCAAAGATTGGCCCAACTGAACATGCGTTACTGACTGGTTCTGGTACTGTCGTAGGCGTGGGCTCATCACATCCCAGATATGTTCTATGGGGGAGAGGTCTGGAGAAACAGCCGGCCATGGCAGTACAGCAATGATACAACACGTGCAATGCATGGGCGGGCATTATTCTGCTGCAACGTGACGTAACGTCCCTGCATTTTCACAAAGGGTAGAACATGATATCGAAATATGTCGTCCTAGTAGCGTATGCCATATAAATTGCCATTAACAATGATGAGTTGTGTTCTCCCACGAGATGTGATGCCACCCTATACCATTACACTTTCAACCCCCAAAATGACGACTTTAAGAACGCAAGCGTCGCTTTAACGTTCTCATGGATATCTGTAGGCCTTTGCACGACCATCAGAGCTATCCAGAAATATCTGTACTAATCTGTGAACAGTATACTGTCCCATCCTTGTCTTCTGAACCTCAGGTGCTGTCTACACCAAGCTAGGCGTACCTGACGGTGGTGATGAAGCAGAACTGGGCGTATCGCTGGACGTCGGGCGGACGTTGTGCCCCCTCAACCGGTTGCGTACGGTTCTACCGCTAATTGATCTCAACCAAGGAATTGTTCGAGCTGTTAATATGGCAATTTGGTATCGATTCCATAAATGCACCAACTGAATACGGTTGTCATGTTGACGTGACGTCACACGTGGACGACGGGCACGTGGCACGTGAGTGTTGCCCTGCTATTGTTTGTTGTTTAACGCCGCACTCAGAAATATTTCAGCCATACGACGGCGGTCTGTCAATAATCGAGTCTGGACCAGACCATCCAGTGATTGACATAATGAACATCGATCCACGCAAATGGGGTACGATGACATGCACCAACCAAGTCCGCGAGTCTGACCCCCCGATCCCGTTGATCGCCTCTTACGACGCATCGCTTTTTACGTATTCAGGTTGCTGAAGACCTTTTGTACCCCGGATCTTTAAGGGTCATAGATTCAAAACCATGTGTTATCATGCTTACTCCCAGAGCTAAAATTGTTCGCCGTGCATGAACATGCACATGTAAATTGTGAATCAAGAGGAGATGTCTTCATGAATATTCATTGAAAGATGCATTAATTTCAGAATAATGTTTTTGGTATTTAACTTTTTGTTAAGCATAGTTACGTTTTCCCGAAGGTATATAATGGAAATGTTTTTCCAGTTAGTTTGTAAAGTTGTTTGTTGAGTCGGCAATATCCCCTGTTCCCGAGGCAGGGGAGATAACTGACTGTAAAAGTCCAGTTTCCACTCTTGCCGAACTTGACTGAAATTCGGAACGGAACGTCACCAGTGGTTATTACGAGTTATGCCCCTTTCACGTCCCTCCTATTGACCAATCAGATTACACCACTCATATCACTTGCGACCGCCTCCGTGGTCTAATGGTAGAGCGTCCGCCCGGAGAGCGGAAGGTCCGGGGTTCGATCCCCGGCCGCGTCATACCAAAAGACGTTAAAAGATGGTACTTGTTGGTACCCTGTCTGGCGCTCGACATTAAGGGGCTAAAACAAGAACTGGTCGGCTCGGAGTCAGTATACTGTGTCTGAGTGGGGTATTCATGTTAAACTGTGGCATGGTATCTCAGTGTGCTAGCACTATAAATCGGCATCAGTCCGGACTAGTACAAGCAGCCACACACACACACATACATGCACGTCGCTATATAAGTTCAATAATCTTGGACGCGACGTTAAACCCCATTTCACCTCACCTCACCTCATATCACTTGCATTTGCTTCAAACAAAATGGCGGCGCCCAGTCAAGACGATCTGATCGATAATCAAGATCTATATTGAAATAAAATTTGTCTTACTTCGCGAAGTGCATCAAATCACGTGAGCACTTTGATTAAAAACATGAAATGATTTGGAAAATATCTGTTGAATGAGTGAGTTTGGTTTAACGTTGCATTGAACGTCACTTGATTAAAAACATGAAAAGGTTTGGAAAATATCACCGAAATCTGCACGGCAGTTTTATCAACCGGATGTCAATTTCGTTACTCGATTTTGATTGGACTATGCATAGACTCGTTAGTCTAGACAAAACATAACTCCATAAAAGCAGTCAAGTTCGGCAAGGGCGGAAAGCACTGGAAACTGGATTTTTAACTCATTTTTAGCCAGTTAACTCCCTTGCCACGGGAAGATGGCAATATCCCATCTGTATGAGGACGGGAGTGATTCCTAGACTGGAATGCGGGAAGCATGAGCAACGCCACTGGCCAGTCATTATGCCTGTCATTGGATGCTGGACATGTTACCTTCTCCTGGATCTCCATTCCAGGGTACATAATAGAATGGATATATAATACCCTTGATAAATGAAGATGATCTGCAGTACATTCGAACACCATTTAAGTGAATAGTAGAACACTTGAAATATACTGACACAGATACCTAGTTTTGTAGTGTTTGTTTGGGATTAAAGATTCATTGTATATCCTTGCGGGTATATATTTATCATATATACGTCCCAGGGCGGGGTTAGAATGACGTCATCTCCAGCGCCACCTGGCGGAGTGACTGCCAGGGTCAGTGCTATGAGGAGTAGCGTGACTCACCCAACGCGGCTGAAGAGCTAGGGGAAATGTCAACTTTTGCTGTTTTATATACATCTACATCGTGAGTCACGTGATGGGATCTCAGATAAAATACAAAGACTGGTTATGTAGCGTTACAAGTCAGAGCAACAGGCGTGTAAGCATCGACCAGGAAGTGTTCTCCAGACTAATACAACGCGGCACTTGTGGTGGACAGGAAATTAGTTAAGGCTCAAGTACAGATTTCACGCATTACACAGAATTAATCGACATCACGCATATACAACAGCGTGGACACACGTTATAACTCTGTAATACTATTGGCAAAGCTTCGGACTATGAGTGTGTGTGAATGAGTGGGTGTTTTTGGGTGATTGCGTGAGTGAGTTGGGTTTAACGTTGCACTGAACATTATTTGAATTATATAAATGTATTTCATTGCATGTGGTGACACAATGGTACAATCAGATAGTGAAACAATATTATAGTGACGTCATGATATGATTATTTATTTTATACTTCAGTTTGAAAGACTGAGTGATATAATATACTTCACCGTGAAGACGCAGTTTTCTGAAGTTGAGAAAAGTGATATTTTCATTGCAGTGAACATAGCACATGATATTTTATTGCAGTGAACACAACACATGATATTTTACTGCAGTGAACATAACACATGATATTTTACTGCAGTGAACATAACACTTGATATTTTACTGCAGTGAACATAACACATGATATTTTACTGCAGTGAACATAACACATGATATTTTACTGCAGTGAACACAACACATGATATTTTACTGCAGTGAACATAACACATGATATTTTACTGCAGTGAACATAACACATGATATTTTACTGCAGTGAACATAACACATGATATTTCACTGCAGTGAACATAACACGTGATATTTTACTGCAGTGAACATAACACATGGTAGTTTACTGCAGTGAACATAACACATGATATTTCACTGCAGGTAACATAACACTTGATATTTTACTGCAGTGAACATAACACATGATATTTCACTGCAGTGAACATAACACATGATATTTTACTGCAGTGAACATAACACATGATATTTGACTGCACCGAACATAACACATGATATTTGACTGCAGTGAACATAACACATGATATTTGACTGCAGTGAACATAACACATGATATTTCACTGCAGTGAACATAACACATGATATTTCACTGCAGTGAACATAACACATGATATTTCACTGCAGTGAACATAACACATGATATTTTACTGCAGTGAACATAACACATGATATTTGACTGCACCGAACATAACACATGATATTTTACTGCAGTGAACATAACACATGATATTTTACTGCAGTGAACATAACACATGATATTTCACTGCAGTGAACATAACACATGATATTTCACTGCAGTGAACATAACACGTGATATTTTACTGCAGTGAACATAACACATGGTAGTTTACTGCAGTGAACATAACACATGATATTTCACTGCAGGTAACATAACACATGATATTTTACTGCAGTGAACATAACACATGATATTTCACTGCAGTGAACATAACACATGATATTTTACTGCAGTGAACATAACACATGATATTTCACTGCAGTGAACATAACACATGATATTTCACTGCAGTGAACATAACACATGATATTTTACTGCAGTGAACATAACACATGATATTTGACTGCACCGAACATAACACATGATATTTGACTGCAGTGAACATAACACATGATATTTTACTGCAGTGAACATAACACATGGTAGTTTACTGCAGTGAACATAACACATGATATTTTACTGCAGTGAACATAACACATGATATTTTACTGCAGTGAACATAACACATGATATTTTACTGCAGTGAACATAACACATGATATTTTACTGCAGTGAACATAACACGTGATATTTTACTGCAGTGAACATAACACTTGATATTTTACTGCAGTGAACATAACACATGATATTTTACTGCAGTGAACATAACACATGATATTTTACTGCAGTGAACATAACACTTGATATTTTACTGCAGTGAACATAACACATGATATTTTACTGCAGTGAACATAACACATGATATTTTACTGCAGTGAACATAACACATGATATTTTACTGCAGTGAACATAACACATGATATTTTACTGCAGTGAACATAACACTTGATATTTTATTGCAGTGAACATAACACTTTGACGGGACTATTGTCATACAAGAGTTACCTTCCCAAAATTGTCTCCCCTTTATCGTTAACTGTGTCCAGAGCGTACACAAACTGTGGACTTTCTGTTTACGTTGACAAGGTAAAATAATGACAGGTGGTCATTAATGGAGTTAACGTTGCTTCTTGTCGTTTGTTATTCTCTTGAAAATGTTCCGTTATAAACTGTAATTTTATCATTTAACTCGTCAACCGAGACTCTTAATTTTGCAAAGCCCCATTTTTGTTACTTAATATTCTTTTCACTTTCAACAGCGGTCTCGTAGATTTCAAGAATATATTTTGTTGAAGCTGATTTTGTATACATGTATACTTATATCCAAATCTATGAAAACAATTTTATTTACCTCAAATATTATCTGTTATCTTTGTTAAGATTTTGCAAACACGGAACTCTCTTCAGGTCGCAATTAAAACGTCCTTGCGTGTTAGGTAGGGGGAATTTACTTTTCAAGATTTTGCATTAATTTTGTACATGAATAATCTCATTTTCCGGTAGACAACTACACATAAATTATATCATAAACAGGATATTCCTTGTGTCGAGTGACACATCATATCTCATGACGGGTTAAAGGAGATTTGTTAACGAGTGGCTTCCTCCGAACCCGATGAAAGAAACATGATATTTCACTTTACACACGGAATATCCCCTATATAGTTACTTGATTGTATGGTGATGTGTTGGTACTATCAATACTTATGGTATGCTCGTGATAATCTGATGGTGCTGTATGGCAGGTTGGTATGATGTGTGATGACGGTATGCTGGTATGCTGGTGTGGTGAAACGAATGCTGGTATGACGGTATGCTGGTATGCTGGTGTGGTGAAATGAATGCTGGTATGCTGGTATGCTGGTGTGGTGAAACGAATGCTGGTATGACGGTATGCTGGTATGGTAACATGAATGTTGGTATGACGGTATGCTGGTATACTGGTATGGTGATTTGAATGCTGGTATGGTGACATGAATGCTGGTATGACGGTATGCTGGTATGGTGACATGAATGCTGGTATGACGGTATACTGGTATGGTGACATGAATGCTGGTATGACGGTATACTGGTATGATGGCATGAATGCTGGCATGACGGTATGCTGATGTGCTGGTATGGTTACATGGCTGCTAGTATGACGGTATGACGGTATGGTGACATGAATGCTGGTATGCTGGTATGCTGGTATGGTAACATGAATGCTGGCATGACGGTATGGTGACATGAATGCTGGTATGACGGTATGGTGGTATGAATGCTTCTATGCTGGTATGCTGTTATTGTAACATGAATGCTGGTATGCTGGTATGGTGATATGAATGCTGGTATGGTGACATGAATGCTGGTATGCTGGTATGGTGACATGAATGCTGGTATGCTGGTATGCTGGTATGGTGACATGAATGCTGGTATGGTGGTATGGTGACATGAATGCATGACGGCGGTTACATTAACAACCAACAGGACTTGGACCAGACCGGAAGAACACCACCATCTGCAACAACAGAAACCAGCCAGCGTGATGTTGCCTACCGCGTTACTTGCTTTGTTTTGTTTCTTTCCTCCGCAGCTTTAATCAATTATACCTAGATCTAAATGTTACGAAGAGCCGCGAGGTTTCACCTTGGCGAATATGCCAACACACGCCACCACTTACCTCGATAGACTTCTGACACTCAGCTCCTCCGTAAGGCTGAGGGACCACAAGAGCTGCGCTATATAATCTGGCAGATATGCAGCAGAAAGGTCATATCAATTGCTTTTCGTTGTTTCGTGGATATTCTAGGTCAATAGACCACGAAAACAGGGAAAACAGAATTAATTTGGGTTGTAAGTTATGCAAACATATCGGTAACGACATGCATGTGTCGGTCTACTGCGGGCAACGGGACCAGGGACAACCTTCCTGTGAAACCAAAGCAATCATCAGGAAATATGAAACCCATTGAATCATCTGACACGACATGTCAAATCTATTTAATCATGTAATATGACGTGTGAAACCAACTGAATTATCTGACATATGTGAAATCTACATATTCATGACGTGTGAATATCATGTAATATGACGTGTGAAACCTACTGAATCATCTGACACGACATGTCAAATCTATTTAATAATGTAATATGACGTGTGAAACCAACTGAATTATCTGACATATGTGAAATCTACCTATTCATGACGTGTGAATATCATGTAATATGACGTGTGAAACCTACTGAATCATCTGACACGACATGTCAAATCTATTTAATCATGTAATATGACGTGTGAAACCAACTGAATTATCTGACATATGTGAAATCTACCTATTCATGACGTGTGAATATCATGTAATATGACGTGTGAAACCTACTGAATCATCTGACACGACATGTCAAATCTATTTAATCATGTAATATGACGTGTGAAACCTACTGAATCATCTGACATGACACGTGAACCTACACACAATCCTCCTCACGTTACTTTCCTCTTTACACCCGAGTACAAAATAATTAAATAGCAGCAGCTACTCGTCCTTTTCATTAAGAACCATTTCCGCAATCAACCACTAGTCTGCATTGGTCAGAACTGAATTTACAGGCCGCCGTTACGAAGATATATCACAGATGGCGGTGTAAAACAAGCTTTACCCATCCACGCATGTATCCACCCGCTACACCATGTAGCGCCCCCTGGATGTAGCATGCCATACTCCACACGTGTGGCACGTGTGGCACGTGTGGCACGTGTGACCTCGCCAAGGAGACAGCGAATACGGTTGCGAAAAGTCTGTCATAACACCCTGAAACAAATATATCCAATATAGCCCATGCAAGTCTATTATGTTTGGCAAGTCTAGATTACTGCAGTATCAGGAAATGAAGAAAGTCTCTGGGCTCCTTTTTATTATATTTTATAACTATAATTAAAACCAACTGGTTTAAAAAAAAAATATATTCATTTCAGAGACTAGATGTTAGTCTAGGTTGCGAATAATGTTGTCATTATCGTCAGCAATATGTGTTCACGGAGCATCTAAGCCATGCACGCGATTACTGCGGTCATTGTGACATCAACTTAGGTCAGTGACCTCAGAACGTATACACTATGACGTCACAATGCCTGCCGTCAGAGAGCCAGATGGGGAGCAGCAGCAGCAGCAGAAGCAGCTTGAAGACAGCGATGCCCGGTCTGTGACCGACAGGACAGTTTGGCAGAAACATGGCGACTTGTTTGCACCGAAATCACACTGGCATACAGTTCTCGTTTAGGTGTATAATTTGTCCCCAGCATGCGATACATGTTTCAAGTCATTTAACCCAGTCAAACCCAGAGTTTAAATAAGTTTAATAATGTTGGCAAGTTAAAATGGGTTAGGTAGGCGCTGCCATATTGAATCGTCATCGCCGTGTTCTTAAACACAAAGATAGCCTCTGCATTTCAACAGGGCGTTGAGATAGTGGTTAAGGCGTTCACTCGTCGCACCGAAGTCTTGGGTTCGATTCCCACAAGGGTACACTGTGTGAAGCTCCATTCACTCCCGCGATATTACTGGAATACGGCTTAACGCGGCGTAAAATCATACTCACTCAAGTTATGAAGATCAATGTAAATAAGATGTTACAGTAATAAGCATCGATGTATAGATTCCGGATTGACGAGGCTTTACTGTTATTCTGACGACAAAACGAGGAATTGATCGATGTTGGATATTATGCCAAGAACGAAAACAACATGTTTCTGCCTTCACATGGTATCAGCATCGATATATTTGATGGGTTTAAAGTGGGTGTTATTGCAGGATTTGTCTCGCTGATAGGTTTAGCCCAGACTGTTTCCCCCACACCAAGTCAATATCACTGTGATGATTACAACGCCCTTCATAACAAGTCGGAAATATATTCCTCGCTAACTAATTCCTATACAATCTGGAATGACATGATATGCTTCATCGGGTCGGCATGTCCGTTAACAGTGTTGTATTACCCAGAAATATCCATTTATTTCCATATTCAATAATATCTATTGAAAGGCCGCTGTATTCAATTAATCTCCTTCACGACAGCCACAGTCTGTGCAACGCCGTGACGTCCCCACAGCACGGGGACGACACCAACACGTGCAGACCACGTAATTAAATCCCATTACGATTACCGTATACGTACATTTCAGACAGGACCAGACAGTGACCTTCATGAACTCGGACATCTCCTGTGACAGTCAGACTCGCTCATTTATCCACGTGTCAGGAGCTAACGTGAATGATCGGCAAACGTCTTCACGAAGAGGTAGAATCTAAACTGTAATTGTAATATTGTTTGTTTGTTGTTTAACGCAACACTCAGCAATATTCCAGCTAAATGACGGTGGTCTGTAAAAGATCGAGTCTGCCCAGACGATCCAGTGATTGACATCATGAGCATCGATCTACGAAATTGGGATACGTTGACATGCATCAACCAAGTCAGCGAGTCTGACTACCCGATCTCGTAGGTCGGCTAGTACGACAAGCATAGTCGTCTTTTACGGCAAGCCAAGGTTGCTCAAGACCTATTCTATACCCCGGATCTTCACGGGTCTTTTAGTATTGAGAGTAGGTTATTGTGGTGCAACCCAGTTCTAATCATCCCCATAACAGAACTGACAATGCAAACGACCTTTTAGCATTTTACGCGACCAACGGAGTGAGTGAGTGAGTGAGTGAGTGAGTGAGTGAGTGTGGTTTTTACGCCGCTTTTAGCAATATTCCAGCAATATCGCGGCGGGGGACACCAGAAATGGGCTTTTCACACATTGTACCCATGTCGGGAATCGAACCCGGGTCTTCGGCGTGACGAGCGAACGCTTTAACCACTAGGCTACCGATGGAAGTACAGGTGTCTTACCGGTGAGGTCAGTGAACTTTGGGGCAGATGTGAGTAAGTGAGTGAGTCATTTGGGTTTAACGCCGCTTTTAACAATATTCCAGTTACATCACGGCGTGTCAGCTTAATGTAGGAGGAAAGACCAAAGTGATGCAGGTCTCAAACATTTACCACTTTGGTGAAACCAACGAGCACGGGTATGATGCAGACAAAGCCAGAAAAGTAATTGGGGCGAACAGGGATTCGAAACCACGATCATAAGTTTTAGGTGTGCCCAACTGGGCAACCCGTGCGCCCAGGTGGGGCATTCGTTCTGTCACTAGACTTTTCTAAAGTGACATTATCATGTTTGTTATTCAACCCAAACTCCGCATTTTTTCCATCAGATCCGCTTTGTTGTTTTCGAAAGTGTATAATCCATCAAGATGACTTCGGTCTGTAAATAATCGAGTCTAGTCCGGATTATCCTGTCATTGACATCATGAGCATAGACTGTGGAAAAGCTAAACCCTAAATGGGCCCCATCTTTAATTGGGCCTCAATCAAAGGCAATCTAGGGGAGATAACTCTCACTCACTCACATGCGGAGAGTAAGCACATGGCACCCGCCACACTCTTGTACAGTGATGAAACATAGAGACAGAACAGAACAGAACAGAAACATCAGAAATTCAGATATGATGGGAATCGACCAATTCACGGAGTCTGACCATCCGATCCATTTAGTCGTCTCCTGCGGAATCCCAAGGGGTCTGGGAGAGAGGGGTTTAGTGAGTGAGTTGGGTTTAACGCCGCTTTTAACAGTATTACAGTTATATCGCAGCGTGTCAGCTTAATGTGAGAGGAAAGCCCGAAGTGATGCAGGTCTCAGAGTGAGTGAGTGAGTATGGTTTTACGCCGCTTTTAGCAATATTCCAGCAATATCACGGCGGGGGACACCAGAAATGGGCTTCACACATTGTACCCATGTCGGGAATCGAACCCAGGTCTTCGGCGTGACGAGCGAACTGCAGGTCTCAGACGTTTACCACTTCGGTGAAACCCACTAGCACCAGTATGGTGCAGACAAACCTAGAAACATAATCGGGGTGAACCGGGATTCGAACCCACAATCGTAGGTTTCTGGCGCGCCCAAAGGACGCAACTCTGTACAGCGAATCGCGGCGCCATAGACGACCCGTGCCCCCGAGAGGGGTATAGAATAAATATATATTTTTAGTCCGTCTGATTAACAGGGGTGGACGGGGGTCGAGGAAAAGTCGGAATTTGATTTGTCCGATTCGTCTTTTCAGAATTATAACGAATTTGCCCTTCACAGGTACTCAATAATGCGTTCGTATAGGAAGTCTGTGTGAGTGAGTGAGTGGATTGGGTTTGACACAATTTTGAGCACTATATCAGTTATATATTACAGCGTCTCTGCTGAACGTGGAAGCGTGACCCAAACTCATACAGATTAAAAGTGTTTTTGACTGCCTTCGTGGTTTAGTGAACAGTGCGTCTGCCCGGAAATGGAAGGTCGGGGGTTCGATCCTCGGCCGCGTTATGCCACAAGACGTTTAAAGATGGTACTTGTTACTCTCCTGGCGATCGGTATTAAGGGGATAAAACCAGGGCTGGTCGGCTCGGAGTCGGTATACTGTGTCTAAGTTGGATATTCATGCTAAAACTGCGGCTGAAATGTCAATGTCAGTTCTATTCAATAATCACTAGCGCTATTTTAGAGGCTGTACGGTATTAACCAAACACGCAATAGTTGCTCAACCGGTCAGTATCGCCCCGTGATCAAATTAGTCCGTGATCCATGCCATTGTTTCCTGCTGTTCGTGCTGATAAAGAATTATACATCATCCTGATAGTTGTAACATTTGCATATATTCACCAAGGGGGAGATAATCAATTCAGTACAGAGCCATGCATGCCGTCGTCATGGTTACGTGGAAGCACGTTACGCTTGTCAACACTTCCTACGCTTACCTGGAGAACAGCAATTGTCTGTCAAGGCCTGTCGAAACAACAGGCTATTGATTAATCATATTAATAAAGGTGTTGAATGGCATACTGATTCGTTCTGATTCACACGCGTCCTTCTGGCAGATGTATATCAAAACATTAATTCCATCGCCATTACCATAGTCACCATCAACGTTTTCAATAGCATCGTTCATACCACATCAATCACCACATTATCACCATTGTCAGTCATCATCCTTGTCATCACTGTCACCATTGTCAACGTTATTATCTTTGTCAGCGTTATCATCATTGTCACCATTGTCGTCGTTATAAGCATTGTCGACCTTATCACTATTGCCATCCTTATCATCATTGTCATCCTTATCATCATTGTAACCGATATATTCATTGTCACTGTTATCACAGTTGTCATCGTAGTAAGCATTGTCGACCTTATCATCATTGCCATTCTTATCATTGTCCCCATTGTCTTCCTTATCACCATTGTCACCGATCTATTCATTGTCACTGTTTAAAGCATTGTCACTATTATCACAATTGCCATCGTTATAAGCATTGTCGACCTTATCACCATTGTCATCCTTATCATTGTCCCCATTGTCACCGATATTCATTGTCACTGTTATCACAATTGTCATCGTTATATGCATTGTCGACCTTATCATCATTGTCCCCATTGCATTCGTTATAACCATTGTGATCATTGTCACTGTTATCACCATTGTCATCGTTATCATCATTGTCCCCATTGTCATCGTAACAGACTTTGTCCACATTGTCATCGTTATAATCAGTCCCCATTGTCATCGTTATAACCATTGTCCCCATTGTCATCGTTATCATCATTGTCCCCATTGTCATCGTGATAGACTTTGTCCACATTGTCATCGTTATAATCAGTCCCCATTGTCATCGTTATAACCATTGTCCCCATTGTCATCGTTATAATCTTTGTCCCCATTGTCATCGTTATCATCATTGTCCCCATTGTCATCGTTATCATCATTGTCCCCATTGTCATCGTTATAATCATTGTCCCCATTGTCATCGTTATAATCTTTGTCCCCATTGTCATCGTTATCATCATTGTCCCCATTGTCATCGTTATAATCATTGTCCCCATTGTCATCGTTATAATCTTTGTCCCCATTGTCATCGTTATAATCTTTGTCCCCATTGTCACCGTTATCGTCATTGTCCCCATTGTCTTCGTAATAATTTCGTCCCCATTGTCATCGTAATAATTATTGTCCCCCATTGTCATCGTTATAATCATTGTCCCCATTGTCTACGCTATAATCATTGTCACCGTTATCATTATTGTCCCCATTGTCATTGTTATCGTCACTGTCATCATTTTCATCACTGTCTCCAAACCTTGTATCCCATCTTGGCTTAACCTTGACTTAGACTGAGCGGCAAAGTCACGTGGACCATCTAGTTCCGGTTGTTGGAGGAAACATGTCAGGGGCGTTTTCGCTTGAGTTTCCATGAACACCTCCACAAGACTGACCTCGCGTGTTGTCAATACAGCTATAATTTCTTTATCAGTTAATCAATAATCGACCGCTTACTTTTTATCATTTAGTGGGGCGTGTCGTTTGAATTGAAAACTTCTGACGGAACAGTGTGCATAAAACAGTCGTTGTTTCTAAACTTACGCATTAACCTAGGCGCCAGGTACTGTCGTTAATGTCGTTGCACTACAGCAGCTTCGGTGTCGAGTTATCGACGCAGCGGTCGCACCAGTCACGCGGTCCAGTCACTGGTTTTAATCTTTGACGACGCCAACTGTTTTTGACCAGACTGCCTCGCTAGACAGAGCTTGACAAATACAATGTGAAACATCACCTTGAAATTAAGTTTAAAAACCCTATCTTTGCTCCATAGAATTTCAACTATCTTAACGGGAACAAACAAACACACAAACAAACAACAGCTCAAATATTGCGAAAATGAGAGCAGAAAGAAAAGCCGGTTGTCATGGACGTTCTGAGACACCTGTAAATATTCAAAGACTCGTAAAAATCTAATACTTGTTTCATGCTCAAATAGCACGTCTAATTGAGCCTAGAGTTCAAATTGAAAACGCAGATTTTAAAATAAACTGTCAGATGTTATATGTGATTATCACATTTGCAAAATAAATCATCAAAACATTGTGTTTCTATAAAACAAACTATTCATAATGTCGCAAAATTCAAAAAACGGAAATTCGCAATTTACCTTTCAAAACCGATGGCAAATCGCGATCAGTGTACAGAGATTATGTCTGAAACGTTTGAAATGCGTCTCTTGTTTCCGAAGCATAGCTTCAAAACCGTTAAGACATCTTATCATAACTTGGGCAAATATTTAGTTTTTATTTGCTTTGAAAAACCCTCAAATTGTCCAGGAATATTGGTTTCATGGTTTTGCTGAACTGAACAGTGTTAAAACATATTTCACTCGTGCATACTCTAGTGATACCTTTTGTATAAAGAAATTTGATTTTCAATTAATAACAACACGACAATCAACTTCTCATTTTCATTATTTTCATTAGTTATGTGGCTTTACAAAACCTGATTTCAGCACGTCACAATTTTTGGTGATAAGTGCAGGGATATTCCTCTGAGAATTTACCTACCCGTGAAGATCCGGGGTAGAATAGGTCTTCAGCAACCAATGCTTGCCGTAAAGGGGGACTATGGTGGGCGTAAGAGGCGACCAACGGGATCGGGTAGTCAGGCTGGCTGACTTGGTTGATGCATGTCATCGTATCCCAATTGCGTAGATCGATGCTCGTGATGTCAATCACTGGATTGTCTGGTCCAGATTCGATTATTTACAGACCCCTGTCATAAAGCTGGAATATTGCTGAGTGCGGCGTTAAACAACAAACAAACTAACTGGGCTCAAAACGAAGCTTTGGTACTGCATGGGCCCGGGGTATTTAGCACAGTGGTATGGAGATGGATAACGGAAGATGGTTTGGGCCGCGTTATCGGCTATATTTATCGGTAGAAGGGCGTCTCGGATCTCTATACGTCTGATTTACTTTTCTCTTGTTTACCACCAGATACCCTTGCCAAGTGTTATTTATACGTACATTCGGAAAGAAACATAAACCACGAGTTTAGGCCCTGAATCTTCGCGGCCAGTCACGCTGACACACAAGCAACTCGATCTGCGTGGTGACGTCACGGGGAAACTCGACCTATCAGATAACGTTATGACGTCATTTTAACCATCTGTGTGCGTGAGGGTATTGGCGACGTAACTCACAATCTCACAAGATCACATTATGAAACCATTCTGAGGTTGTCATCAAATATTTTGGTTATAACCAAATTAGTATTGATGCTGTTTTAGCCATTGCGGATCAGGTGGAATTTGGTAACTTTACCTGAGTAGAATATGTTTCAATAGACATTTGTTTGATATTTTTGCAGTGTTAGATAAACACGTAATGACAGTTGATACTGATGTACGTGATAAACACGTACATACTGTTGTATGATATATAAAAGTATATTCTATTGTATGTGATCGACGTGTTTATACTGTCGCATGTGATAATTGTTTGTTTGTTTGTCATTTAACGCCGCACTCAGCAATATTCCAGCTGTCTGAAAAATAATCGAGTCTGGACCAGACAATCCAGTGGTTGACATCATGAGCATCGATCCACGCAATTGGGATACGATGACATGCATCAAGCAAGTCAGCGAGCCTGACCACCCGATCCCGTTAGTCGCCTCTTTTGACAGACTGCTGAATGCGGCGTTAAACAACAATGAATCAATCAAATCAAACAAAATGGCGGTGCCAAGTGGATCTGTATTGTAATAAAACGGGTCTTTCTTCGCAAAGTCCACCAAATCACGTGAACACCTTTATTAAAAACATGAAAATATTTGGAAAAATTCTGTTGACGTCGAGTTGGCGGTACACCTGCTTTGCAAATCCTGAAATTTTACGAACCGGTTGTCGATTTTGTTACGCGATTTTGATTGGACTATGCATAGACTCGTTAGTCCAGCCAAAAGTTTACTTCATTATTGCAGCCAAGTCAGGCAAGGTTGGAAACTTGACTTTTATAGTCAGTACACCCTTGACTCGCGAAGATACGTATATACTGGTGTATTTCATAAACAGGTACATACAGTTGCATATGATAAATACGTATATATTGTTGCATGTGATAAATACGTATATATTGTTGTATTTGATGAACACGTATATACTGTTGCATGTGATACATACGTTTATACTGTTGTATTTATATAGATTCTACTGATCTAGCACAACACTCTAAGTCCAATCAATACCGTAAACGTCACTGGGTGGTACAGATATAGTTCCTTTATATATAATGGCCATTATTACCAAGATTCTGTCTGGACTACTACAGCAGATGTCTGTCTGTGACTGCTGACAAATAATTCTGAGACAATCTTTTATTACAAACACGCACGCACACACGTACGTACGTACGAACTATCGAGCGCGCACTATATTTCAAACATATACATACATTCCAGGTGATATATAGCTATCAACACACACCATAATTTCGAAACTCCCTGATGTCGTTGGTTGAAAAGGTTTCGTTGTCCACACACGTTTAAGATTATGGAATGCGGTTATTCGGCCCAAGAGATCAACTGCATTCCTTGGAAATTACTACAATGAGAATAGATGAGACTCGCGTATAACAGAAGCTGTCCCACACGCAATGTAACTGGGACTAATGACACTTTTGTACCAGTCCCCATCACCTTGTAAAGCCTCAAATCCCCATACAGACATAAGCCTGGAGTGTTTATTTTCCTGAGTACTATACTATCCTCGTACTGCCACTGAGTCAAAACGTCATTTTACATGTTATTCTTCATAATCCCTCAGCCCACGTACCTTGGGTAAGATTTCACGGTGACGCGCACTGGCGGTATCAGAGTATCCCAGAATGCACCACACCTACGAAGCAGACGTAACTCGACGCGTAACCACATTGCGTGACCCAGGCGTTGTCGTTACGGTTGACTGGGTGGTTTAACCGTGAGTGTGATTAGGGAGATAGGGGGATTATTACAGGGGTAGAATATGAAATGAAATATTTTCGTAATTTGAAAAGATCACGTGACAGACACGTGGACTTTAATATCCTTGTTGCTATGTTACTTATAGGTAACATGATTAGTGCACTAGTACTTTAAACAAGAACGGGGGGTGGAGGGGGGTGAGCACCCCCCCCCCCCCCCCCCCCCCCCCCCCCCCCCCCCCACCACCGGAATGAATGGCAGCTCCACATTGTGAAAAAACGTGTTTAGAATGTAGGGACATACAAGACTTGTTAGATCAAAACATGTTTAGGAATGTGTTTAGAATTATAACATGGTTACGATAACATTATGTATTATCCTAATAATCTAAACACATTTAAATACAGTACATATCAAGGGGCATTAATTCAACTATGGATAAGATGTATGATATAAGTAAGATATAAAGATATATCCAACGCTTAGATCCTAAACACGTTAAGCTGTTAAACGCAAACCTAAACATGTTTGGACCGCCTCCGTGGCCTAGTGGTAGAGCGTCCGCCCGGGGAGTGGAAGGTCCGGGGTTCAATCCCCGGCCGCGTCATACCAAAAGACGTTAAAAGATAGTATTTGTCGGCATTAAAGGGCTAAAACAAGGACTGGTCGCCTCAGAGTCAGTAAACATGTCTGAGATTGATGTATTCATGTTATCCCAGTGGGCTAGCGGCAAGGTCTCTCAGTGGGCTAGCGGCAAGGTATCTCAGTGGGCTTGCGGCAAGGTCTCTCAGTGGGCTAGCACTATAAAATCGGCACCTGTCCTAAACACGTTAAGACCCTAAACGCGTCAAAAGTATGGGACAAGGAACGTGCTTAGGTTTGAGTTTAGGATGTAAACACTTTTTTTACAGTGTAAGTGAGGTAGATCGCTGATTTTTATCACTTCGGTGGCAGGAGGGCAGCGAGGCTGAGGCTGAGGCTGAGGCTGAGAGATGCCTCAGTACCAAAAGGCAGAGTGTATACGTTCTCGCTGTACAGTTCCCTGGCCGTGGGGTCGGGGGAAGATTCACCCCAGTGGATTCTTGGTCAATCAGCATCATATTACTTAAGCGTTTCTGAAAAACTCACTCACTCACTCGGGGCGATCGTTTAGCCTTAGCGTTCGCTCGTCACGCCAAAGACCCGGGTTCGATTCCCGACATGGGTACAATGTGTGAAGCCCATTTCTGGTGTCCCCCGCCGTGATATTGCTGGAATATTGCTAAAAGCGGCGTAAAACCATACTCACTCACTCACTCACTCGGGGCAGTCGGTTAGCCTAGTGGTTAAATCGTTCGCTCGTCACGCCAAAGACCCGGGTTCGATTCCCGAGATGGGTATAATGTCTGATGCCCATTTCTGGTGTCCCCCGCCGTGATATTGCTGGAATATTGCTAAAAGCGGCGTCAAGCCATACCCACTCACTCACTCCAGTTGGTTTTTTCCAGTCTCTGACACTGCGTGACCGGGGGTTTCGCATGTCGTCGTTACGGTTGCCCGGGTTGTTTAACAACGAGGGTGATCGGCGAGATACGGGGATTATTACAGGCATAATGGGGGTAGAATATCCCATAAGATATTTCGTAAATTGAAAAGGTCACGTAACAGAGGCACGTGGATTCTTGTCGCATTCCATCAATAATGTATCCACGCTCTATTACCTGCTGCTAGACACGGAGAATCCATCGAGGATTACACTATGAACGACATCGACCATTAGTACGATAACGAAGGCAGATCCACGGTACGGCTGGGCGAACCTATTCAATAATCTGCCTTTCAGCCGAGTCCAGTTTCACAAAACGATCTTAGCAACACGGCAGTCGTAACTCCTACACTGGGGCCAGTTCCACAAAGCGATCTTAGCACCACGACAGTCGTAACCCCTACACTGGGGCCCCTTTCACAAAGCGATCTTAGCACCACGACAGTCGCAACTCCTACACTGGGGCCCGTTTCACAAAGCGATCTAAGCACCACGACAGTCGTAACCCCTACACTGGGGCCCCTTTCACAAAACGATCTTAGCACCACGACAGTCGCAACTCCTACACTGGGGCCCCTTTCACAAAACGATCTTAGCACCACGACAGTCGTAACCCCTACACTGGGGCCCCTTTCACAAAGCGATCTTAGCAACACGACAGTCGTAACCCCTACACTGGGGCCCCTTTCACAAAACGATCTTAGCACCACGACAGTCGTAACCCCTACACTGGGGCCCCTTTCACTAAGCGATCTTAGCACCACGACAGTCGCGACTCCTACACTGGGGCCAGTCCCACAAAGCGATCTTGGCACCACAACAGCCGTAACTCCTACACTGGGGCCAGTTCACAAAGCGCTCTTAGCACCACGGCAGTCGTAACTCCTACACTTGGGCCCGTTTCACAAAGCGATCTTAGCACCACGACAGTCGCGACTCCTACACTGGGGCCAGTCCCACAAAGCGATCTTAGCACCACGACAGTCGTAACTCCTACACTGGGGCCAGTTCACAAAGCGCTCTTAGCACCACGGCAGTCGTAACTCTAACACTGGGGCACTTGACTTAGCATGGGTACTATGGCTAGAAAAGCACTACAGCTATCGTAAGTCTATGGTGCAGATTCCCGTAAATTGGTTGGTTGGTTTGTTGTTTAACGCCGCACTCAGCAATATTCCAGCTATATGACGGCGGTCTATGTTAAAGGATAGGAGTTACGATCGTCGTAGCGATGTGAAACGCAACCCTGCAATAGTGAGTGAGTGAGTTAGTTGTGTTTAACGACGCTTTTAACATTATTCCAGTTATATCACGGCGTGTCAGCTTAATGTGAGAGGAAAGCCCGAAGTGATGCAGGTCTTTGACGTTTACCACATCGGTGAAACCCACGAGCACGGGTATAAGTCACAGCACTGTTAGCAATATTCCAACCGTATTACAGTGGAAAGCCCTTCAAACATAACACCCATGTTGGGAAACGAACCAAGGTTTGCGGGGTGGTGAGCTAACGCATTACCGCTAGGCTACTCCACCGTCAAGTAGTTAAAGATACGTGAGCATATGTTTATATATGGTTTCATGTATGCACACAATGGCTCGTCTAAACGATCATAAGCTGTCAAGCTTCAGCCACAGACACGCCATTTACATACATCACCATCGACATCTTTACGACGACCTAATGCTCTCGGCGACAAGACCAATTACAGTAATGCCGTGACTTGCCACAAACTAATCGGCCTATGTCGTTATCGTGGATCTAACGACTCGCGTCTGGCCTTCAGCAAGTCACGTAGACTCTCGCCAAGGGAGACAACCTACGCGATATCCGGGTAGCCGAATGACTCTGAGGTTAAACATTAATTTATTGATTTCTACAAGGTTAATTTGAATGTAATATGTAGATGTGCTCCAGGAGCTGCGCGCGACAGAGGATGTATTCTTACAGTATGTTGTTTCGCCGTTATATTTCAGCTATTGCCCTGACCTCGCTGGGGCTAATGAGTGAGTACGGTTTTACGCTCCCTTCAGCAATATTCCAGCAATATCACGTCGGGGGACACCTGAAATGGGCTTCGCACATTGTACCCATGTGGGAATCAAACCAAGCTCTTCGGTGTGATGAGCGAACGCTTTAACCACTAGGCTATACCCCACTGCTCCGGCGGCTTGTACATCAAGTCTCGGCCAGACAAACCAGTGGGTGACAGTATGAGCAACGATACACGCCGCCATGGTGTGAGGACACTGTCAGTCACCTCGAACGTCGTAACCACCCGATTAGACTTGCACATGTCTCTAAGGCAATAATTATTAGTTTAAATAATAATTTCTAGATCATGTAAATAATAAGAATAAGTTGTCCCTATAAGAGACGAGTGTCCACATATATAGACTTGCCTATTAGGAGGATAGAATCACAACACATCCATGTACTTTTCTTTCAGTACAGCCTTGGAGCAAGGCTACCACCCGATCGTCGTTATTACGACAAGCATGAGGTGCACGTGGGACATATTCTCCCAGAGTGAGTGAGTGAATATGGTTTTACGCCGCTTTTAGCAATATTCCTGCAATATCACGGCGGGGGACACCAGAAATGGGCTTCACACATTGTACCCATGTCGGGAATCGAACCCGGGTCTTCGGCGTGACGAGCGAACGCTTTAACCACTAGGCTACCCGACCGCCCCTTATTCTCCCAGAAATCCCCACGTGTATATCAGCTAAGGGTGGCGTTGTTTTCTTTGGGCAGAGTTGTTTCCCTTTCTTGCCAGGATCCGCCGATCGTGAATCCGAATTTAGGATTAACCCTTGGTTTGTCAGCACTTGCGTCACTTCGGGTTTTCCTCCCAGCCAACACGCGGTGATACAACTGAAATGACATTTAAAGCGGAATAAAAACAAACCCACTCACTCACTCACTCACTCACGGAAGCTGTAAACGTCAAGGATAGAGCGCCCTATGGTTTTCCTCCTTAAATAAGCTGACACACATACAATGAACTACTGTTCAAAGCAGCGTTATATCTAGCCCGTACTTCTTGCTGCTTGTTACATACAGATGAATTATGCTGATTGTCATTCTCTCGTATGTACATATACTCATACAAATGCAGTGATGGAAACTCGTTCAGGCGTTCAACATCAACCGTATCCTTCAATAAAAGATTCATATTCCCTAATACTTCACCATTCACAGGTACACAAGTTTGAAATTGAATACGACCATGAACAACGTGAAAGCGCTCTGATTATTTACTTGCCATTTAAGTGAAATATCAGCAAAGTCGATGTTTCCAGTACTTTGTTTGCGACTATCTGACACGGAGATCCTTCCCGGTGGTATCTTGTGAAAGAAGTTCTACAATCGTGCTTATTTCTCAACGTTGTCCTTTTTGTAACAGCACATCCTGTATTGCATATATATCACCGTGGGATACCATTAACTCGTCACGATGTGGCTGAAATATTGACAATGTGACGTAAAGCATTAACTCACTCAATCACGGGCTGCATCATTGTATATCGCGGTATAACGACTAAGCTACCTTGTACTACACCGCTCTGGGCACAGCCATAGGCTATACAGAAATGGGGCCCGTGAAGATTCCGGGGTAGAATAGGTCTTCAGCAACCCATGCTTGCCTTAAAAGGCGACTATGCTTGTCGTAAAAGGCGACTAACGGTTGACAACTTGGTTGATGCATGTCATCGATCCCAATTGCGTGGATCGATGCTCACGATAATAATCACTGGATTGTCTGGTCCAGACTCGATTATTTACAGACCGCGGTCACATAGGTGGAATATTGCTGAGCGCGGCGTTAAACAACAAACCAACCAACCAACTATACAGAATGGAGGGCTGGATGGGCATATATATATCTGCCGGTTAAAGGATCACCATGCCATGGGAAGACAAAGTCTAGATAAGGATTTCACGGGTGGCCCACTTGCTGTGCAGAACTGCGTCTCCGAGCCTTGTCTGAATCCGATGGTTGTGGGTTCAAATCCCAGTTTCGCCCGGTCTGTATTGTCAACACCATATACCGTGCTCGTGATGTTCAAAACAGGGCTAGGCCTGTAACGTATGTCATGAGATAAGGACGCCCACTACAACAATACAAATAACCTACATCTATTCATATAGCAATGTTACGTTTTCAGTGTGCAAACCATCCTTCCCCGTTTTTTAATGCGAACCGAAAATAATTGTCTCTTCTTTTCAAGACCCTCCCCTGATACAATGACCGATCCCTTAAGATGTCCATATACGTACGCATTACTGTACAACGACCGATCCCTTAGGATGGCCATATACATACGCATAACTGTACAACGACTGATCCCTTGGGATGTGCATACACATACGCATAACTGTACAAGGACCGATCCCTTGGGATGTGCATATACATACGCACAACTATGCAACGACCGATCCCTTGGGATGTCCATATACATACGCATAACTATACAAGGACCGATCCCTTGGGATGTGCATATACATACGCACAACTATACTATATGTATAAATATGTATGTGTGTGTATCTATATATCCATCTATCTATATATTGGTCGTGTTCTCATAAAATACATATATTCAACAGTCATGGTGCAGGACTACAGGTTGAACTTTTCCGGAGGTAGTTCACCATTTGTTTGTTTGTTGTTTAACGCCGCACTCAGCACTAATCCAGCTTTATCCCACACCATTGGGATCAAGCAAGTCAGCAAGCCTAACCACCCGATCCCGTTAGTCGCCTCTCACAAGCACGGTCGCCTTTTACGGCAAGCATGGGTTGCTGAAAACCTATTCTACCCCGGATCTTCACGGGTGCGGTAGTTCACCTGTGGAATTCCTTTAGAATACGAGAAAACCGAAGACAACACCTTACCACCTGATGGAACAAGTGTTGACTTTTCCGAAGGAAGAGACATCAGATGGTTCCACTGCGTTGGCTGTTGTTTAGTCTCTGACTGACAGTGGCGAACCGTCCATCGTTACAAGCCGTCCAAGAAATTGAGCTGGTCTGCATCAAACCGACGTAAACTCTCAAGAAACCTTGGGTCCCAGTCTGTTAACACCTTTATCAGTTCACCGCTCAGAATGTCCTCAACTCTCCCATGAGAGATGCCTACTATACTGGCCATGTGACGTGTCGTGTGATCAGATATGATCATGTCATATCTTTTATCAACATTTCCTTCGTGTCGGCAGTTGAAGGTCTTCCTGAGCTTGGGGGGCACAGTTGGCCCAGTCGTCTAAGGCGCCGAGATTCGCTGTGCAGAGTTGCGTCCCTTGGACACGCCAGGAACCTTTGATTGTGGGTTCGAATCCCGGTTCGCCCCGATTATGTTTCTAGGTTTGTCAGCACCATACCCGTGCTCGTGGGTTTCACCGAAGTGGTAAACGTCTTGGACCTGCATCACTTCGGGCTTTCCTCCAACATTAAGCTGACACGCCGCGATATAACTGGAATACTGTTAAAAGCGGCGTTAAACCCAACTCTCTCACTCACTCACTTCCTGATCTTGGATCGTCTTCGAGGCTCTCTCTTTCCCTTTTGAGGGCCGGTGGGGTAGCCTAGTGGTTAAAGCGTTCGCTAGTCACGCCGGATACCCGGGTTCGATTCCCCGTAACGGTACAATGTGTAAAACCCATTCCTGGTGATCCCCGCCGTGATATTGCAGGAATATTGCTAAAAGCGGCGTAAAACCATACTCACTCACTTTCCCTCTTGACCTCCATTGCCCACCTTGTAACAGGGGCAAAGGAAGGTTCAACATCGTTCACACCATGTCCGTATATGGATGGCGGTAGGAGCACTTTCAGTTGGGGACACTTGTTGACAGCGCGGTAGTCAACGTTGTTCATTGTCGTCAACAGAGAATACAGTAGTCACGCTGATGCCTGCTGGTTGTGTGCTCAGTTCAAATGTTTTTGTTTTTGTTTGTTTAACGCCGCACCAGCTATATTCCAGCTTTATGACGGCGGACTGTAAATAATTTAAGGTAATAATCAATATTTTTACTCAGCGTGCAACTGTGCAACTGTGATTGATACTTGTATCAAGAAGTTTTGTTTGTTTGTTGTTTAACGCAGCACTCAGCAATATTCCAGCTATACGACGGCGGTCTGTAAATATTCGAGTATGGACCAGACAACCCAATGATTGACATCACGAGCATCGATCCACCCAATCAAGAAGTAAAAATCACCGATGCATTGGTGTATTGTCCTACCCCTAGTGTTGGATTTCATCTTAAAATAGTTGACACCTCATGGACGTATATAGAGATTATTATTCAAGCATATGTGTCATACTGAGTCTACAAAACGAGTGTCAGAAAACAGGAATTCTTACATGGCTTTCGTAGAGTCAGTGTGACACACATGCAAGTGTAATAATTTCTTTATAGCCCATTATTTCTTAATTGTTTTGAGCTCCCCTTTATAAAAATTGCACTGATGATGACAACCCAATGATTGACATCATGAGCATCGATCCACGCATGCATCAACCAAGTCAGCGAGCTTGACCACCCGATCCGGTTAGTCGCCTCTTACGACAAGCATAGTCGCCTTGTACAGAAAGCATGAGATGCTGAAGACCCGGATCTTCACTGGTGAGTTCAAATACAGTCTGTACTTATGGAAAGTACTGTACTTAATACATGCAAACATTTAAGGGTCTCAGGGTTGACACGTATTCAACAATAGAACCCGACATCGGTACAACGCTACATTACATTAAGAGGGATATAACGTCGTTATACCCTAGGGTACCGTTGTACAAAATAACCTTAGCGCTACGACTGTCGGGTGTCTATGTTAAGGTATGGGAGTTAGCGCTGAGATCGCTTTATACAACGGCACCCAGGACTCTGTCTCACGTGGGACGGTGCACCTTGTCATGTCTGGTGTTTGAAGCAGGACGGGTTTCACATGCTTGCATTACGTCAGTGTGTGTCAGCACGTGCCCACACACACACCAGACGCCACACGCCACAACAAGGAGCGTGCACCAACTCCCACTCATCACGAACGACGTTTGCCAAGTACAATCACAACATCATTGACACAGTTGCCTCCGTAATGTCATCTCATACGGCGCCTTTCCTATAAACAACAGCTGTAGGTACCGGCACTTTCTGCACGGAGTGAAAACACATAAGAAGAGATGGCAAGACCTCTTCACAAACAACTTTTCCAGAGTGTCTACGTACCGATCAAAACAGCACTGATGACCGTGGGCATTCCGGGTAAGAATTGGTCCCCAGCAATCTATGTTGGTCAATAAGAGGCGACTAAATGGACTGGGGGGTCAGGCTCGGTGTATTGGTTGATGGTGGGTCAGCGTGGCCGGACGGTGTGGATGGTTGTTCATAATATCAATCACTGGATTTTCTGATCCAGACTCGATTATTAACAGCTGGAACATTACTGGATATGGCTAGAATATTACAGAGTGTGACGAACACACACGCATACACACGCGCGCGCGCAGGCCGGCACGCAGGCATGCACACACAAACACACCACCACCAACAACAACACCACCACCAACAACAACACCATAAACAACAACAATGCCAGGAAACAAGGATATCAATGCAATTTGCCTCGTATACAATCTCGTCTCTGAAGGGAAGATTAGACTAACACTTTGTTAATGAAAACATGTCTTTAAAATGTATTTTATTTCTCGAAAGAACCTTTCCTCTTCTGCTGTTTAATCAAACAAACTAGACTTGGTTAGTTTGATCTAGACTTGCCTAGGCTTTTAGTAAAACAAAATACCCAAAACAATAAAGTCCAGTCATGGTGCAGGACTAATGGAAGATGTGCGTGTCGGGGTACTATAGGCGATAACGCCGTTTCCCATGCTTTCTGTTCATTGGCATCTTTGCACAGGCCTGTGAGATGTTACCTGCTCCGAGAGGCTCTACTCCACAGCCTCAGGGTATTCACTGTGTTTCGTCGTTCAGACTTAACCAGCCGTCATGGGCGTGTCTTAACGTGTCGTGTTAGCAGTTCATCACGTTCGGGGGACCATGCACTCGGCTAATTATCAGAACGGCGTATCGTGTCGTGTATGTAGATGGAGTAATGGTAGATCACTCTGTGTCTAACGGGGCTGCACGACACGCTGTATCTGTACCATCGCCGTTATTGTCAACGAGCACCTGTTCCGAGTCAATGAGCTGGTATTCAGTAATATTACCGCTGTACATAATCCAGACCAAACATGCAAACCAGTGACTGTTTCTGTTTGTCGTTTAACGCAGCGCTCCAGCTATATGAAGGCGGTCTCTAAATAATGGAATCTGGACCACACAATCCAGTGATTGACACCATGCGCATCGATTATTCGATTTACACCATTGGGATACAATGACATGCGTCAACCAAGGCAGAGAGTCTAACTACCTGATCCCGTTCCTTTTACGACAAGCATGGGTTGCTGAAGACCACACTATAACCAACCTATCCACACTGAGATACGATGAAACAGTGAGGTCACACTATAACCAACCCATCCACACTGAGATACGATGAAACAGTGAGGTCACAGTATAACCAACCCATCCATACTGGGATACGATGAAATAGTGAGTTCACACTATAACCAACCTATCCACACTGGGATAAGATGAAATAGTGAGGTCACACTATAACCAACCCATCCACACTGGGATACGATGAAATAGTGAGGTCACACTATAACCAACCCATCCACGCTGGGGTTCGATGAAATAGTGAGGTCACAGTATAACCAACCCATCCACACTGGGATACGATGAAATAGTGAGTTCACAGTATAACCAACCCATCCACACTGAGATACGATGAAATAGTGAGGTCACACTATAACCAACCCATCCACACTGGGATACGATGCAATAGTGAGGTCACAGTATAACCAACCCATCCACACTGGGATACGATGCAATAGTGAGGTCACAGTATAACCAACCCATCCACACTGGTGTACGATGAAATAGTGAGGTCACACTATAACCAACCCATTCACACTGGGGTTCGATGAAATAGTGAGGTCACAGTATAACAAACCCATCCACACTGGGATACGATGAAATAGTGAGGTCACACTATCACCAACCCATCCACACTTGGGTACGATGAAATAGTGAGGTCACACTATAACCAACCTATCCACACTGAGATACGATGAAATAGTGAGGTCACAGTATAACCAACCCATCTACACTGAGATACGATGAAATAGTGAGGTCACACTTTAACCAACCCATCCACACTGGGATACGATGAAATAGTGAGGTCACAGTATAACCAACCAATCCACACTGGGATACGATGAAATAGTGAGGTCACACTATAACCAACCCATCCACACTGGGGTTCGATGAAATAGTGAGGTCACACTATAACCAACCCATCCACACTGGGGTTCGATGAAATAGTGTGGTCACACTATAACCAACCCATCCACGCTGGGATACGATGAAATAGTGAGGTCACACTATAACCAACCCATCCACACTGGGAAATGATGAAACAGTGAGGTCACAGTATAACCAACCCATCCATACTGGGATACGATGAAATAGTGAGTTCACACTATAACCAACCTATCCACACTGGGATAAGATGAAATAGTGAGGTCACACTATAACCAACCCATCCACACTGGGATACGATGAAATAGTGAGGTCACACTATAACCAACCCATCCACGCTGGGGTTCGATGAAATAGTGAGGTCACAGTATAACCAACCCATCCACACTGGGATACGATGAAATAGTGAGGTCACAGTATAACCAACCCATCCACACTGGGATACGATGAAATAGTGAGTTCACAGTATAACCAACCCATCCACACTGAGATACGATGAAATAGTGAGGTCACACTATAACCAACCCATCCACACTGGGATACGATGCAATAGTGAGGTCACAGTATAACCAACCCATCCACACTGGGATACGATGCAATAGTGAGGTCACAGTATAACCAACCCATCCACACTGGTGTACGATGAAATAGTGAGGTCACACTATAACCAACCAATTCACACTGGGGTTCGATGAAATAGTGAGGTCACAGTATAACAAACCCATCCACACTGGGATACGATGAAATAGTGAAGTCACACTATCACCAACCCATCCACACTTGGGTACGATGAAATAGTGAGGTCACACTATAACCAACCTATCCACACTGAGATACGATGAAATAGTGAGGTCACAGTATAACCAACCCATCTACACTGAGATACGATGAAATAGTGAGGTCACACTTTAACCAACCCATCCACACTGGGATACGATGAAATAGTGAGGTCACAGTATAACCAACCCATCCACACTGGGATACGATGAAATAGTGAGGTCACACTATAACCAACCCATCCACACTGGGGTTCGATGAAATAGTGAGGTCACACTATAACCAACCCATCCACACTGGGGTTCGATGAAATAGTGTGGTCACACTATAACCAACCCATCCACACTGGGATAAGATGAAATAGTGAGGTCACACTATAACCAACCCATCCACACTGGGGTTCGATGTAATAGTGTGGTCACACTATAACCAACCCATCCACACTGGGATACGATGAAATAGTGAGGTCACAGTATAACCAACCCATCCACACTGGGATACGATGAAACAGTGAGGTCACACTATAACCAACCCATCCACGCTGGGATACGATGAAATAGTGAGGTCACACTATAACCAACCCATCCACACTGGGATACGATGAAACAGTGAGGTCACAGTATAACCAACCCATCCACACTGAGATACGATGAAATAGTGAGGTCACATTATAACCAACCCATCCACACTGAGATACGATGAAATAGTGAGGTCACACTATAACCAACCCATCAACACTGAGATACGATGAAATAGTGAGGTCACACTATAACCAACCCATCCACACTGGGATACGATGAAATAGTGAGGTCAAACTATCACCAACCCATCCACACTGGGATACGATGAAATAGTGAGGTCACACTATAACCAACCCATCAACACTGAGATACGATGAAATAGTGAGGTCACACTATAACCAACCCATCCACACTGGGATACGATGAAATAGTGAGGTCACACTATCACCAACCCATCCACGCTGGGATACGATGAAATAGTGAGGTCACACTATAACCAACCCATTCACACTGGGGTTCAATGAAATAGTGAGGTCACACTATAACCAACCCATCCACACTGAGATACGATGGAATAGTGAGGTCACACTATCACCAACCCATCCACACTGAGATATGATGAAATAGTGAGGTCATGCTTTAACCACCTGATTCACACTGGGATACGATGAAATAGTGAGGTCACACTAACCAACCCATTCACACTGGGATAGCATCTTTATAACATCAAGCCTGTAAGGGGCTATTGTTTCCAAGTTAGGAGTAAATAAAATAATCCTATTTATCAATAGACATCAAGAACAGTTTGAAGCTTAATAACAAATCTTTTCGGAATATATTAAAATGACAGTTACATCTGTATGTAATATATTTAGCTTACAACAACAAATTATTCATAAGTTCAGAGGGGCGGTCGGATAGCCTGGTGGTTAAAGCGTTCGCTCGTCACGCCGAAGACCCGTGTTCGATTCTCGACATGGGTACAATGTATGAAGCCCATTTCTGGTGTCCCCCGCCCTGGTATTGCTGGAATATTGCTATAAGCGGCGTAAAAACATACTCACTTACTCACTCATATGTTCAGAATTATCATCCTATTTATTCCCACCATCGGGAATAAGCTTCATTACTACCGGGTGTAACGAGTGCATGCTCGGCAACATGACAACGCACTTTCAAGGTTGATGAGTAATACTTTAATAACACAGTCATGCATTGACATGCTGGGGAGGTGATGTGTGTACAGGATGTCGGACATGCGGTGGTGGATCCACCCCACTTGAGAATAACACATTATATACACTCCAAATAAATTCAAATTATTGAAATGCTCGTGTATATACCGGGTGCCTGGTGTGAACAGTTAGACGTGCAGTGGCTGATCCAGTATGTGCTTGTGCGTGCGTGCGTGCGCTTGTGGATGCGTATGCGTGCGTGTTCATGAAATCCCGTTATTCCGGATTCATTGGGTTTCACCCTACGACCTGTAGATGGGCTACAGTTATCAGAATCTGAGTTGGAAATTTATAGTTTGCTAAAAAAAAAGCTTTTCGTAAACGTTTCAGGAAGTTTTTTCCCATATGGGTTGCTTTGGTAACTCGCTTATCATGAAATATTCAGCACTTTCATTCATGTGAATACAACCGAACGTCCTTGAGGTATGTTTACAAGGAGTGAGTGGCTGAAGCTTAAACGTACAGTTCACAAATGTATTTTGTTTACGATCGTTAACGTTACTCTTAACCCAGTTACCCCATTGTTCGGTGTTGGTTCGTGTGTGTCATTGTAAGACGATCTCCTCATGGACGTGTGAAAACACTTTAATTTTGATTACAGATGGAGTTCTGGGTCTACCCGACGCGCACCCGGGGAACAGTTTCTCCCCTACAGTGAATCAAGGGTGAATGTTGTTTTACGAGTTTTACGAGGGTTCGATGACACGCAATCATTAAGTCCGTGAGCCTGACCACTCTTTAAGTCGCCTCTTACAAAAGACAGAGGATGTTGAGCTAACTCGCGGGATAACCACGGATCAATGACGCAGTTTTATGTCGGAAACGGACCGTAGTTCACTGTGAAGACACGTTGGCGACGTAAAAGTATACGCGGATTTTTTGCACCAGATTAGTTTCTCTTGATCTCGGTGATAAACCGATTAGTCGTAGGGTGAGCGGGTGTTGTTTTACATGTGAGTCGGCACTATGACGCCCCGTAGTAAATAAATGAGTCTGGGCGAGAAACAAGTCGGAGCTCCATGACAATCACCAAGGATCACATCGATAGTGTAGCTACCTGATTTTGCAAGGCACATCCCATATGATTCCACATGTACATGTGTTAGTGACTGATTATTGTTTAACGCCGCAATAGAGACCGCCTCTGTGGTCTAGTGGTAGAGCGTCCACCCGGAGAGCGGAAGGTCCGGGGTTCGATCCCCGGCCCCGTCAAACCAAAAGACGTTGAAAGATGGTACTTGTTGGTACCCTGTCTGGTGCTCGGCATTTAGGGCCCGGAGAGCGGAAGGTCCGGGTTCGATCCCCGGCCGCGTCATACCAAAAGATGTTAAAAGATGGTACTTGTTGTTACCCTGTTTGGCGCCCGGCATTAAAGGGCTAAAATCAAGGACTGGTCGGCTCGGAGTCAGTATACTGTGTCTGAGTGGGGGTATTCATGTTAAACTGTGGCATGGTATCTCATTGGGCTAGCACTATAAATCGGCATCAGTCCGGACTGGTACAAGCAGCAACACAAACAGACACACGTACATGCACGTCGCTCTGTAAGTGCAATAATCTTATACGCGACGTTAAACCCCATTTCGCCTCACCTAACGCCGCAATAAGCACTACTGACTCATTATTCCAGGTGTATGATGGCGGTCTGTTTAAAAATCGTTAGTCGGACTCAGGCCAAACAGTGATTGAAAGCGTGAGCCACAATCCATTTTAGCACGAGGCAACGGGCACCTGTTGTGTCCCTGAATCCAAAAGGGCCCAAACTTAGGAATCCTGATAACGACTGGTTTATTTTAGAGGTCACAGCATGCATAGAGCTGAAATTATGCCGAGTGAGGCGTTACACAACAAACAAAACATATTTCAATCTTATTATAATCAGATTTGTTGCTCCGATACGACACTTCTATATGTGATAATGAGACTGACTAAAACTACACAAATCTGCAAACTGGCCATGCACACAGACAAATAGATTTTTCGGCCTGGTGAAGGCTGTCATTCTTCACTTAACACGTTACGATATACCATTATCGCTTATGTCTCCTTTCGCCAGCAGGGAACACGTTGAGACCAATGGGGAACAGGAGACTGAGGGATTACTTGTCTATCTAAGACACTTGATGACCGAGGGATGTCGTACGTTTAGTTATTTCGAACGCCGGCACCATATAACCTCACTCACTCACTCTCAGAACAAAATCGCTTGTAATAACTATTGGTGAATATTGATATTAAACACTCATGGAGCTTGGGGGATCAAAATGATATTATTTCTGCGTCATGTGAAGATTGTTTTCTTATCGTGGTACTACATGTTCACTAACAAATTTACCTGCCCAAATCCCTGGTGATAAACGAGTGCCACTGAGCGAGACGAAGCACCTTAAGGTTGGATACCTCCCAACACGACGCATCTCTCTCCACAACACTGGCTCCAGCAAAGGACGACGCTATATATACACCAGCCGCGTGCGATATGATGTCACAACCCACGTGGTAACGCTGGGCTGTCGCACAGTGGCGAATCTCCAGGTAAATCGGCCTGGAGCAGACGAGAGGCTTTGGGACACCCGTCCAGTCACAAAGAAATATGATTACCAACAGAGATGATTACAGCTGGGTAAAAGTGCCCGTTTGAGCTGGATTGTAGATATCGCGGGGATCTTTACTGGCACAGAGCAGACGCGAGCATACAGGAGCAGACGGCAGTAGTCGTCTGTCTCTACAACCCGACTGGAACAAGCAGACGATACCAAAAGGATATTGTATTTGTGTATACTGGAAAAACGCTGAGATGGAATCGACCACGGAAATATCCACTTCAAAAGAAGAGGTATGTTTTGTAGTGTTATATATGTTGATGTGTGTTGTCAATCATTATAATGTCTGTAGTAGCGAGCGCCAGGGCTGTCATTACACATGTGGACGTTTTTGTGAAATTGGAAACAATGTTGACATATGCAGTACGTTATAATATTAGATCTATTCAGTTTGGAATGAAATGCGCTTTATAGTGAGGATGGAAAAGGGTGCCCTCAATACTCATGTTTCATTTTCGATATTTTGCATCCATGTCTGTAATATTTATATTCCGCGAAAATAAGGGTTATTTCCATATAAAGGCTCTTTTATAGTTATGACTAATGCTATAAATAGGATTTCCTTTATATTCGGAATTATGGCGTTAGCTGAAGCCGGCCTCTCGGCGGAAGCTAGTGCAGCCCACGTGACGTAATACTGATGAATGTGGGTTAATTAGTAGCGATCCCTAAAGTTAATCAGATGTTTGTAATAGTATGTTTTGATATTAAGCCGTGATATCACACTGGAAGCTGCGAGGGCAGTTTGTTTTCACGAGTGCCATATATGGTATGAATACGATGTTGAATCAATACTGATGCAGTCCTTGCAGAGATGTCTCTGTAATTTGTCATATACCTGATCTTGGAAGAAGTCTAATATTGATTAAGAAAGCATCCATGAAACAATAAACTTATGGACAGCATATGTGGATCTTGTTCCCATCCCTGGGTCAGACTGACCTCCCCCCATTGAAACTTATAGGCACAGCTAACATTTCCCCTTGCCAATATGTAGCCAAACCCCTTTATTTCTGTAAAACCGCATACCATTAATGTTTAGACATTGTGTTATTTAACAGCTGTTAAAGGAATGTTCAACCAACCTATGATTAGTTGATTGGGAAATTTGTTAATCCAATTATCCAGAGAGTCTCACAAGGAGATTATTAAATGTGGATTAACAAAGGAGTAGATTTTCATGGTTTTGCATCAGAACAATTAATGTTTGGATGTTTTACACATTTACACAGGGATTTAACTTTATGGCTGTTAGATGTTAATCCAGAAATTAGGTCCATGGTTTCAATTGGAATGGTACTTCCACTGTTACCAGGGTGTATCAGGATGCTGTATACTTTAAACAGTCCGTGTCAAAATGTTTAACTGTTAATTTTAGACTTTTATTAGCTGAGTTTACCAGACCGAAACAATTTTACTCCACCCCGGACTTTCCGCTTGTGGCTTAAGTCACAGACTGCGTGAGGAATGGCTTGCATACAATGACACACTCAAGTCTTCGTGCTTGTTTACCTATTATCATGTCTCGAGTCTTAGACAAAGTATGATTCATCGTGGAGCAAGTCATGCTAGCGAAGTCAGTATATGTACAGTTATATCCTTCACCTACATACATCTAAAGCTGTATGTAAATCTGCCAGGGATCTGTATCGAACAGGTGCTTGCACAGCAGTACCCCGAAAAACCAGCCAACATAGATATTGCCTTCGAAATCATGCTAGTCCTCTAGCCTGAGACTAGTAGATTCTCCTGAGGACAAGTGAAAATGCAATGATAGTAGTTCTCACTGACTAGTAGCTAGCCTTGCTCCAAGTCTGTACTGAAAGGAAAGTGCATGGATGGGTCGTTATTCTATCCGCTTAATAGGCAAGTCTAGATATGTGGACAGTCCAGTCTCTTATAGGGTCAAGTTATTCTTATTATTTACATAATCTAGAACTTGTGATTTAAATGAATAATTATTTCCTCAGAGACTAGTAGCTTTTGAGGGGTATAATTCTGAAAAGTTTGCGTTCTTGGACACAGGACTAGCAAATTCCATCAGGACTAGTTGAAAACTCTGACTTATGAAACAAGGAATAAGTCTGTCGGTGGCAGATCGGTCAGTGCTTGCTTCATTTCATACAGATGTGGAGGATAGGGCTGTAACAATGTACCGATACCTACGATATCATCGGTACTTAGGTGCACACGATACTTGAATCTGTAGTGTGTGAGATCGTGATCGGTATTAATAGAACATGAACTATTAGCGTTCCCTCCCATAATGGCAGAAGTGGCATAGCGCCACCTGTAAGCATGGCAGAACTCAAGGATGTGGTGACTTAGGATGCACTGACCAACTGTTACATTTAATGACCATCTCTTCATCTATAACTGTTTTTTTCTTGTGGTTGTCATTGTTAATATTTTTTAGATAACAACAAATAAATGTATGACGAAAGAGGTTTAAGAGCTGTATTTCAGTGATTTTATCATTTCTTACTATTTGATGTGTATCGTGATACCAGTAGTATCATCAGTCCGTATCGTGATACGAATCTATCGCAAGATACCAACCGCTACTCAGCTCTGGAGGAGGGGTATCACGATGTGTCAATGCGATTTTAAGGCTGATTTATACTGAGGATTGGTGAAATTAGGCTTCACCATGTCCTCAGTAGTCTTTAAAAACCTGAATTTCTAATCCAGTAAATCAGCACCTGTAACTCTGTATTGAGTACATGACATGTGACGTAAGAGACGACAAGACTGTGGAGGCTCAGAACATGCTTACTCTCAAGGCGTAAGTAGGTCTGGCAGTCAGTGTGCTGATTATGGAGAGATAACTTTGACATTTAGTGTTATTGGCCCTCTCCACTTATCTCTGCAACTCTAACCTGTCCCTCTCTGACCCCCCCCCCCCCCCCCCCCCCCCCCCCCCTCCCCTCCAAGACCCCCATTGACCCCTAAATCTGACCCTTGAATGCTGTATTCTTTATGGGCTCTTTACCTTGGGGCCACAGGGCTTAAATCAGTGGCTAATTTGCTCCGTCTTTTCAAAGGGGTTTAATCGGATGGAGTTAAGTTTTATCTTGGGGGTACAGCTCACATGACCTGTGAAGCTGAAAATAGTCCTGAGATTTCTTAAGATGTTATCTGAACACAGGAAGTGATGAGATGTGAAGTGTTTCATTGCGAATTTCAGAAAATGGCTGTTTAAAAAGATGTAGATAAGAGAATAACTTATATGTAAACATGCAAGTTGTGCCTAGTTGTGCAATTATGATGCAAAATATCTGTGGAAACTTATTGTCTTATACTGAGATTTTGTTATAGTGTTTTCATATCCGTGTTATACATGGCAAGTCTGTTAATCCAGACATTAGCGTTCCTGCTGATGTTGTCTGGTTTTACAAGTGTCCTGATTACAGAATCTTAGTTACAGAGTAATGTCTCTATTCATTCATGTAAGTGTTCCAGCAGTAAGCATCTGGAAGGTGGGCTCTAAACGTGATACATACCTATGACAATATGTATTGCAGTATGATCTGAATAGGTTGGTATATTGACAAAACGTGTAAATATGGGTATTTCTTTCATCCTGATTAGGGGCGGTCGGGTAGCCTAGTGGTTAAAGCGTTCGCTCGTCACGCCGAAGACCCGGGTTCGAATCCCGACATGGGTACAATGTGTGAAGCCCATTTCTGGTGTCCTCCGCCGTGATATTGCTGGAATATTGCTAAAAGCGGCGTAAAACCAAACTCACTCACTCACTGATCCTGATTATGAGATCGTTCTGAACAAAAGGGAAAAAACCGATGTGTGGGTATTTTGGTCTGAACAAAATGTACTGGCAGTGGAAGAAAACACAGCAGCATGGTTGCTTTAATGTTCTGGTGACATATGAGCAAGGAAAAGCAATCTCCCCATCCAATAATAACTCCGCTGACACAGTTATTGTCTCCAATACAGTGGACGAGAGTGTTGTAAAGTTACATATCATCACAGCCAACAGCGGCGCATTTGTTTACTTCTTCGAGCTGCATAATTCATTAAAATGTTATGGCTATACTTTGTATTACGTATCACAATACAGACCTAAGTGAGTGAGTGAGTTGGGTTTAACGCCGCTTGTAACAGTATTCCAGTTATATCACATCGTGTCAGCTTAATGTGGGAGGAAAGCCCCAAGTGATGCAGGTCTCAGACGTTTACCACTTCGGTGAAACCCACGAGCACCGGTATGGTGCTGAAAAACCTAGAAACATAATCGGGGCGAACCGGGATTCGAACCCACAATCATAGGTTTCTGGCCTGCCTAAGGGACGCAATTCTGCACAGCAAATTGCGGCGCCTTAGATGACTGGGCCACCCGTGCTCCCCAGACCTAAGTCTTGCAATGTATTGCAATACAGATCACAATAATGACCTAAGTCTTGCAATGTATTGCAATATGGATCACAATAATACATGACCTAAGCTGCGCAATGTATTGCAATATGGATCACAATAATGACCTAAGTTGTGCAATATACTGCCATACAGATCACAATAATGACCTAAGTATTGCAATGTATTATACTTGGATCATAATACAGACCTAAGTCTTGCAATACGTATCACAATATGTATCACAATACAAACCCCAAGTCTCACAATGTATTGCAATATGCATCACAATACAAACCTAAATCTCACAATGTATTGCAATATGTATCACAATACAAACATAAATCTCACAATGTATTGCAATATGTATCACAATACAAAACTAAATCTCACAATGTATCACAATGTGTTTCACAATACAGACCTAGGTCTTGCAATGTATTGCAACACATTATAACCAGCCAGCCAGCCAGGCAGTACGCAACCCTACACTGTGGTGATGTGAATATCCATGGCTGTAGGCCTCTGTATATACGTATTCATGTAGGCTTCTGGCATTGCCTGTACATAATCAGCCTGGGTGTGGAAATACCATGTCAAACTTGCCCATCTTGGTTTATTAGACACCAGACAAATATAAATAGAATATTGCATTTTTATTTGTGAAGGACAAGTAAGATGTTCTCAAGAAACTAAATGTAGTTTCCAAAAATTGGTATTTTGGCAGAATTTTCCCTGCTTGCGTTGTTTGTGTTGGCCTGGATGTGGCAATATGTCCCTGACTGGATAATCCTGCTCCATGACTTCATTTAATAAAAACCAGTCCAGACGATAAAATAATCAACTCTGGCGAGCAATATTCATACATTTTTATACAGAAATTTATTGTTTAATTGAAAATTTCCCAGACTATTATGTTAGTCTACTGACAATAGGCAGAAATTCATTTGTGCATCTGTATTGTTGTACTGATGGGAATATGAACAGGAATTTGACATAGATTTCTTTAAAAATGTGGAACATTTTCTTCTTATTTCTGTATAATGTAGCCTAGACAACAACAAGTAGACTTTGAAAGTGAGTATTTTCATTTCTATGCCCTGGATAATCCATATGCCAAATTATCTCGAACACAGCTAGTTTTAGAGGCAGACATATTGTGGCTCCTCTCAGAGAGGGCGTGGCATCATGGTGAGTGTTATCATGCATGAGATACTATTTCATGTGAATCACACGGATGGGATAAATATTAATATTACATGTCTATGCAAAGAAGGAAGTTTAGAAGTCATGTTTGTTTGGCCCAGCAAACTGTCGCTGCTTTGAAAAAGTAGGATATCATTTTGACGTGTTTGTCATGCTGAGAAATACTCAAAACTATTGTTTAGAAGGGCTTAGACAAGCAGTGGTAAGCCAAGATGGAAATAGACAGGATTACTTAAAATAATTCCTTTTGTTGTAACTAAAACTAAATAATTGTATTGTGTATGATGGAATATTTTGAAGGATCATGTTTGAGCTTGCTCCATGTGAATTGGCACTGGGCTGTTTTGTTTGGATGCCTTCCTGTGAGATACGAAGACCTCCTGTGTATGCATTTGGGGAGAATGTAAGGAGAAGAAGCTGCTTGCTTGTAGGACATATTGGCATGTGCTTATATGTAGCAAATAGGCAAGTCACGATTCACCAATACATTGATGCATTGATATTATTCGGACGATATGATACGAGATACACACTTATCTGTATCAATTCATATTTTAATCCTGTATCGTTTCACACATCGAACATTAAAAGCAGCAATGGAATTATTTTTTTTGCAAAATAGCTTCTGTCTACATTTTAATAAACAATCTTATCAATATTAATTTATACTATATCTACATTGTACAATGTACATAGCTTTATGACATATTCTGTTTTAGTCTTTTTCTAACTGGTGTTGACATTCCTGGTTTATCTGAAATAAAATATTAATTGAAATGAGATCTATATATATATTATCAAATATAATATGTTCAGGAAGTTTCGAGCCTTTAAATTAAATAGTGTTTGTACCTTAGGAAATATAAAAAAATTCTCAAAATTGTAACTAATTAAGTACGTTTGGTTAAATATCATATCGTGACATCCCTAGATTATGTGTTACAAATGTGTTATGTTTGGCTTCTGTAACATTTTTCTTTTGGCAACTGGAACTTACCAGATTGATTAAAGAAATTATTAGATAAGTGATCCATTATCTGTTAAAATAATGAGGTAGGTGTCTGAAATGTTTGGTACAAGAAAAATAATGATAATTTGTTTTAAAGGGCTTAGTGACCCCTATTCCCCTTTCAGTGGTAACGCTATTGTCTTGTCATTTTATGTTACAAAACAGATTTATGTGGACATGTTGCTACTGACTACCACAATTTGGGGCCATGCTTTTGTTTGTGAAATGCCATGTCTCTTGGTAAATTAATGACAATAATGCCTTTCTGTAGATATTTTGACTAGGTCACAGTAGTAAGATTTATATATAGTCAAGATGACAATGGGAGTTGTACAGATATTTATGTTGGTATCATCAAGGTGAATATACAATATACCCTATAGTAGGTCAGGGTGATTAAATATTGTATCGTGCCTCAGGAATGGCCCTAATTATGCTCCTCACGGTCCATCTAACATGCATAGACCATGAAAGCTTGAAATCAAGTCCATTGGCTATGCCATGCAATATAGGGATTTAAGTACCAGCAGTAATGTTACATTGTGGGAAACTGTTCAACTCATTACTCTTTTCTTCCATAAGATACTTAGCTTTACCCTGTATTGATCTCATATGTGGACATTTTCTGTACAATACAACATGTACTGAGACTTTTAGGTTATCCTAAGTTTAGATGGTTATTAAGATAAATTGAAGAATATGCTTCTGAAATGAATTTCTAAAGATTAGTAGCTAATATTCAAGCTATAGAATGTGAAGTGGTTTAGATAGTCATAAATATAGATAACATTCTAAATGAATACATAGCCTGAGGTGTTGTGCTTGTAATAGGGTGTGGGAAAATTTCAGTAAGGAAATATGGGTATTATCACCCCGGGAAAATATGGATAATATCATCACCTCCAGAAATGTTAGAGGAAGTTATGAAGTGCTGATCTAACACGGCCCAAGGGCAGTTATTTCTTTATGACACTTTGATGTTTGGCAGCCACATGTAAATATGATATGATCATGGTAATATTTACCCAGTCATAACATACACTCATGATAAACACACTGGCTATATTTATATAGTAACAAGTTATATGTGTCCTATGCATGTACAAAAGGGGAGAATTTCCTACATTGAGGCAGGTGATAAATCTGTTATACAATACCAGTATTCCTGTGAAATACAAGCTTTACAGTCAAGAGTAAGCAAGTGAGTTAAATGGGGAAATCTACCAGTAAAGGAACATGGTCGGTATTGATTTAAGTGTGGATTCATAATCTACAATGTCATCTCTCCAAAATAACAAAAAATAAACTAAATAGCTTGAGAACAGCCGATGTTGTGCCTTGTCAATTAATTGTTTTACACTCATATAGCACATAAAAATTAATCATTCAAATAATAATATCTCCTAAACGGTGATCGACCATGTCGTCTCTTTGCTGGTAGCCTTCCCCAAATTTTAACATTCTTCCAGCAATAGTGACAAGAACAAGTTATAAAAAAATACATTTTATCAGAACATCAAAGTTAAATCTTACTGCTTGGACCCAAAAACTAATGTGTTTCAAGTGTTATGCCCTTGACAGGTGTGGTTGGTAGGGAGGTAAAAATGAATCAAAGCTGAAGTAGTACTGTTTACAACTAATTACAGATATTGGGGAATTTCAGGGTCAAAGGTGAAATGATGGGTCAAGTCAGGTGACTGGTTACACAAATATTTCTTTCTTGCCTTATCTGACAGTAAGACATTTTATTAATGGGTTTAAAATCAGCTTTGCCACCATTGAATTCTAATCTTTGAGAAAAAATATTTTTGCAAAATTATTTTTTTAGTGGTACATGTATCTTGGTTTGAGTGTCACCATCAGTTACTTTGTTAGCATCAAACTGATACATGCTTAAAATGCAGGTGTTAAAAGTAGACCAAAAAAGCATGAACAATTGCTGAGGTTCTATATGTTCATCCTTGTTTATTTCAAAACCAGTTTTTCCAACAGAGAGACAGCAGCACAAGCCGTGCCCATTGAAAGAAAGAAAAATCACCAAAAGCTTTTTCCTTGCGTTACACTACAAAACTAAACATTAAAAAAATTGTTTCAATAACAAGTATGTGTGAGATTTCTTTACAGGTAAGCACTTTTCACTTCATCTCCGTTTGGCAAACCTTGTCAAACACTGAGGTGTGTACAGGCCAATAGGCAATGTTTCGCTGGGGCGGAAGGGATACTTTTGTAGTAAGTGTATTTGTTGTGCCTTGGCGATCCATGGCCTGTCCAGGGCTTCTTCCTCTTGGCAGGTGTATTATTGATCAGGTCAAGCAAGTCAACAAATGACCGCTGCCATCAAAGAAACTAGCCTTACCTGTCGACTCTGGACTAGTCATTATAGGTGTACACCTTGGTTCATATGGGAATGTCCCGATGTCATTGAGTCAGTTTGATGTTATGAGGAATAACCTAGGGGGTCTTTTCTTGAAATTTGGGACATTTCTGGAATGTTTTAGTGAGTGAGTGAGTGAGTTGGGTTTAACGCCGCTTTTAACAGTATTCCAGTTATATCAGGGCGTGTCAGCTTAATGTGGGTGCCCGAAGTGATGCAGGTCTAAGATGTTTACCACTTGGTGAAACCCACGAGCATGGGTATGGTGCTGACAAACCTAGAAACATAATCGGGGCGAACAGGGATTCGAACCCACAATCATAGGTTTCTGCTGTGCCCAAGGGACGCAATTCTGCACAGCGAATCGCGGCGCCTTAGACGACTGGGCCACCCGTGCCCCCCCGGAATGTTTTAGAGTTGTCTTACAGAAGGTACAATGTAGAGAGAGGTCTTCACTTGATTTTGTTTATCATTTTCATAGTTTTCAAATAATCGATTACTGTTTTGCCCGATTGTAAACAGTCAACACAAAAGTTAATAAATAATATTTTAATAACTATTCCATTGCACTTGTGACCACTAGATTAACACATAGCTTCCAAAGTCAAGCCATGACCAAGGTTAAAGGTACACAATTCCTTAAAGGAGCCCTTGAGTATTAAGTACCCTCATGGAGCTCATAGGGAAGGGGCGGTCGGGTAGCCTAGTGGTTAAAGCGTTCGCTCGTCACGCCGAAAACCCGGGTTCGATTCCCGACATGGGTACAATGTGTGAAGCCCATTTCTGGTGTCCCCCGCCGTGATATTGCTGGAATATTGCTAAAAGCGGCGTAAAACCAAACTCACTCACTCACTCATAGGGAAGGCTAATTTACAAGGGGATGAGAATGGAAGGGGGGCCGATTGTGTTATTAATTGTAAGCTCAGGGCCCCGTAAGAGAGACAAGTGGCAGGAACCGGGTCTCTTTGGAGAATGTATCAACACTCAACTCACATTGTCCAGTGGAGAATGCTGAGAGGGTGGAGGCCAAGGGCGATGTTCCACTCGCTGACCAAGGCTTCTCATTTCTCACAAATGAGGAAAATATATATCCTCTTAAAGGCTATAATCATTTCACTTAGCTATTTTTGTGTTTTTCCATGTCCATGAAATTATTAGGACTTTGAAAATGGAAGCAATCACATGGTGTCACCACCCTGTAGTTTGCAATTGATGGGCTCCATCCATTAGGCTTTCACTATGAAGACAGTTCATGAAAGTTTTTTATACTACATGCTAGGATGTTATTACATGGTGATATCACCTGACATTAGAATAGATGGGTCTGACCACTGGGCTTAATTACTGGGAGAGGACCCCCATGGAGAAGGTGATACGAGGTGTATACTACATGTAAGGATGTTATTGCATGGTGTTATCACCTGTACATTAGAATAGATATGTCCTATCTGATCATGGGGCCCCAAGCCAAAAATGTGACTCAATATGAATGTGACACCCTACTCCTCTTAAGCATCAGTGGATTTATATCTAAAGAAAACGTCCTCTGTCAGATTTACAGGAGAATCCTCACCTTAATCCAACCTTACATTAATTCAATCACACACCAAATAGCATCGCTTATTAGCGCTGAGTAGAGTACTTCTCCTAAAACAATACATGCGAGCTGGCTCGTGTCGGCCTTTGATGCAGTCGCAAGACCACTCACATTTTTTGCATTTAATTCACGCTAGCGTTAATTCCAAGATTTACAGTAACTGTAACAGATGTTTTCCCTGAATATCTTTTATATAAACCCTATAAGCAGTACAAGAATTGAGTTTCAAAACTCAAGACAAACAGTTTTTTTTAACCCCCTGAGTTATAAACATATAAATAGAAATATAATAATTGGATAATGGACCGCTGTATATCGTCCTCTATAAAACGTCCCTGCCTATAAGTACCTTCAACCTCATGCTAATTTATATACCCCGTCTATAAGGCAATACAGAATGAAGTATATGCATTGTTAGACTTTTTTACATGGCAGATGTTCTGTGTGTACTTGTGCTGATCGGTCCTTGAAGGTCAGTTGCACAATATGGAATGTGTACTTCACAGTAGTCATAATCCTCTCCTTTGAAACTCACTGAACAAGAACTAGGCTTAATCTGTAGAGAACCGTCCCACCAGGGCAGGATAGCGTAGTGTATTAATCTGATCTTAGCAGGGGATTAGTGGGGAGTTACGCAGCATAAGAGACCACATCTAGATGGTAAGAGCATTAGGGTTGTATGTGACCTGTTATTACATTGGGTGTCAGTCAATATGGACTATGTTATAATGACACAGTGACAAGAATGTTGATTGTGTGGGTTTCAGGCCCAGTTTATATGATACACTTTCTATTGTTTTGAGTTGATTATGATTTGTGCTTTGGTTTTGTTTGTAACTAAAGACCATAGACCTGTTTATTCAATTAGGTTAATGGTATAATTTTTCATAAAGGTTGTTCTCCATATTCAATTACATTATTTCTAGATTAAAACTGCCATTTGAATAAATATTGAAATATTATATCACAGTTATAGGCCTTTCCTCATGACTGTCATATTTTCCCTCTATCGTCCTATTCCCATAGCTCATGTTTATCAGCCTGGGAGGGATATATATGAGGATATGTTTCAGTCATGTGATCACTGTGGTTAGTATAGATCAATGAAGCGTGTCTACATCTGTGCAGTATGTGGGGAGTGAGAGAGGTTGTATTACATTATTACATGATGAGATTAGGAAAGCAGAACTTCCTGTGAAGAGATAAGGGAAATTATGTGCACTGATTTAATACTGTATGGTTTTAATGATGGCTAGTCTGTCTTACAGACCCTGATACAAATATATATCAAATACAGCCCATGCAAGTCTAGATTACTGCAGTATCTGAGAATGAATAGAGTTACTGGGCTACCTTTTATTATATTTTTATTAAGATAACTGAACAACTGTTTTTTCTGTAAGATATGTTCATTTCAGAGACTAGATGTTAGTCTAAATGATGGCCTCAATCAGGGGATCCATGGTATTTAGGAGGCACTGCTTCTTGAGCTGGTGATGAAGGATTAGGTGAAAAGGTAACGTGGACTTCAGAATGGCACACAATCTACCAAGTCACTGAATCTGACCACACATTCCACTGAATTCCTCTTAGGACAAACGTTCCCGTGAAAACCTGGAATAGAGTAGGTCTTCAGTAACCCATGCTTGTCGTAAGAGGTGACTAATGGGATCCGGTGGCCAGGCTCGCTGACTTGGTTGATGCATGTCATCGTATCCCAATCGAGTTGATCGATGCTCATGATGTCAATCACTGGATTGTCTGGTCGAGACTGAACAATTTACCGTCATACACCTGGATTATTGCTGAATGCGGCGTTAAACAACAAACAACCACTTGGGACCATCATAGGTTGCTGGGGACCTAATTAAACCCAGAATACCAGTGGGATTCTAATATATAGTCACTGAAACACGCTATGTTCAACCGAGGGAACATTCTGGAATAGATTAGACATGGCGTGAGTTTGAAAGAAGAGACTGTCACTCTGCCCAAGTCAGCGTGGATTGGAGTGAGTCACAATACAATTTAAATTCATGGAATATGGATGTTTTGAATTATGTGTGCACTCACTTGGGTCGAACATTAAATGTAAACTGCTTTCGGATTTTTAATGTTTTGATAGCAGTTTTGTTAAAAAAACATTTTGAAACTCCACGAGCATTATATTAAAAGGCAGAGTAGGTATTTCATCAAAGCGAGTCATGTCATAGGTGAGCATGATGCGAGAAATATTATCAGATTAAACAGTTAATGTCAAGATTAGTACAAAAGGCACATCAATCTTAATATGCACCCATTTTATTATGTTAAGATTTTTTATGTCATAAATCTGACTAAAGATTTGGAATGTTTTGTTTTTTCAGTGCTAAAATCTTATTTACAATCACATGCTTCCCTATCACCAATTATATCTCAACAGCCTTATAATAATCTACATTGAATCACACAAACCAGTGGTTGGTAGGATTAGTAATGACCTACACCATAGCAGTGGTTGATAACATTAGTAATGACCCATGCCAAAGCAGTGGTTGATGACATTAGTAATGACCCATGCCAAAGCAGTGGTTGATAACATTAGTAATGACCTACACCATAGCAGTGGTTGATAACATTAGTAATGACCCACGCCAAAGCAGTGGTTGATGACATTAGTAATGACCCACGCCAAAGCAGTGGTTGATAACATTAGTAATGACCCACGCCAAAGCAGTGGTTGATAACATTAGTAATGACCTACACCATAGCAGTGGTTGATAACATTAGTAATGACCCACGCCAAAGCAGTGGTTGATAACATTAGTAATGACCCACACCAAAGCAGTGGTTGATAACATTAGTAATGACCCACGCCAAAGCAGTGGTTGATAACATTAGTAATGACCCACGCCAAAGCAGTGGTTGATAACATTAGTAATGACCCACGCCAAAGCAGTGGTTGATAACATTAGTAATGACCCACGCCAAAGCAGTGGTTGATAACATTAGTAATGACCCACGCCAAAGCAGTGGTTGATAACATTAGTAATGACCCACGCCAAAGCAGTGGTTGATAACATTAGTAATGACCCACGCCAAAGCAGTGGTTGATAACATTAGTAATGACCTACACCAAAGCAGTGGTTGATAACATTAGTAATGACCCACGCCAAAGCAGTGGTTGATAACATTAGTAATGACCCACGCCAAAGCAGTGGTTGATAACATTAGTAATGACCCACATCAAGGCAGTGGTTGATAACATTAGTAATGACCCACGCCAAAGCAGTGGTTGATAACATTAGTAATGACCCACGCCAAAGCAGTGGTTGATAACATTAGTAATGACCCACATCAAGGCAGTGGTTGATAACATTAGTAATGACCCACGCCAAAGCAGTGGTTGATAACATTAGTAATGACCCACACCAAAGCAGTGGTTGATAACATTAGTAATGACCCACGCCAAGGCAGTGGTTGATAACATTAGTAATGACCCACGCCAAAGCAGTGGTTGATAACATTAGTAATGACCCACACCAAAGCAGGGGTTGATAACATTAGTAATGACCCACGCCAAAGCAGTGGTTGATAACATTAGTAATGACCCACACCAAAGCAGTGGTTGATAACATTAGTAATGACCCACACCAAAGCAGTGGTTGATAACATTTAAGTTATGACCCACACCCAAACAAGTGTTTGGTAGGATTAGTAATGACCCACACCCAAACAAGTATTTGGTAGGATTAGTAATGACTAGGGCTGTTACAATTCCCTCTCGTATTCAGTGAATCGAACCGTATCCATTCATGAATTAAATTCGTTATTCGTGGTCACTGGAATCGAATATTTATGAATATGCAGTCATGTGCATCTACATACCCTGTACCTTAAAATATCCCTAAGAACATATTATATGCAGAGATTTCTTTAAAGACAACACTCATATATATAATTTGACAGTATTGTGGTCTTCGGTCATTGTGGTATTTGAGCAGATACTAGTACCTGGATAAATGCAGTATATGAAAGTATAATATATTAATAATTAACCAACCATGTCAAATAATTATTGTTGTTATTTTTCACTGAATATAATCAACTGCTGACTTGTTATTGTATTCGTGAATAAATATTTGTATTCGTTACCCTATATTCGTGATATGAATCATATTCACCTCATAGTGTATTCGTTGCAGCCCTAGTAATGACCCACATCAAGGCAGTGGTTGATGACATTAGTAATGACCCACACAAAAACCAATGGTTGATAACATTAGTAATGACCCACACCAAAGCAGTGGTTGATAACATTAGTAATAACCCACACCCAAAGCAGTGGTTGATAACATTAGTGATGACCCACACCCAAACCAGTGATTGGTAGGATTAGTAATGACCCACACCAAAGCAGTGGTTGATAACATTAGTAATGACCCACACCAAAGCAGTTGTTGATAACATTAGTAATGACCAACAAACCAGTGGTTGCTAACATTAGTTATGACCCCAAAGTCAGTGGTTGTAGCATTAGAAATGGTCCACACAGAAAACCAGTGTTGATAACAAGCCACAAGGTCACACATTGTATCCGACGATTCCATAGATATGCAATCGCATTAGAATCAGATTCTAGTTCTTGCTACTGCTAAGCAAAGATCTGAGGATCTGTCACATCAAACTGATGTTTCACAAACATTGACAGACCAATAGAATGACTGACAAGGAGTCAACATTAGCCAATCAGAAGGCAGGTTTTTTGTGCTTTACGACACAAGTTTCAAATTGGGAACTACGCCTCGAAAGATATTTTGACATGTTCTTCATTTAAAATTTCAAAATTGTACAAAGAACATTCTGGCAAATAGATGGCCCAGATTCTTTGGATTAAGTTGTATTGCCTGTAACTGTAGTTCAGAATACCCCGTGTTGAATTTTCCAAGGTTGCATGATTAGAAAACACATTCCGACTGTCACTTTCCTGATCTGGTAAGCATCGCTCTGAATGGTCGCATGATGGATCACTCTGACGTGACCTGTAATGGGATGTCCTCAGATCTTGGTTTAGTGGAAGTGAGAACTGAGATCTGATTTTTATGAGGTTAGTAGTTATGTGAGCTATTACGATAAACAAGGGGTACTGGATTCTTATTGAGCCCTGGCTGAGTGCGGCAATAAAAAACAAGCAAACAAAACACAACACTTCAGTGTTCTGCACCCATGCTAAATCAGTACAACTACTAACAATTTGCTTCTACTGGGTACGTCTGTACCTATGCAAGTTGATAAACATATAATTAAGCATGCCTGTTGATCTGTATTCTGAAACAGACCGAAACCTGTCACACTGTGAACCGAGTAAGACGGCAGTGTAACCAAGAGGAGAGTGCAGGCGACACTCAAAACTATAAAGAGGCTAATTTGGGCAATGAAATAGCGCACATATCCAGCCGGTAGTAAACCTGTCTGTTTGGGTGACTTTGCCAACATGTAAGTCGACAATGTCGCTCTTTATGATATGTGGTTCCATTGCGGGTCTGGATACACTGGAGCAAATGGGTTTATACTTATATGCAAAAATGTGTGATTGTTTTATTCCCTTCGGTACATTGTACATCTTGAGTTGGTTGGCTAGGGCAGGGACAATACACCAACTGTGCGATACGATACGTATCACCATACCGTGCTCATGATCCGATACACATTTTCTGTTATCTGTGGTACATAAGCCATCTTTGTCATAGACAGGATGGCCAAATACCTGGCACACTGACAATTTACAGTTGGCAGTGGCAAGCATGGCACAATGGATTAAAATATTTATGTTTTAACTACTAATTAGTGTTTGTTATGACAGTTATTAAAGCGAACATTTAAGGTAAGGATCAATATTTTTTACTCAGTGTGCAACTGTGATTGATACTTGTATCAAGAAGTTTTGTTTGTTTGTTGTTGAAAGCAGCACTCAGCAATATTCCAGCTATATGATGGCGGTCTGTAAATAATCAACTCTGGTATCAAGAAGTAAAAATCACTGATGCATTGGTGTATTGTCCTATCCCTAGTGTTGGATTTCATCTAATAATAGTTGATACCTCATGGACGTATATAGAGATTATTATTCAAGCATGTGTGTCATACTGATTCTACAAAACGAGTGTCAGAAAACATGAATTCTTACATGGGTTTTGTTAACAGTGTGACACACATGCAAGTGTAATAATTTCTTTATAGCCCATTATTTCTTAATTGTTTTGAGCTCCCCTTTATAAAAATGCACTGATCACAACTGCTGCCTATGAAAACCACAATTGTCGAATGACATAAACAATCCCCTGCTCTGACATCGTTTCTAGTCATTCCGACCTTACATCACAGTAAGATTCGAATGACATCAACAATGCCATCCTGATGACGTAAACTATACACTGGTGCCCGGGGAAGTGATATGTGCTCTGGTTCAAATGATATTTCTGAACTCGGTCATTTCTAACCCTATGGGTAATATACTTGTTATAGTATATGTTGTACTGGTGGATAAAAGGAGCACATGACAGTATTTCTAATTAGTGTAGTAAAAGGCGAAACGGGATCGGGTGGTCAAGCTCACTGACTTGGTTGATGCATGTCATTGTATCCCAATTGCGTGGATCGATGCTCACGATGCCAATCACTGAATTGTCTGATCCAGACTCGAACATTGCTGAGTGCGGCGTTAAACAGCAAACAAACAAGACTAACACCATATGAACACAGTCTGTGAAGCAAGTGAATGGCTAGAGACGAATGACACTGGGAGATGTTCATGATGTATCAGTGAGTGAGTGAGTGAGTGAGTGAGTATGGTTTTACGCCACTTTTAGCAATATTTCAGCAATATTCCGGGGGACACCAGAAATCAGCTTCAATCATTGTACATATGTGGGGAATTGAACCCGGGTCTTTGGCGCTGCGAGCGAACGCTTTAACCACTAGGCTACCCGACCTCCCTTCATGATGTTATCAACTTCTGTATCATTTAAAAAAAATTTAGTACAGTTTGATTGACAGTCAATCAGTGTGCTAGAAAATGAACCGATCTGAAACCTTCATTTGTAAGAGGAAGTGTTTTCCTGTACATAGTATTAGGAAGACATTGATGACAACCTGCCTATAGGACAGATTCCTTCAAGGGATTTCATATAAATCATCCTCAAGGACAAGCAGGTAAAATATGGTCTTGTGTTTGATAAATCTTAAGACCTGAACAGAAATTAACCTTGTGTGCAGGAGTTCAAATCAGCAGCACCAACCGAACAGAGGGAAGGTCAAGGTCATGACCTTTGCAAACAGAGAAGTAAAGGTTCATTGAGGCCACAGTGACCAGCTAATTATTATGACGAGTGTTTGATGCATAGTTAACTATTTGAAATATGGGCCAATTCACAGCCTGTGGATGATGATTATCAATCATAATTATGATTTTATGGGACAGATCTAACGTGACTGAGGCTGTCCTTGCTGTGTCATATCCACTGATGTGGAAAATATCATGGATGTTAGATTTCATATGAGAAGTCATTGAGAAGAATGTTGTCCCAAGAAATAAAGGGATATTGGGGATACAGATGGCTCGGTCACCTCAATTCACTGAGTAGAGTACCCGTGTAGGTCCAGGTTAGAAATGGTTACCTCCGCAAACTATGCTTGTTGTAAGAGGCGACTAATGGGATTGGGTAGTCGGGCTTGCTGACTTGGTTGATGCACGTCATCGTATCACATTTGTGTTGATCAATGTTCATTATGTCAATCACAGGATTGTCTGGTCCAGACTTGATTAATTACATACCGCCGTCATATAGCTGGAATATGAGTGAGTGCAGTGATAAGCAACAAACATGCACTGAGTAGCGTTGCATTCCTTAGGCTTCCTATGATCGTGTGCTCAAATCCTGGTTTAGCCTATTTTTATGTCTATATTGTTTATATATGTCTGTTTATTTTATAAGTCCTTTCGAGGAAGGTGAGTCAGACCTATTCCAAAATTTGGTTGATACAAGTTTAATATTACAAAAAACAAATAAGTCATTTTGTGTTAAAAAATATGTGATTTGAAAACCTGATTCATTTTCTCTTTTAACTACATTATGAGGCATTTTGTAAGGACATTATTCTGCATGTTATTGCCTCGTATCATTGACCTACTTCGGTTTGTTGGCAAAACAGATATGTTGTATCTTGGTTGACATCAGCAGCACATAGACGTAGAGTGGATCGATGATGTAGAGGGCGGCGGTTATTCAACCTATCGATGTGAGACCAGAGCAGCTGGTTTCACAATGGCTGTTTCTACGAAGGAGAGGGAAAACATTTACTGGTTTTGTTTACTTGCATCAATTTGTAATGAGCCCTTCATGGCCTGTGGGTACTGATTAGATAGCAGCAACACACACTTTTCCTTGTTTGCAGCTGTGAGGATAGATGGACCGCAACAGTAAACGTCACATTCAAGATTATTCTACTTAGCAGCATGCATGCATGAGAGACACAGAGAGAGGGAGTGAAAGGAAGAGGGAGAGACAGAGGGGGGGAAAGAGGGTGAGAGGGAGCGAGAATGAGAAAGAAAGAGTGAGAGACAGAGAGAAAGAGGGATGGAGACTTAGAGAGGGTGAGGGAGAAAGGCAAAGGGAGTAAGAGGGGAGAGAAAGAGTGAGAGAGGGAGGGAGAGAAACGGAGATGGGAAGAGGGAGAGAGACAGAGAGGGAGGGAGACATAAAGAGGGTGAGGGAGAGAGATAGGGGAGAAAGAGTGAAAGAGAGAAAGTGAAAGGGAGGGAGGGAGAAGGGAAGAGTGAGAGAGGGGGAGGGAAAGAGAGTCAGAGATGGAGAGAGAGATCAGGCATTATTTTATCCCATCATGCCAGGCAGGGTAACAACAAGTACCATCTTTTAATGTCTTTTTGGTATGATGTGTCCGGAAATTAAACCTCAAACCTTCTGCTCTCTGCTCTATCCACAAGACTACGGAGACTGTCGGTTTGCATCGGAGTTCGGATTACTAGAGTTACCACTTTATCATAAAAACTGACAAAAAAGTTTCTTACATTTGAGGCTACAAGATTATCTATCTATGCCAAACTGATTACATGTCATGAAATGTTATTCCTCAATATGCCTCAGGTTATGATGCTGCCACAATACGCTGGAAAGAGTTACTTCCCTGAGGTGTGGCCCCCAAACTGTGATAGTGGGTTGAATCCTGGTTTGGCCTAATTGTTTCTAGGTTTGTCAGCACCAGACACTCACTAGTGGGTTTCAGCTGAGATACCATGTCGCATTTTAACATGGATACCCCACTGAGACACAGTATACTGACTCCGAGCCGACCAGTCCTTGTTTTAACCCCTACATGCCTACCGCCAGACAGGGTAACAAGAACCATCTTTTAATGGCTTTTGGTATGACGCGGCGGGTCTGGCAGACGCTCTACCACTAGACCACGGAGGCAGTCCCATGTACATATGACAATTGTAGGGTTACAATCTCTTTGTGAAATGCACTTTTCAACTGCTGTTGATACAGGACATGCTGAATGTTATTTAAATACAAACTTAAATCAAAGTAAACTTTATGTGGCATGTTTGCATATTTGTAACCATCCCGGTTCTGGTGTGTTGTGACAAATGGAAATAGATTTCCTCCGTGCACTCACGCCCACACAGGTCCTACATGGGATGGACCGCCTCCGTGGTCTTGTGGTAGAGCGTCCGCCCGGAGAGCGGAAGGTCCAGGGTTCGATCCCGGGCCGCGTCATACAAAAAGACGTTAAAAGATTGTACTTGTTGTTACCCTGTCTGGCGCTCGGCATTAAGGGGCTAAAACAAGGACTGGTCGGCTCGGAGTCAGTATACTGTGTCTGAGTGGGGTATTCATGTTAAACTGCGGCATGGTATCTCAGTGAGCTAGCACTATAAATCGGCATCAGTCCGGACTAGTACAAGCAGCCACACACACACATACACGTGCATGCACGTCGCTATATAAGTGCAATAATCTTGGACGCGACGTTAAACCCAATTTCACCTCACCTCACCGTGCACTCACGCCCACACAGGTCCTACATGGGATGATCGAGGGCTGTTCTTGTGGGGGATCATGAATGTTTTATCCCAAGTGGCGGCCTCGGCATTACACGTGTGCTGTAGTAACGTTAAGTCTGCCCGGTCAGTTAGCCCAGGTGAGACTGGCCCTGGAAGTGTCTACCTGTTTGTACCTGTTATTCTACCTGTTTGTACCTGATATTGATTGTTCTGGACAGGTGACAATTAATTATGATAAGTAGATGGTTGGCAGAGGGTCGGACATGTTTGTTCACACTGTTGAGGGCCTGCCTGGCTTTCGTTGTAGTTTATTCTCCTTTGATTGGTGGTAACTACCACAAATGGATGGCTGACGAGGATTATGTTCTTAGCATCCAATTAGTTTGATGATTGCTGGATTTTCAATCACCTGTGGCGACATATTGAACTGAAAATAGATATAGGTGTAAGCCAATCTGTAATTAAAGGCTTGAGTGGATCAATTATGGAGTTATAGGAATGCCCAAATCACTTGTCCAATGGCATTGGGATTTTGGGAGTCTTCTACAGTTTTTCATGCATATGGAAATATTGTGGGGTATCCATGTTAAACTGTGGCATTTTGTCTCAATGGGATAGCACTATAGAACTGGAATAAGTCTGCAGTATTACATCTGTATGCATATACTTATGTAAGTGTAATAATATCACCTTACCTCATGATATAACTGTAATATTGAACCTCATGATATGACTGTAATATTGAACCTCATGATATAACTGTAATATTGAACCTTACCTCATGATATAACTGTAATATTGAACCTTACCTCATGATATAACTGTAATATTGAACCTTAGCTCATGATATAACTGTAATATTGAACCTTACCTCATGATATAACTGTAATTTTGAACCTTACCTCATGATGACAGCACTCAGCGAAACAAGATCACATACCTCTGAGAACTAATGTTTTTGACTGTTTAGTGTTTGTAATACACACAATAGTATGCTTAAGACACATGCATGCGGTTGTTTTTGATAACTGTGTTTTAATGTACCTGCTGATTGAAAAATAGTGTATGAGTAAGAAAAGAATGGTTCTGCTTCACAAAATATGGAGGTGATGGACCAGTATTATAGACGTATTCAACCCACTGAGGATTAAACATATGTTTCACGGCTGTGACTCAGACAGTCTCACCTTCAAAGGTGACTCCCAGAAATAATCAGTGTGATAAGTTGTGATGAAAACAGTATCTTGGCTGAATCATCCTGCCTGCTCAATCATTGTACAGGACAAAGTCGCTGAGATTTCATTGGACATACTTTTCAGGAAGTTTTATTGTAACATGCCAGCTTTCTGACTTTCTTATCAAGGAGTTGTGTGCATGGAAGAAGTTGGCTTAAACTAGGCCAGTTATACATCATTCTCTGAACAGTCATTGTCCCACATGTAGACATATTTCAAGCAGACAGGCAGAATTAGACTTGTCGTGTTAATCTGCTAGGTATTTGGACTAGATAGAAATGTGTCATGTCTGCACCGAATTCACCCAATTACTTCAGGGGACCAATTTATTTGATGATTCAAAAAACTTTACCTCGCTGGAATTACAAGCCAAGGTCCTAAAGCTAAGATTCTTGAAGGCAGCTAAAGTTGTTGGGTATTGAGTAGTCTGTCTTACAGACCCTGATACAAATATATATCAAATACAGCCCATGCAAGTCTATAATGTTTGGCAAGTCTAGATCACTGCATATTAGTCTGTCTTACAGACCCTGATACAAATATATATCAAATACAGCCCATGCAAGTCTATAATGTTTGGCAAGTCTAGATCACTGCATATTAGTCTGTCTTACAGACCCTGATACAAATATATATCAAATACAGCCCATGCAAGTCTATAATGTTTGGCAAGTCTAGATCACTGCATATTAGTCTGTCTTACAGACCCTGATACAAATATATATCAAATACAGCCCATGCAAGTCTATAATGTTTGGCAAGTCTAGATCACTGCATATTAGTCTGTCTTACAGACCCTGATACAAATATATATCAAATACAGCCCATGCAAGTCTATAATGTTTGGCAAGTCTAGATCACTGCATATTAGTCTGTCTTACAGACCCTGATACAAATATATATCAAATACAGCCCATGCAAGTCTATAATGTTTGGCAAGTCTAGATCACTGCATATTAGTCTGTCTTACAGACCCTGATACAAATATATATCAAATACAGCCCATGCAAGTCTATAATGCTTGGCAAGTCTAGATCACTGCAGTATCTGAAAATGAAGAGAGTCACTGGGCTCCTTTTTATGATATTTTTATTAAGATAACTGAACAAGTGTTTTTTTTATGTACGATATGTTCATTTCAGAGACTAGATTTTAGTCTAGGTATTGAGAGGCTGAGAAGGCGGCTCTGTATTGATACCAGGGTTTGATATTTAGGCCTCTTGTTTGGCTATCTGGGACGAGTGACAAGTTGTTGGTACCAGTAGTTTCCTCCCATGAAGTATTAACTTTAACTGCATGATCTAAGAGCTAAGATGATCGTAAGTCCATAATTTGTCGCAAGTCTGTGTTAAAGTATGGAGTTACAATCACCTTAGTGCTAAGATGATCGTAACTTCCATGATGTGTTGTAAGTCTGTGTTAAATTATGGGAATTACGATCATCTTAACTTAGGCTTACGATAGTTGTAGTGCTGTGGACTTGTTCCACAAAGTGACCTTAACGCTACGATTGTCTGAGTCTATTCTAGAGTATGGGAGTTATGAGTGAGTGAGTGTGGTTTTACGCCGCTTTTAGCAATATTCCAGCAATATCACGGCGGGGGACACCTGAAATGGGCTTCACACATTGTACCCATGTCGGGAATCGAACCCGGGTCTTCGGCGTGACGAGCGAACGCTTTAACTACTAGGCTATGATCGTATTAGCGCTAAGATCGCTTTGTGGATCGTGGCCCTGGTCCGTGTTGGGAATTATGGTGGGAGGCGTTCTGGGGTTCTTTATGTTTTGAATCTAGGGACCCCTTAGCCTTAGCATTAGGGGTTTGACATTGAGGCCTTGACTTCCATTCTTCGAAATTTACGCCTGAGACACTATACTGGAACAAGTAAAACTCCAGTGATGCAATTCCTCATTGACTTTGTAGGATATGATTTTGAACCAGTTCTCAATGCTTCAGTTATATTACAAACTGGAACGGAATCAAACTGACAGAAGACGTAAACGTAGCACAACATTCACGCACTCTTCACTGAGTCATAACAGTACTGACACAGTAAGCTGCCAACATTCTTTGAAACCAGCTCAGACGTCTTCCGAAATCCATCTTTACCTTCAAATATTTCTTCTTATGTGGCTAATTATGTAAAGTTTTCTAACAAGTTATTTAAACAACATACTTCCTTGCATGTTGGATCGGAGTGTTGTCAAAACACTTCTTGTGTACAAAGCCAGGCATGATAGTTTTTGTACATGTGGAATTTCACGACAACCATGAGCTTTGTGATTGGGTGTTATATCAACAGACCTATGTTCAATCAATACAAAAACATATGGGAATAATATCTCCCATCAGGTCTAGCAATGAGGCTTAGAACAATATCATATTGATCGAGGACGTCCATGTTGGGGTTTAGGATATTTAACACAGTCACTTAGCTCAAGGGCGGAAAAATTGTTTTATAAATCCGTGAAGATTATCGGTATTGTCTTTTTCACATGGCCCCCCTGGCAAACTGCCTTGTCAGGTGGGGACTGCAAACACTGACGATATTCTGATCTATATCTCTTTAAACACTGCGCCAGAACTCTCCGTGATGTTTTAACTATTAGTAACTGCAGTTGTCAAGCTTACGTTTACCTTGTGCTCAGTTCGGATAGAGAGCTCAGCATTGTTTTTTCCTCACATTTAATGCAAGGCAAATTGTACGAGAAAATGGTATTTATAAATGAAACTGACGCTATCATTTGAGCTTTATAATTACAGTTTACATATGCAGGAATTTGGTTTTAAATTTTTTAATTGCTTTGAGAACAGATGAAAGATAGTTTTTCATAAAATTGAAATAAGAAAAATCCCAATACATGTATTCATGTTTTTACCTTAATCAAATGGCGCCAGGTTTTTCTTGTCATTAACTCTGGAACTTGGCAATTAGAAAATATTTTGTGGACATTCACACTACAAATAAACCATATAGGAGCCCATGATAATTATATACACCATCCTAACCCAGTATTCAGACCTTATTTCACTGATTTCAAGGTACTTACCTGTTGATCAGCTAGAGGCACAGCTCGTTAGTGCAGGTAGTGAAGACATGGAGCACAGCCCAAGTGGATTCCCAACATTCCTGTGTTCACCATCAAAGCATGACATTTTCCTTGTAGACATCCCTTTTGTATTACTTTGACATGTATTAAAATCCTCATTTGTGACAAGAAAAATTAGTTTGGGGGTTTGTCGGTTGTTGAATCCATTACTTGCAGGGGACGACTTAAAGGAGTGAGTGAGTGAGTAAGGTTTTATGCTGCTCTTAACAATATTCCAGCACTATCTCGGTGGGGGACACCAGAAATGGGCTACACACACTACTTGAGGATCACCTGTAAGGTGAAAAGATATGTAGTGAAACTGATGCACTTCGATTAACCAAACATTCATTTTGCCAGTACTCATCTCGACTGTCACATAGACAAAGGCTTGTAGCAGAAGAATTTCCCTCCCTCGTCTTAGTCCCCAGGAAAAGTAGTACATTTATAACAGTATCGTCAATTGTTTACAAATGTTGATATTAGGGCTGGGACGAGTCCAAATTTACTACCCGGGTACCCGACCCCCTATTACCGGACCCTACCCGGGTACCCGACCCCCTATTACCCGACCCTACCCGGGTATCCGACCCCCTATTACCCGACCCTACCCGGGCACCCACTGCAGGTCTCAAGAGTTGGGAACAAAATGTCTGATTCGGAATTGTTATACTCAGCCTTGGCAAAAACTATTTAGATACATTTATCAAACAATCAGATCAAGCATACACTGAAGTTAACTGAAGTTATCTTTACTCAAACATATACAAGTCAAAAGGAATGTGTGCATCATCAGAAAGAAATGTGAACATTACGTGATTAGCGACTTGTAGTAACCACTGAGCTATAGTGAGTTTTTGTCATTAAACAATATATCACGTGACTAACCACGGGTCCGGGTAGTACTGTGGGTACCGTGGTCCTACTCAGGACCCACCTGACCCGGGTACCTGAGTTACCCGTCCCAGCCCTAGTTCATATAATTCTATACCGAACTAGCATTCAGAAGAGGCTTTTTGAATGGTTTTTGGTTATGTTTATGCCACAGTGACAGCTCAGTTGATAAAATAAGAGAAGTAGTCATTGTTTAATCAAGTTATTGCAGGTGCTCATAACAGAAAACAGGTTTATATGATTACAAAATGGGGGGTGGGGGATATTGAAAAACATATATATATATATTGAGAAAATGATATGATCTTGTCCTTATAAAGACTAACAATTTTAAGACGGTTCTTGTAACATTTCAGTAAATGTAGGGGTGAAATGTGAGATGTTTGTCCAACAAACACTGTCTGAGAGACAGGTAAACGCCACCTTCTGCAGTGTCAACTGGATTGTTTAGTTTCAGCAGGGTTGAAACTAGGAAATGAACTCTGGTTCTTGGTCGTTTAATGCACAGGTGCACAGTGACCTGGGTCTAGGAATGGAGACTCAAGGTGATGGTTTTATTAACAGCAACTTATGGTGGCCATTTCCTCAGAATTAGATAAAATATTGAAAAATCCTATTTACCTGTTTCAATGAATGTAGAATGTTTCACATTGTTTTGTTATGAAAGAGCAAGATATTTACTTATGACTATACTTGACTGTAAAAGAAAACCTGATTTTTCATAAGGAAGAGAATTTATGGATGTCAACTACTTCATAATGAGGAACACAACGTTTGACATCCATAAATTCTCTTCCTTGGGTGTATCACTTCTAAATGCCTTTCAAAGACCCGATTTTTCATGTCATGACAGAGTAGCTTTCGTCATAAAAAAATGGATGTTCTGGAACTTCTTTTGTGTAAAATATTAGAAACTGCAACTGCTTGAGTTTCAGCATTTCCATTATTTTCATGTTAGAAATACAAATTTATCATCCAAAACTGGCTCCCACAGGAGATATGGCTTGGATGAGATCAAGCAATATCTACACTGTAGATATCGCTGCAATGAAATTACATCACAATGCTTTGCAGACCATTGTGACGTCACAATCAAATGACATCACTAATGGCTCTCGACTGAAGCTGTTTGCGGTACTTTTTACACTGAAGACACTGCTAATTACTGTCTACAAATTGAAAAAGTTGAAAGAATGATGTTGGATGATAAATAAAATCTCACCCTCGTGTCTTTTGATATCAAATATATCAACACTCGTTGATAAAAGTGGCAAAAATCCTCGGCAAGCCTCGGAATTTTTCCACTTTTATCAACTTGTGTTGATATATTTAATATCAAAAGACACTTGGGTGAGATTCTCTATATATTCACTGCCAAAAGAAACGCGAACCATAGAAACATATAGAGAAGTATGTGTGTTAAGAAGAGATGTTTCCAGTGTGTGCCAATTAATGACAAAACTAACAATCAGTCAAATGTTACCAAGTGTGTCTGTATTCTTATCACGATATGCTGCACATGCTTTCCAAACTTTACATGCTGATCTTGCATGAGAAAATTGGTGCATCTCGAGTCAACAATCTATGATGTCACATGTGATGCGTTCATGAGCGACGGTTCACTCAACATGACAGTATGTCCGTTTGTGCATCAAACCAATCGGATCTCTTGAATATGAGTAAGTCTTCATATGTTAACAAACATGTATGGTTTTCGTGTTTCTTTTGGCAGTGAGGATAGTTCAGTTTGTCGCGAGGACCTCAATGACATACGACGGCCTTGATACTCCCCTACTACAGAGCGGAATACCCAAGGTGAACTGTTTACTGAGGTCAACATAATCATTGTTAGACCAATTGGACTTAGTGTGGGTAATACGGCTAATAGTGTGCTAGGGTTGGATACGAGAATGTCATGGATATGAATCATGAGTGGTTCATTCCCTGTAAAGTCATATTAATGTGTGAGGCTCTCCACAGGGGGGTTGCATGTCAGGTCCCATCCTTCTTGTGGGTCTCAGTGGTCCGATGGCATGTTGTATGTTTTTGTTGTCATGGTTATGAGATTATTGTGAAATATCATGCTTTAGGTTGAACATTACTGATTATGCTGACTCAGCAGTATGGATTTACTGTCATAGTATTTAGATCTATTACTCAGGTCTGTACTGAAACACTGTGTGGTGATATAATAATTATGTGATTTGTTTTAGTCCGTCCAGCCTGGCCAGCCTCTGAAGGGTCATGGCCAAATAATTAAATTTTCCTTGTGTTCATTGAAATTCCTGCATTCTGATTAGCTGAATTGGTCACGTGTTATTGCATTCATTTCTCAATGAATGTAAAAAATTAAGCCACGCCCACCGAAGCAGACTACTTTTATAACTACGGAATGTCGGGGAATCCCAATATTACAGTCGAGGGAATTCCCTTTCTGCTCGCGTGTATTGTCATGCACAAGGCATTTAGCGAAATTCATGCATATTAATTGTCCAAACAACCCTTTGAGATCGAAAGCCAAGAAGGAATGAAACAGCAACCGTTCAGGCTCGCTCGACTGTTTTTACCCCGCTCGCCTTTGTTCCACAACTTTCATGTCTTCGGGTTTCATTTCTAACTAGCATTTTCCAACTGTGTCTTCCCGTTCTCAGGGAATTAATGTTCGAATCTGGTGGCAACTGACCATGTCATTTGAAACAGCCGTCTTCTCCCGGACATATTTGTTCATATACGCGGATTTATACAGTTTGCACATCGGTTTTTCGATTCATACCTCAATGAACCGAAAAAAATACACAGTCAATCCTTAAATGCATATGGAGATTTTCTTTCTAAAATGGCACAAATGTAATATTGCAATATGTATCATTATATCATTATGACTTTATGATGCATGCAGGAACCCATGCTTGTCGTAAGAGGCGACCAATGGGATTGGGTGGTCAGACTCACTGACTTGGCTGATGCATGCCATCATATCCCATTTGTTTAGATCAATGCTCATGATGTCAATCACTAGATTGTCTGGTCTAGACTTGATTATTTTCAGACCGCTGTCATATTGCTGGAATAGTGCTGAGTGCATTGTTAAACAGCAAACACATCAACGGGGGGATTGAACACACAGCTCACTCACTCATGCACCAGGACGTGGACCCTGGTGACTGGTCTTCTTCAGACAATGCCCTCCATGTCTTTATTAAAATGGGGCGGTCGGGTAGCCAAGTGGTTAAAGCGTTTGCTCGTCACGCCGAAGACCTTGGTTCGATTCCCGACATGGGTTCAATGTGTGAAGCCCATTTCTGGTGTCCCCAGCCGTGATATTGCTGGAATATTGCTAAAAGCGGCAAGAAAAACATACTTATTCACTTTACTAAAATATTGAAAAATATGAACAGCAAATCTGAATAAGTCACCAAAGTACAGAAAGTGGGCGGTGGCTGTTACACAATGAATGCTGGCAGCTCAGGGCCTTATTCATGTCTGCAAATATTTGCTTCTCAGACAAATAGAAGTTTGATCAGTGTGTTATTAATGTAAACAAACAGCGGGCCTACACAGGTCTATTATTAAATATTTGTGTAGGGTCATGGAGCTGCCTGGGCGTTTAAGTTCAGCAATTGATATCTGGATGTGCTGTGCTATGAGCCGGATATTTTACTTACAACTCAACACCATAATCTATAATGTTATAATCACTGAAATTAGCATCGGTGATGTAATCTCTGTTTACTATTTACTACTTTATTTTAGTATTTTATCAAGTTTGGGAAATGCTCTATCATATTTACTGAACCCATGAAGATCCGAGGTAGAATAGGTCTTCAGCAACTCATGCTTGCTGTAAAAGGTGACTATGCTTGTCGTAAGAAGCGACTAATGGTATCGGGTGGTCAGGCTCACCGACTTGGTTAATGTATGTCATTGTATCTCAGTTGCGTAGATTGATGCTCATGATATCAATCACTGGATTGTCTGGTCCAGACTCGAATATTTACGGATCACCGTCATATGGCTGGAATATTGCTGAGTGCGGCGTTAAACAACAAACAAACAAACAAACAAACTTGAAGTTAATTATTAAGTATATATATATGCTAACCAGCCATTTCGATTTCAGGAAATACTTCACTTTCTGTTACACGATTTTGCTCTGATCACATGGATTTCAAACAAGGTTCACTGAGCCAAACGTTGTGTTTTCAGTCCTCCTAACATACAGATTGATATTTGTATGTGTCGTGAAAGTGTCGGACTCAGTGAAGTAACTGTGATTGGCGCTAGGAAATTAAGAAAACATTTCACCTAAAGTTTCTTTTCTTAAAACTTAGTTTATGTGTCCACTAGCCTCACATTTCACAACTGTGAAAAAAGGTTTATATTTTAATCTGTCTTCCCCAACTTCCGAGCAAGACACCCCTAATGTCATGAAAGTATGTCATTATGGGTTGAAAATATGAAAATGAAAATATTTTGTATTTTTTCGCAATTTGTTCTTTAGTTTGACCATGGTTGTAAAAGGATGTCACTGTATCAAGGTATTAAAGGCGTAAGAATCACGCCACTGCTCCTGAATTCCGCTCGTATTAAAGTGCCACCTCTGCCACTAATTACATGTGTCCATCTGACCGATAGATTTCTTTGCTCTATTAGGTTGAGTAACCTCTCAGGAGAGGGTATGTGAACACGGTACGCTTCGTCCCTTGAGAACTCTCGCTTTGTAAACATTAAGGTTGTCACAAGGACTTGCCCGGAGTCGAGATGCGACCCTTTAAATACGAGTATTTGACCTTGTAGTTAAATATAGAAATGTGACTGTATGTGGTATGATATGAGTACTGAGGTGCAAATGTTAAATTTCTGTCTTGTCACTGATCTAATTATCCCCTTTGGCAGTTGTAGCTTGATATAGTAAATATAAATCCCTTGAATGTCATAAACTGGGCCCAGACCAGTGGCAAATGTGTGAGGTGGGTTGAGCTGAAAGGTAAGCACTTACTTTGTAGGTCCAACTTGTAGGTCCCACTTGTAGGTCCCACTTGTAGGTCCAACTTGTAGGTCCCACTTGTAGGTCCCACTTGTAGGTCCAACTTGTAGGTCCCACTTGTAGGTCCCACTTGTAGGTCCAACTTGTAGGTCCCACTTGTAGGTCCCACTTGTAGGTCCAACTTGTAGGTCCAACTTGTAGGTCCCACTTGTAGGTCCAACTTGTAGGTCCAACTTGTAGGTCCCACTTGTAGGTGGTAGGTAGTCCTGCACCTTGACTGTGGAATATGTTTATTTTATGAAAAAAAACCAACACAATCTAAAAATGTATACAAAAGCAAGTCTAGCCAGCTCTACCTAGCTCTCAGCATTGGGAAAATTATTATTTTTTTATTTTTAGTCAAGAAGGGTATTGTGTAATATAAGATTTCATAGACTAAATGTTAGTCTAGGTGGTAGGTTGAGCAGAAACAAATGTAAGCACTTACCTTTAGGTGTGAAAAGCCAGTTGTCAGACGTCTATAGAAAATCTAGCCAGTCTGTGACCAAAGATGATATTTTCAATATTTTTCGTCCTGTGTGTATCTACATCTATGAAGAAAGACACCTTTGGGGGAAAGACTCACCGTGTTCACGAAGTAGAACAGTGCTTCCAGAAAACCTATAGAATCTACCTGTTCCACACTGGTATTGAAAGCTATGAAGTGCAGTCATTTTATCACATCTGATATCTTTCATAACGATTTCTAAATGTTTGCTAATTTTCGTAAATGATACAGGTCCGGTGGGACAAACAAGGCACTTATCGTATCTCACCTTTGGCCAGGGAGATACGGAATATTCTAATGTTGCTCCATATTGAACAAATATAGGTAAAGTTTCAGACACTGTCAATGTAGTCATGGATACGGATGACAAATTCTGTCATTTATGGATGTTTAAATATAACTGTCTGTGATGCAACAAAAACTGACAGACACCTGTTTTAGTGGCTACGCAACATCTAAATATAAGGTGAAGCAGGATCCGGTGATTGTAGGTTTGAATCCAGTTATCCTTGTTCTTTCCGCACCATAACCAAGCACATGGGTTCCATCAAATTGAAAGTCAATGACCTGTGTCAGTGAAGGCTTTCCTCCCACATTATGCTAACATGCTTCTACATGGCCAAAATACTGTTCCAAGCAGCATTAAACTCCACTCACTCACTCACTCACTCACTCACTCACTCAAAACCCACCCACTCACTCACTCACCTACCCACCCACCCACTCACTCATTCACTCACTCACTCACTCAGTAAGACTACCATTAAGTTGCACACCCCAGGGTCATTCCCTATTCCCTATTGTTTCAGTGTTAGAAAAGGGAGAGAGTCTGAGCGCACCGTGTAGGCTTATGCCAACATGTTTTGGGTGTTTAGGCAGGCCTCAGTTGAAGTTGGATGTTGACTATTAGTGTTACGGCCCTCTGGTGGCAGCAACGACACAACTTCATTGTTACTTTTTAAATGAGGATTCCCTCTCGGGCGGGCATGTTGCCTCTTGCATGAGGGTGATGAATACCTGCCTTGCAGATTGCATTGTGGAGATTGCTGTAGAAATGTATCAAGGACAGTGCAGGTTTACGTTCTTGTAAAAGTCATGTTACCCAGACAAAACTGCTCAGTAGTTCAGGGTGGGGAATTCTGCTGTCACAGTCAGCAGTTAGTCTGTCTTACAGACCCTGATACAAATATATATCAAATACAGCCCATGCAAGTCTATAATGTTTGGCAAGTCTAGATTACTGCAGTATCAGTATCTGAAAATGAAGAGAGTCACTGGGCTCCCTTTTATTATATTTTTATTAAGATAACTGAACAACTGTTTTTTCTGTACGATATGTTCATTTCAGAGACTAGATGTTAGTCTAAGTCAGCAGTATTCAGCTATAGTTGTTGACCTGTTGATTGTGAAATCCGGGTCAGGCAAACCGATGGTTAATAGCATGAGCATACAGGGTACAATGACATTTTACCTCATGTCAGTCCACCCTTACCAGTAACACTTCTTGAGTAGCAAGAAATGCACCCGTATCACATACATTGCAATCTGTATCACATACACAGCACAGTCTGTATCACATACAGGGCAATCTGTATCACATACAAGGCAGTCTGTATCACATACAGGACAGTCTGTATCACATACAGGGCAATCTGTATCACATACAAGGCAGTCTGTATCACATACAGGGCAATCTGTATCACATACAAGGCAGTCTGTATCACATACAGGACAGTCTGTATCACATACAAGGCAGTCTGTATCACATACAGGGCAATCTGTATCACATACAAGGCAGTCTGTATCACATACAGGACAGTCTGTATCACATACAGGGCAGTCTGTGTCACATACAAGGCAATCTGTATCACAAACAGGGCAATCTTTTTCACATACAGGGCAGACTGTATCATATACAGGGCAATCTGTATCACATACAAGGCAATCTGTATCACAGGCAGGTCATACTATTGCAGTTGGAATCAAAATGCCATCAAATGGGAAATATGACTGGTTATTCAATCCATTATGATTGCACCTCATTAACCTTATGACCGACCATACTCTCTGGATGAGTACAGACAGGACATATACTCCAGTCTGGTTCTTTGGAATTTTTCATAAATCAAAATGTTCCCATTAACTTGAACACAGATCGTACTGGGAAGTGTGTGTTATGATTAAAAACCCAGGTACAATGTAATTCTAAATCCTGTTTAGCCTGTGAAGGGTAACTTGAAATAATTCCTCATAGCTGCTGCCTTTGAACGAAACTCCAGAGCATCAGCTAGGACTGTGAAGATGACAGTAGCATAAGTGAATAAATAAATATGAGAAAAATGCTGGATACATCTAGTCAGTTTGTCAGGGATGTTTCCAAGATGGTGTTCCTGTGTAATGCAAGATAACGAATAAATAACTTTGCTGGAACATACTGTACAGGGACAACGGGTCTAAGTGGGTCTAATTAATGTACAAGATTGTTTACATAGTCCAGTAAAGTGTTTACATACAGGCTTGAATGTTGTCCTGAATGTTTTATAAGATAAAGCTGTTGACCCTATAAGGGCGGATAACCTGTATGACTTGGTGAACCAACAGGACAGTTATGGCACTAGTGGCACTTGAGAGTGACACTTGTCCACAATAATGTTGTTCACACCTGGATCCAGTCAACATGAGAGTTTCTTGGCACAGATTATCACCCCTCGTTGTCATGATTTGTAGGTAAATGTCATTTGTCTTAACCGATAATTGGTCTGGTGGAAATAACACATAGGTTTATGTTTTTGTAAAGAACTGCATTGAAATCATTCTTTTGATTTGAAAGAGAAAAATTTTAAGAAATGTGTAAATACCTAAAGTGTCAATGAGAAACGGATTTCACACATTGTCAATTTATAAATATCCATGGAGTGGGCATGGCTATGGCTATACAAAATTCAACGGCAGATGGCTATACAAATTGCAACCCAAGTTCCACCAAGAGCCATACTCATACTCAAATGAAAGGAAAGTTGAAGTACAGTAAACTACGTTTATAACGAACACGCTTATAACCAACTGACCTATATAACGAACTTTGTTTTTAGTCCCGACCATTTATTGTATATATGCTGTATGTATGCTTACAACGAACTACGGTTATTACGAACAAAAAATAGTGGTCCCATCGAGTTCGTTATAACCGTAGTTTACTGTAGCCATCTCACGACTCAGACTCGGTCACAAAAAGCACTATGACAAAGTATGTCTATCTTGCAATCAACCTGAATCCATTGCTCACGTGTTACTGGAATGTCAAGATGATACCTCAGCCCGGGCTTGGTTAAAACATGAACTGCAGTTAGATCCGCTATCTGTCGTTGATCTCCTCAAGCCAAGAGATGCAATAGCAAAGGCCAAACTAACTCTATTTCTTAGAGATGGACAGCTACTTGAACGTATAAAAACAGAGCAGCCAAAGACCAAAAATGAAATCATATCAATGTACAAAAATAGAAATCTTATCAATACAAAAACAGAATTCTAATGAATACTTAAACTCACAAGAGATATGTGCACCCTACTCACAAAGAGTCCCAAAGAGGGACAGGTCAGCCCAAATTCCTATGGCAGAGGGCGATCTCTTAAACACCTAAATCAACAACAACTTGGAACCAAACTGTATTATCAGTATTTCCATTTTTGTTAGTGTTGATAGGTTACAAAATTCCAGTCAGTTTTGTTCCCTTTGAAAAATGACTCGGTGTTTATAAACGATTATATACCAAGGACATCTGGGGTCAACAGTTTTGCTCTTAACAATAAGTCAGTTGAACTCAAATATGGAGACGTAAGTGATAAAACACAGCCTTGATTCCTCAATGAGACCATAGCTAACTTAGCAAAGGTGAGATAATAAAGAAAGTTATGACTAATATGTCCCTATGACAGTAGTGAAGAATAATAACCTTGTGTAACATAGTCTGTACTTACTGACCAAACTAGAAGGGGAAGAGATGTGGTCCTTTGTTACAAGATAACACCCTATGGTAGGAAATATTTACTTTGTGTAATATTGTCTGTACTTACTGATCAAAGAAGTTTGTTACAAGGTAACACTTAATTGTAACTGTGTAAACCCAGACATTCCACTGTGTGTGTGTGGGGGGGGGGGGGGGGGGGGGGTGGGTGTGTTCAGATGGTAATCAGTATGTGTAAATAAGTTGATGTGCAGGATGTGTGGGAACATGTTTTGTTTCTAATTGCATCATGCACACAACATTTCATCACAGAATAGATGTTCTTAGTGCTATGATTGTTAGAATATGCTAGAGTACAATCGTCTTAGGGCTATGATTGTCATATTATGTTAGAGTGCTGTGATTGTCGTAATATGTTAGAGTACAATCATCTTAGCGCTGTGATTGCTCATGGAACAAGGCCCAGATGATCTAATATCTATTTTTTCACATCTTTGTTTAGAGCGTGTACAAGATCTTTAAAGAAGACACAGAATATGTACATTGCGCTGGTCCTTTGTGTACTTGTTAGGTGTTAGGAATAAAATTGGATGGGATTTTGTTGATGGGTAATACTGTGATATTGATGTTAATGCCAGTGTCTCATCAAATAGTCATGGGAGTAGGTTTACTTAGTTTCTGTTTCAATTTCTTTGAATAATGGAACAATTGCTGGGCCTATTGATCTCTCTTGTGTCTGTTTCCTTGTCTAACAATCTGACAGTTTTCCTATCTTCATGATCTGGGTTAGAATTGGTCTTTGGCAACCCATCAGTGGGTGGTCAGGCTCGCTGACTTTGTGGTATTGTATCCCACTTGTTGCACAGGGACCATTTTTATGTTATTCCTTGTTGTACAGGACTATTGTGATGTCATTCCTAGTTGTACGGGACTATTGTGATGTTATTCCTAGTTGTACGGGACTATTGTGATGTTATTCCTAGTTGTACGGGACTATTGTGATGTTATTCCCTAATTGTACAGGACTATTGTGATGTCATTCCCTAGTTGTTGTATTGTATCCCACTTGTTGCACAGGGACCATTTTTATGTTATTCCTTGTTGTTCAGGACTATTGTGATGTCATTCCTAGTTGTACAGGGCCTATGGTGATGGCATTCCTAGTTGTACAGGACTATTGTGATGTTATTCCCTAGTTGTACAGGACTATTGTGAAGTTATTGCCTAGTTGTACAGGACTATTGTGAAGTTATTGCCTAGTTGTACAGGACTATTGTGATGTTATTCCCTAGTTGTACAGGACTATTGTGAAGTTATTCCCTAGTTGTACAGGACTATTGTGATGTCATTCAAAGTTGTACAAGGCCTAGGGTGATGTTATTTTCTTGGTTGTAGTCTACATATAACACAGGAGTATGTTGACAATATGCCTTTCAAGTCAGGTGTGGGTTGATAATCTATTTATGGTGAATACAAGGGAATGGGACAGCATATGGAGTACATTATGTCCAATGGACTGATTGTTAGACTCCTGCAACTAATTTACTTCAAACCCAGCCACCCTTTAATGTCCAAACCACAAGGGTGACAGCTTGTTGAATGGTGGACTTTGAGCAGGGTACATCTGGATTACATATTCCACTCACTATGTGTGTCCCGGGAAACCTGCCTCTTATGCTTGCAAGCAGCTGTACCAAAACAATACAGTCCCTGCTCCTGCCAACAAAGAAATATCACTGAACTTAATGCATAGGAATTAAAAAGCACTGAATCAGAAGTATGTTTTTCTCTTTCTCAAGGAAGATCCTTCAATTTTGAGGATTTTCAACTTTCTGTTTCATAACCACTGGTGATACATCGCAGTGTTAATGGTGTATGAATACATTTGGGGCAATGTTTGTCAAGATGATCGTGAGTAACAGGACTTACGAGGAAAAGAAATACAAGTAAATCACATTCACAACTTGTTTAACGGGTTGACAGGAAGGAAAGTGGGCGTTTTTTGCGCTGATTTGAACTGTACTGGCATGTCTGTGGTTAATTGTGTCTGGAAAGATGTCCTCAGAAGCAAGTGTGTTATACAAACAACAGGAGAGGTGTACATGTCTCTGTAAGGAACACCTTGGATGGTAGTGAATACCTGGTACAAAGTGCCAGGGGGCAAGTACCAACATTGAGTATACCTGTATGCAGCAATGTTCACATCAGCTGTCACATGGATTAGTGAGTGAGTGAGTTGGGTTTAACACTGCTTTTAACAGAATTCCAGTTACATCACGGCGTGTCAGCTTAATGTGGGAGGAAAGCCCGAAGTGATGCAGGTCTCAGACCTTTCTTACTTCGGTGAAACCCACGAGCACGGGTATAGTGCTGACAAACCTAGAAACATAATCGGGGCGAACCGGGATTCGAACCCACAATCATATGTTTCTGGCGTGCCCAAGGGACGCAACTCTGCACAGTGAATCGCGGGCCACCCGTGCCCCCCTCACATGGATTAAATGGCCATGTAACAATGTTTGAATAAGCCTTCTCTGGGAGGCACTAGCTGTGGGGGTGACCCTTGAAGATCTGGTTTAGAATAGGTCTTCAGTAACCAATGCTTGCCGTAAAAGGTGACTTTACTTGTTGTAGGAGGCAACTAGGGGGGTTGGGTGGTCACTCTTGCTGACTTGGCTGATGTATGTCTTCGTATCCCAATTGCATGGATTAATGCTCATGATGTCAATCACTGGATTGTCTGGTCAATTATTTACAGACTGCCATCATATACTGGAATATTGCTGAGTGCGGCGTTAAACAAGGGGGCACTGGGGTAGTCTCGTGGTTAAAGTGTTTGCTTGATATGCTGAAGACTTATTCCCTAATGAAACACATGTTTCTGATATTTTATGATAATTGCAAAAAGTGGCATATAAATTGTTTCGATAAATACATCTGTTCTACCGAAGGGCGAGCAACAGATTTTGGTAAAGTAGATGGCTAGTCACATGACACCATCTCCAAGCAGTCAACACCAGATATTAATATCGCCATTATATAAATGTCGGGAACCAGACCCATCATTCTCACAGGTTTTGGTTCACTTTACCAATAAGTGTTCAAATCAAGGTTAGCCCCCACAGTTAATTACTAGTGTTAATCAAACTGTAAACAAATGTTTGTGAATTGCTTGATTTTCTCACAATATAGGGAAACAAAAGATTATTGATTAACCAGTAAAATTGTTGTCTTGAAACAATCAAGTAGGTGTTACAAATCATTAAGGCTAATATTTACTCCCACTAGAGAAAGGTGTCCCCACACCACTTGGGAACTCTTCAGTCAAAGTAACCAAACTCAGACTAATATTGTACTTAAGGCCACAAACAGAAATATATGTTTCAGGTTTTCTGACCGATACTTAATTTAGAGCCCACGACTGTAAACGCCTTTCCTTGTTTGTCTCCTGTTGGACCTTAGCTCTCATCACCACCCTGGCAATGTCCATAGAGGGTGAGTGGATTAAAATTTAACATCGCATCGGCATTATTTCATCCATATAGTGACGAGAATGTCCACAAGTAATGCCACAAGCTAAAGCACTCGGTTCAAAATTATAATAAAGAGGTATCTATTCTACACTGGGACTACATCAAATTTCAAAACACAGTAGGTTTATCTCCTTATTAACTAGTCATTATCTTCATTTGAAAGCAGGCTTTTTCAAGCACCTGGTGTTATCACTGATTTTCAGTGATCCATTTATATAATATTCACTGCTATTTTCACATTTGCACCCATTGGAATCTGTTTCGGTGGATTATTGAGACAGGTTATTCTCTGGCGTTGAAGTTCTCTATTTCACTGACGTAATCAAGTTACTATTTATTCAAATGAAAGACGTAAGTGTAAAAGAAATCAACCTAAGTGTCCTATTTACTGATAGGCTGAAGTAGGAAGCACACATATTATTTATTAGGCCTCGGGCTTTTCCGACACAACGTACACAACGTGATGGCCGTATCCGGCCCTGTAATGACAGCCGAGTGACCAGAGCTGTTGACCAGGAACCGCTTGACACTGGTGCACTGGCAACATGCAGTGACGTACGGACAAAGATTGGATTCACCTGACGAGTAACTTAATTGTTGCAGATAAAAGGCCACAGTATCAGGTGGATGGACAAAGTCTACCTGGTCAATATTGGGTTTGAACTTCCAAAGAAAAACACACACACACCCTTGTCAGTGAGGTTTGACCTTATTTGTCGAAGGACTACCAGTTCTAGCTTCTACTTAAACCCCTTGTCTCTTTTGTGAGGCATTTGTGTCGGTTCGTCGGTGTTTTGTCAGCACGAGGTAGTCCCGGACATGTGGAAACAGTGACAGTCAAGACGGCCGTCCAGCTGGTTCTCGTCTGGAGACATTATAAGTCCTATGTCTGATTGCATACAAGATAACATAAAGGTCCATCAGTCCTTCGGTTTATTATAAATGATCTTTGGGAAATCTTTCAGAGCCATCTTTGCAATACAATCATAAAATCAATGAATACTTGTCCAGTGTGATGCGAGTTTGGGTCTCTAAAGTGCAGTTTGATTACCTCTATATGGATAAAACACGACATTGTGTTGTTTGACTGTCAAGGACGCCTAAGGACTTTCACTGTAAACGTTCCAAGCAGGCACATCATATATGCCAAAACGTGAGGAGGCCCATATGGGTTCAATGTGCTACTGACAGGGACAGGCTTGCAGGTAATAGGGGTGAAACTGTGCATGGGTGCATCGTGAGTTTTCGTGCTATGATACATACATGATATGTTTTATTCCATATCAATACAAGACAATACACTTTCTAAAATAAATTACTTACTACTTGTTTAATGACCCCCAGTGCTTTTGTCAGTCAAGTATTGCAAATGTGTTGCAATTAGGGTTTCAAGTTCATTAATAAAAATAGCTCTACGAACACATGTCTTCAGCTTGTGTTTCCTTTGGAACCTGCTCTGAAATATTAAAAGTCAAGAAGTTTCACACAATTTGATGTAAATCTGTGCTTTGCGATGCTTATCATATCGCCACCTGTGTATTGTGATACGTATCGTATCGTGATCTTGCTGAATTATTTCTACCCTAGCATGTAATGCGAAGAAGGGCCCATACAGGCAGGCCAAGGTGTAGGGGACACGGAAGAGTGGATGGGTGGTAGTTGGAAGATGGGATTGATAAGGGTGGGTGGGTGATTGTTAAGGGTGGATGGTAGCTGATAAGGGTAGATGGATGGTAATGGGAAGGGGTGATTGATAAGGGCAGATGGGAATTGATAAGGGTGGATGGTAATTGATAAGGGTGGGTGGGTGATTGTTAAGGGTGGATAGTAATTGATAAGGGTGGGTGATTGTTAAGGGTAGGTGGGTGATTGTTAAGGGTGAATGGTAATTGATAAGGGTGGTTGGGTGATTGTTAAGGGTGAATGGTAATTGATAAGGGTGGTTGGGTGATTGTTAAGGGTGGATGGGGGGTAATGGAGAAGGGGGATTGAGATATTGGGTCAGGAAGGAGGGGCTATAAATAATGTGTGGGAGATGTACATTTACAGTTAGCCAAAGGGAAGTGACAAATCAAAAACTTCCCTGAACTCAGGAAAAAGAAAATCTGCCTGTGACTCTAACTGACATAGTTACAAAACTTAAACACATCAGTACTGATATAGAATGAATTTTTCAGTTCCTCCTTCTCCTTTTGTCCCACCTATACTCACACAGTCTGTCATATGTCTTCCCTCCCAGTCTAGTCAGTCGTACAAATGTATCCAAAACAGCCCATGCAAGTCTATAAAATTGGCAAGTCTAGATTACTGCAGTTTCAAAATGAACAAAGACAATTCGCTCCTTTTTATACTATTTTATTTAGATAATTTAAGAACTGTTTTTTCTGTAAAATATGTTCATTTCAGAGACTTGATGTTAGTCTGCGCCCACATTTAACAGCCCATGATACTGACTGACAGATTGTTAAAAGCCTGTTGCCACCCCCATCAGTAATGTATTCTTTACACAGATGATAGGGTTCATAGTGCCGCCTCCCAGTATATAAAATCAGCATTCCACCAATGGTAATAATGTTATTGTAGGTATTCACACTGCCCCCAAACAGGGACATAAGTTATTCCCTAGCTGGCATCACCTGTATGTGGTATATCAGGGTGAACAACATGCTCCTCCACTGAGTATTTCCTGTAAATGTCAACAATGTGTCCAACATTGTGAAACTGAAGTAGCTGCTTGACTACCCAAGCTGAAACTACAATAGCACTGTGTGTATATTGATAATAGTGCCCTGATTGACAAAGACTGCTCACTAACCATTATTGCTGATATTGACAGGGACTGACAACGATGTGTCACACTGTTAATATGACTAAGCAGTTTGATAGGAAATGAACATTACTGGGTTGCTGGTATTCCATAAAGTATCAGTAATAACACTTCAGGGTAGTGGTGATAGTTTTTTTTGGCCAAATATCATTCGATGTCCATGTTCCGAAGGGAAACCTGTGAAATATAGTTAAGGTATGTTTGTGCTTATGACGAAAAACGTTTTACAGTTAGACATGTTTTATCTCTTTCAGAAGAGAATGAACATGTTTTATGTCTTTTCATATGCAGTTATTTTCATGTTTAATGTATCATCAAATCTTGTTCTCTATGTGGGGGCGGCAGGGTAGACTAGTGGTTAAATCGTTACTTGTCATGCCCGGGTTAGATACCTGATGGGTACACTGTGTGAAGCCAGTTTCTGGTGTTCCTGTGCAGTAATATTGCTGGAATATTGCTAAAAGCAGGGTGAAACCCAACTCTCTCTGTATGTTAGGGTATGATAAGACTACGTCATGCAAAGACATTTTTAATCTACCACTGTTTTAATTTTAGAATATATACTCATATATATTTTTGTCTTAGCAACTAGAGGGATGACGTAAATCATCCTGGGGTACCACATCAACATGGTCCCTAGTAGGTAGCAGAAGTATCGTAAGTCCATGTGGTCCCTAGTGGGTAGCAGAGGTATCGTAAGTCCATGTCCCTAGTGGGTAGCAGAAGTATCGTAAGTCCATGTGGTCCCTAGTGGGTAGCAGAGGTATCGTAAGTCCACGTGGTCCCTAGTAGGTAGCAGAGGTATCGTAAGTCCCTGTGGTCCCTAGTGGGTAGCAGAAGTATCGTAAGTCCACGTGGTCCCTAGTAGGTAGCAGAGGTATCGTAAGTCCATGTCCCTAGTGGGTAGCAGAGGTATCGTAAGTCCATGTGGTCCCTAGTAGGTAGCAGAGGTATCGTAAGTCCACGTGGTCCCTAGTAGGTAGCAGAGGTATCGTAAGTCCACGTGGTCCCTAGTAGGTAGCAGAGGTATCGTAAGTCCACGTGGTCCCTAGTAGGTAGCAGAAGTATCGTAAGTCCATGTAGTCCCTAGTAGGTAGCAGATACAACGTAAGTCCACGTAGTCCCTAGTAGGTAGCAGAAGTTCCGTAAGTCCACATGGTCCTTACTAGGTAGCAGATGTACAAGTCCACGTGTTCCCAAGTAGGAAGCAGATGTAACGTAAGTCCACATGGTCCCTAGTAGGTAGCAGATGTACAAGTCCACGTGTTCCCAAGTAGGAAGCAGATGTAACGTAAGTCCACATGGTCCCACGTAGCAAGCAGATGTACCGTAAGTCCACATGGTCCCTAGTAGGTAGCAGATGTAACGTAAGTCCACATGGTCCCAAGTAGGAAGCAGATGTAACGTAAGTCCTCATGGTCCCAAGTAGGAAGCAGATGTATCGTAAGTCCACATGGTCCCTAGTAGGTAGCAGATATAACGTAAGTCCACATGGTCCCAAGTAGGTAGCAGATGTAACGTAAGTCCACATGGTCCCTAGTAGGTAGCAGATGTAACGTAAGTCCACATGGTCCCTAGTAGGTAGCAGATGTACAAGTCCACGTGGTCCCAAGTAGGAAGCAGATATAACGTAAGTCCACATGGTCTCAAGTAGGTAACAGATGTTCCGTAAGTCCACATGGTCCCAAGTAGGTAGCAGATGTACAAGTTCTCATGGTCCCAAGTAGGAAGCAGATATAACGTAAGTCCACATGGTCCCAAGTAGGTAGCAGATGTACAAGTCCACGTGGTCCCAAGTAGGAAGCAGATATAACATAAGTCCACATGGTCCCAACTAGGAAGCAGATTTAATGTAAGTCCACATGGTCCCAACTAGGAAGCAGATGTACCGTAAGTCCATTTGAAACTGGTACATGGCAGGTGGTGAAAATGGTAATATTCTCTGAATTCACATGGCAGCATTTACATTGGTTATCTGGTGAGAATCTATGGTGTCCACAGGCAGAGAGCCCCAGGTGGATTCTAACCCATTACTACCTTGTGGCAGCTGTCTCGCTCTGGTGTCATCTGTGATATAAAGCCCCACCACTCAGATTATTAGCTCATGTGTTGTGACGGATAAATGATTGATGTGGACAAGAAATTATTAACTGTTCCACTTAGTTGCCTTCAGAGATTAATAAGTGGTTAGTTACACAGGAAATACCTGAAATTGGGTTTGTGACATACTTTTAAAATCAATACATTTTCAACATTGAGAGTTTAAGCAATCTTCATTATTATGTTATTGAATATCCTTTCTCACATAACTGGAAATTAATTGTAGTGAGTGAAGGTGTTTGGCTGCATTGGAGCCAATCACAGCTGTGTATAATTCAGTAGAGCAATAAGCATTTTTTATTCCCAGAAAGCTGTTGTACAATGTTATTGTTATTGTATAAATGATCACATGGATGATTCCTGTGTTTGATATTACGATTCAGATATTTCGTTCAGATAAACCTGATTCCAGAGTACTTGGTTTGTTTTGTCTGACGTGAATTATTTGCATGCACAGTAACATCGATTATGTGTGCTCGGAAAAGGATTTATTGTTGGCAACTTTTCATTGTTCCAGATTTGTTGTCCAAGTTATGGGCTGTACCAGATATGACATATTGTTTGTAATTGGTTTCCTGTAGTTAGGAGAGTTGCGTCCCTTGGGCACGCCAGAAACCTATGATTGTGGGTTCGAATCCCGGTTCGCCCCGATTATGTTTCTAGGTTTGTCAGCACCATACCCGTGCTCGTGGGTTTCACGGAAGTGGTAAACGTCTGAGACCTGCATCACTTCGGGGTTTCCTCCCACATTAAGCTGACACGCCGTGATATAACTGGAATACTGTTAAAAGCGGCGTTAAACCCAACTCACTCACTCCTGTAGTTAGGATGCAGAGGAGAATATGTTGATATTTGAAGAAATGTTATTAGCCAGAGGTTGATATCTTTTTTGTTTTGTTTGTTGTTTAATACTGCACTCAGCAGTAGTCCAGCTATATGACGGGCGGTCTGTAAATAATCAAGTCTGGACCAGACACTCCAGAGATTGACGTCATGCACATCGATCCATGCTATTGGGATATGATGACATGCATCAACCAAGTCAGTGAACCTGACCACCCGATCCCATTAGTTGACAAGCATAGTCGCCTTTTACGGCAAGCAGATCCCAAACCGGGACCACCTGTGATTTTACCATTTAGCCCTCTTATCACCCTTTTCTAACCCTTGTGTTCCTGGAGTATATGTACATCATATAAGCAGTGTTTGAAAATATGCATGAAGGGGTGGGTCTCTGTCATAATGTTTTAGGTGTGCCTGGATTCAAACACTACAGCAACAATGCCAACAGGATCCCGCCTCCGTGGTCTAGTGGTAGAGTGTCGGCCGAAGTGTGGAAGGTCCGGGGTTCCCGGCTGTGTCATACCAAAAGACGTTAAAAGATGGTACTTGTTGTTACTCTGCCTGGCGCTCGGCATTAAGGGGCTAAAACAAGGACTGGTCGGCTCAGAGTCAGAATTCTGTGTCTGAGTGGTTATTCATATTAAACTGCGGTGTGGTATCTCAGTGGATTAGCACTATAAAATCGGCATTAGTCCAGACTAGTACAAGCAGCCACACATACACGTGCATGCATGCACATGGCTGTAGAAGTGCAATAATCTTGGACGGAGATTAAACCCCGTTTCACCTCACCCCTTACACTAATGATTCATGACATATCACTCGGTGTTCCGGACTGAGCCTTGGATTGATTTGAATATTTAGGGGTCAGGTGACCCATTACCATGGAAACTGATGAACCAGGTTTCAGAAATATACTGTGAGGGGCTACAGACCCACCCATATTGCTGTCCTTGTCCTTGGTGCATGGCTATCTGAAGCACGCTGGACAGCTGTGTGAAGAGAGATGTGATAATGTCGTAATATCTAATGACAGGAGTAGAAGGTAGTGGTTTCTTTTTCCTCCTTGTGTAATTGATAGGTTGTATCAGTTTTACGTCCTGTACTGATTGTGTAGTTTAGCTGTTATTTCACATCCATCATTCTGTTGCTCCCCAGATAGGAAATAGCACAGCATTGTTACACAGGATGAATCTCACATTATATCTCATTGTTTTAGCTTACCATTTCCTGGTGTATAACAAATATAGCCCACGTCCATTCAGCCCCTTGTGACAAACAAGTTATATGAAATAAAAAATGTCATTGAATGATATGTCACGCTTCCCAGCATACTCACCATACCGCTTATAAGACTATTGAAACACGTTATAAATAACAGTGGCTTGTCAGCAGGCAGGCTCCACCCTTGAAGAAATACCCGGCTGATCACATATAGAATTTGTGGGTGTCCTAGACTAATTCCGTCTACATGAGAGCAACCTGCGTTTGTTTTACCACTACTGAGGCGGAAAGGTGACTGACCATGTGTTGATATAAGCATGAGGTAAGATGGCTGTAGGGACTGACTAGATGGGAGCATACTGATCCTTGGCCAGCTGTGTCAGCAGGGGTCCACTGGCTTTACCAGCTAGGGAATTAGGGGACAAAGGCTGCCAGTTATGTAGGGTTACTCTATGTAAGCAACATTGCAGAGTACAGGGTGGCGTAGTAGGTACGAGGGACTCGCGTTGAGTTAATATCGGCAGTTTCTGGTGAGTAAGAGAACAGCTCTTAATGTCAGTGTTGAAAATTCAGAAAATATTTTGCAAATGGTAAAAAAGACGTTTATGAAAAACAGCCTCCCAATCGTTTAAACGAAAAATGCAGAAGTGCATCCACAACTACATATTGCATATTTGGTTGGTATTGATATAAATTTGTAATCCATATATTGAAATCATATGTTTGTGTGACTGGTTTAAACTTATTTATGTGTTACTATGAAACAGATGTATTTGTAATGGAAATTAAGCTATGGTGTGTGACATCGATATTTGTAACGTGTGGGTCATATTTACTGTGTGGGATATATTGACTGTATTTTCTCTGTGTGGGATATAATCGTGAATAATGGAGGGGAATAACATCCACTGATATTTAAAGGAAAAATGTATGAATAATAACATGCCATCTTAAAGCAATGATCATTATCTTTTCAATCTGATTAAGGCATAAACTGGTATTGTTCCAATTAATCAATGATTGACTGGTTTCCGTTTCCAACTGTGGAATTGATGATGAAATCTGTGATTGTGCAATTTTCTCCTGAATTATGTTTGTTCAGTTTAACATTTTTGTTGTCAGAGTATGCTTTTTCATTAAAATGATTAACTTTAACAGTTTAGCCAATGAACAGTAAATTCACATTGTCATTATTACTTATTGAGCCAGTTCAAATTACTTTGATAAAAGCTGTTAGACATTCAGTACTGCTTCGTGCAACATTTTCTTCTCTGCAAGGATGACCTAAACAATGTTATTTTGTAGGGATGGATATTGGATGTTTAAAGTGTATCCCAATATTTTACAATGCACAAGGTCGTATTGCGATACGTATCACAGTGTATTATATAATTCAAAATTTTGAATTCAGAAGCAATTTGAAACATCAGTGCAGGAATTGAAGTTCATAAATGGAACAAAACAAGATGCTGGAACAGCATGATGTTTACTCATTCAATAAATACACACGGATGCACGCTCCGGGACAGTGATGACTTGGTGTTACACCACTGCCACAGAAGAACTCCAGAATGCGAACTTGCATTTTGGAATTACGAAAACATGTTTAAGGTACATGTATTTGACAAGTGTAGAACATTAAACACATGATACAAATCGCTATTTGAAATCACCCGTAATACCGATCTTTAAAACATGATATTGTGACACATATCATGGAAAGAATGAACCGATATACCGGTAATACCGCGCACCCTTATTATTTTGACAACGCAATGTTTTCGCCATGTCACGCGAAGAGCTGAGGCCCAATTATGTTTTTTTTCAGCATTTTCTCGAACAATTCTGGTCTCATCTTCATTACCCTAGTAAGACGATTGTGTGAGAAAACGTACAACCTTATGGATAACGACTCCCAGTTGATTGCGTATAGCAATGTTTCGATGTAGACTCTTATACCAGAAGTTGTTGTCTATAAAGTTTTACGTTTCCTTGCTTACTCACCAACTTCTAAAATGCCAGGGCGGTCGGGTAGCCTAGTGGTTAAAGCGTTCGCCCGTCACGCCGAAGACCCAGGTTCGATTCCCGACATTGGTACAATGTGTGAAGCCCATTTCTGGTATCCCCCGCCGTGATATTGCTGGAATATGGCTAAAAGCGGCGTACAACCATACTCACTCACTCACTCTAAAATGCCAATCAAACTGTGACAGACTATGTCTTTGAAAACCCTAGTACAACATTGTAAACATATTGATTCAAGACTTGTTTAGGTTCTGGTAAATGTAGGACCTCCCTGTTTCTTTACCTTGTCTAGCAGCGAGTCTGAGATTTTTCAAATTTAAACAAGATAAAAAGAACAAATAAAAACAAACTAGAACAGTCAATTTGTTCATTCTTGCTGGACAGCAATGTACAAGCTTCAAAGTTTAAGTAGTAAAGCCAGTAGGGCGTGAATAGTGATCACTGTACAGCCTTACAGGCAGGGAATAGGCTATAGAGTATGATCGCTTCAGGCAGCATTGTGGATTCGAATCCCGGGTTCGCCCCGATTATGTTTCTAGGTTTGTCAGCACCATACCCGTGCTCGTGGGTTTCACCGAAGTGGTAAACGTCTGAGACCTGCATCACTTCGGGCTTTCCCCCCACATTAAGCTGACACGCTGCGATATAACTGGAATACTGTTAAAAGCGGCGTTAAACCCAACTCACTCACTCACTCAGGCATCATTGACAATTAGTCTCAGGAGGTGAGGTGCACCATGTGGTTACCACAGCCAGGTGAGGTACAGGTAACGAGGCAGGTGAGAAGAGTAGATTTCATGGTCTTCACCATGTTGTACATGGCACACCTGGTACACACTATTTCAATATTGACAACATTTCACTCTCATCCCGATCAATCCTGGTCGATAAATTAAAAAAACTAGAAAAAAATACCTTTTAATTTATTTCAATTTTATTTGATTTGTTGGTTTTCTGTGTGACACTGCACTCAACAATATTCCAGCTATGTGACAGCGGTCTGTTATTAATCAAGTCTAGACCAGACAATCCAGTGATTGACTTCATGAGCGTCAATTTTTGGAATTAGGATACAATGACATGCATCAATTTAGTCAGCAAACCTGACCATCTGATTCTGTGAGTTGCCTCTTATAACAAGCATGGGTTGCTGAAAACCAATTTTGCCGGTACTTACAGGATTGAGTTTGCAGATGAATACTAACACATGTGCTATTGTACTCAGTGTATAAAATGAATAACATGCCATTTGGTTTTGGCAGCCAAAATGAAACAATTTTTCACAAGTGATATCAATGACTGTGTGATGAAGCAAGCCCCTTCTGGCCTTTCACTCACCTCGACTGTAGGCACTAGCCAAACAGAAATGTTAACGATGTGGTAGCAACTTGTCAGTCTCCTCTTCAACCTTCACAAATACCTGGCATCGTCCATGACATGCTTACAGACATACATCATCATGATCATCATCAGGCAGGCCTGTGGCCCTACATCATCACTGGAATATCAATCTGCATTTAACCAGACCCAGTCTAGGTGATATGCATCTTGCCTACCTAACTATAAGAAATAATTCCAAGAACATATTTTGTAATAAAAGATTTCATTTAATCTGATCAAATCTGAGTGATAAAAAGTCTAGATAGCCATTAGCACATTTTTTTAAAGAAAAAATGATTGTGTAATAAAAGATTTTGTTTCATCTGAACCAATCTAGGTGATAAAAATAGTCGAGATAGCTATAAAAAATATGTGTTTACAAATTTATTGTGTAATACAAGATTTTATAGGCTAACATTTTGACACTCAGAAATAGCCCTCGGGCAGTCTTGAAAGAGGGAATAGCGTGGTGATGTAATGGTGCTGGACCTCTGAACAAGGAACTTGATGTTCCGTGCTGCCCCACACACTGAGCAGGACCTGACAATCCAGTGATTGACATCATGAGCATCCATCTAAGCATTTGGGATATGATGATCTGTTATGATGTCAATCCCTGGATTGTCTGATCCAGACTCGATTATTTACAGACCGCCGTCATATAGCTGGAATATTGCTGGAGTGTGGCGTTAAACAAAAAATTGGGATATGATGATATGCTTCAACCAAGTCATCGAGCCAGCCCAACCGTCCTGTTAGTCACCTCTTACAACAAGCATTGGTTGCTGAAGACCATTTCTTAGCGGGATCTTCATGGGGACATTGGTGTAATGTATTTGTCACTGGCTTGAACATGTTGAACAGCATCACATTGGAGGCTCTGTGAGGACAGCCAGGAGTGTATTCTGTTGTGAAACACACAAGCAGGGTCTGGTCCGGAGAAACACGGCCTAATCAGGGCGAACATGGAATCCTGTGACATTGATGCAGTGCAGATCATCACGATTTTGACTTTCTTTAAATCAATTGCCTCCCCTGTGTCCTGGTGCAAGGGTTGTTACAAAGGCTTGAGGTTGTCCTACAGCCATCCTCTGCTTAATTAGTGGCACCAGCTCTTCTCTGGGTTTAGTTTTGTGCTTTGTTGTGAGAGTTAAAAAGGGATTGGGTGGATAGAATGGTGACCTACATGGCGTTTGTATCAGCTCATAATCTGATAATGACCCATGAAGATCCGGGGAAAGAATAGGTCTTCAGCAACCCATGCTTGCCGTAAAAGGCCACTATGCTTGTCGTTAGAGCTGACTAACGGGATCGGGTGGTCAGGCTCACTGACTTGGTTGATGCATGTCATCGCATCCAAATACACTCAGTTACCTTAGGCTAGCAAGCTATAACTATCTAAAAAGCTATAACTGAAACTACTGATATTTTATATATATCTTTTACCTGATGATAAGTATTACTTGCTAAACTATAATTATATGAAATGATGTATTAATATTACTCCATGATAACTCATGAAAGCACTTGATGTGGATCTAATTATTATAGGAAAACGTAGTATAAATGTTATATCATGATAGAAGCCTGAGTGGGAGGTGGGAACGAGGCCTAGCAAGCCTTACAAGCCTGACTGGCAGGGGGGAAGATGAGTCAAATCTTCAGAGCGTTCCATTAAAAATAAAGAGATTAAATAAGAAAAAAGTGTTTGAGAACAGTCATCTGACATTATACAGCCTGTGTCTGTATTTTTTTACATGCATCTTGAAATGCATTATATGCATACAACTTTGTGTCAGCTATACATGCATAATCTTGATTGACATTTTACTAAGGCACGCCCCAGTAAATTTAAGACTTGGGTCTAGGTAATAAAATCTCGTATCTTCATATCATGCCTCTGTCTGTGTAATAAATGTCCCAGCCTGGGTTTTATAGCCTATTTTACCCAGGCCTGTCTTGACTTTATGTTGTAAGTATCTTTGTGTTCTACCTTAACAAATTATGTTGTCATCAGTAATCATTGAATATTATTTCATGTTAATGTACAGTTGATGAATAGTTACGGTTGCTGTTTAATATATACTTAATGGCCAGGAACCTTCTTTGTCAGTCACAGCTGGTAATAAATCTTTGTGTAAAATTTGTAGGAAGCAGAGTTACATGCTGTATCAGCCTGATGTTTGCTTGTGGTTTTATGGTGAACCTTTAGTTTTAACTTTCAATGTGTGTGTGCGGGTTTAATTTTCTCCAACCCAAGGGTGGGGGCATTGAGGAATAATTCATTTGACAATCAGATCAGACAATGACTTGCAAGAATACAATTCCTTGACTCAGAAAACTGTTATCATGTGGAGATTTCATAAGTGATTGTAGATTTAAGATTTTCATGTAATGCCAAACTATTTTCTCTACAATCAATTATGAACTCAAGGATATGAATTATTGCATCAGTACAGGGCAGCTAATTAATCACCGATTATGGTTGCCAATAAAAACATCTGTGGGTACAGCCACATTTAGCAATATTCAAGATATATGACAGCGGCCTGTTTCACAGCTACTTCTTGTTCCTTCATCAGGTGAAGGGGGGCACGGGTGGCCCAGTCGTCTAAGGCGCCGTGATTCGCTGTGCAGAGTTGCGTCCCTTGGGCACGCCACAAAACAAACCCATGATTGTGGGTTCGAACCCCTGTTCGCCCCGATTATGTTTCTAGGTTTGTCAGCACCATACCCGTGCTCGTGGGTTTCACTGAAGTGGTAAACGTCTGAGACCTGCATCACTTCGGGGTTTCCTCCCACATTAAGCTGACACGCCGCGATATGACTGGAATATTGTTAAAAGCGGCATTAAACCAAACTCACTCACTCACTCACTCATCAGGTGAAGGTCCTGATGAAGGAGTAGGATATAGCTGTGAAACGTCGTACAAAGAATATAAGAAGTTACTATCCATAAAAAAGTGTCATGTATTCATGTACAATTGATGCTAGTATAGGTCATTATGCAACATTGTGGAGAAATGACAGATCAAACATAACCTGGTTTAAGGCAGAGAAATCACTGGAATCTGTTGATTCCGAGAGTAGAATCATCTCGAACCTTTGTGGCTGATTGATTCTATTGCTAGAATCAACAGATTTTCATGATAACTCCGTTGCATATTTTGTGTATTTAAGGTCGTTCTTGACAGCCATACAATGGGACAGGGAAATCTTACAGTGCATTTCTACTGATGTTGACAATTCCTGTCTTGATGCTGTGATCGAGTGTCCTGTGATGCCAGTAATATATCAATATGGGACATATGGATAAGTTTGTTCAGGCTATGAGGATAAACATAGACATTGCAATTGTGTATGTCGTCTTCCTTTGGAAGGTGTGACTTTCTTTGCAGCTGGGTTGATCAAACACACTCGATGACAGTCTGATGCAAATATCAATATCAATTTTCCTATCTAATATTGACACCACTCATGGACTCACAGATCTGCTTTAATGAGACAACACACCTGCTGGAGATGTTTATGTTCATGGGTTGTCATGACAAAATCCACAAAATCATATTCGTGCCGGCTTGTGACAGTTTGGTGCAAATTGTTTTACATTACGAAAGCTCACAGAAAAGGTGTGCAGGAAACTTGAATCTAACCTGGCCCAAAACTTGAGTCTACTTGCCTGAGCTTGGCTCTTGGCATCATGTTTTTGTGTGTTCTTATATAGGCTGTTATTAGGCAAAGTTATTGGGCTGAACTAGAGTTTATTAGACATGTGTGCTGATTTATGAGGTGTCCTTATCTCCAACTAAGGAGGGTGAGTTCACAGGTGTGGGAGGTTAAGTGGGGAGAAACTCAAGGCTATGGCGGGTCAGAATAGGTCCCCAGCACCCCATGTGTATTACAGGTCAGAATAGGTCCCCAGTACCCCATGTGTATTACAGGTCAGAATACGTCCCCAGTACCCCATGTGTATTACAGGTCAGAATAGGTCCCCAGTACCCCATGTGTATTACAGGTCAGAATACGTCCCCAGTACCCCATGTGTATTACAGGTCAGAATAGGTCCCAAGTACCCCATGTGTATTACAGGTCAGAATAGGTCCCCAGTACCCCATGTGTATTACAGGTCAGAATACGTCCCCAGTACCCCATGTGTATTACAGGTCAGAATACGTCCCCAGTACCCCATGTGTATTACAGGTCAGAATACGTCCCCAGTACCCCATGTGTATTACAGGTCAGAATAGGTCCCCAGTACCCCATGTGTATTACAGGTCAGAATAGGTCCCAAGTACCCCATGTGTATTACAGGTCAGAATAGGTCCCCAGTACCCCATGTGTATTACAGGTCAGAATAGGTCCCCAGCATCCCATGGGTATTACAGGTCAGAATAGGTCCCCAATACCCCATGTGTATTACAGGTCAGAATAGGTCCCCAGTACTCCATGTGTATTACAGGTCAGAATAGGTCCCCAGTACCCCATGTGTATCTCAGGTCAGAATAGGGCCCCAGTATCCCATGTGTATTGCAGGTCAGAATAGGTCCCCAGCACCCCATGTGTATTACAGGTCAGAATAGGTCCCCAGTATCCCATGTGTATTACAGGTCAGAATACGTCCCCAGTACCCCATGTGTATCTCAGGTCAGAATAGGTCCCCAGTATCCCATGTGTATTGCAGGTCAGAATAGGTCCCCAGTACCCCATGTGTATTACAGGTCAGAATAGGTCCCCAGTACCCCATGTGTATCTCAGGTCAGAATAGGGCCCCAGCATCCCATGTGTATTACAGGTCAGAATAGGTCCCCAGTACCCCATGTGTATTACAGGTCAGAATAGGTCCCCAGTACTCCATGTGTATTACAGGTCAGAATAGGTCCCCAGTACCCCATGTGTATCTCAGGTCAGAATAGGGCCCCAGTATCCCATGTGTATTGCAGGTCAGAATAGGTCCCCAGCACCCCATGTGTATTACAGGTCAGAATAGGTCCCCAGTATCCCATGTGTATTACAGGTCAGAATAGGTCCCCAGTACCCCATGTGTATCTCAGGTCAGAATAGGTCCCCAGTATCCCATGTGTATTGCAGGTCAGAATAGGTCCCCAGTACCCCATGTGTATTACAGGTCAGAATAGGTCCCCAGTACCCCATGTGTATCTCAGGTCAGAATAGGGCCCCAGTATCCCATGTGTATTGCAGGTCAGAATAGGTCCCCAGTATCCCATGTGTATTGCAGGTCAGAATAGGTCCCCAGTACCCCATGTGTATTACAGGTCAGAATAGGTCCCCAGTACCCCATGTGTATCTCAGGTCAGAATACGTCCCCAGTACCCCATGTGTATTACAGGTCAGAATAGGTCCCCAGTACCCCATGTGTATTACAGGTCAGAATACGTCCCCAGTACCCCATGTGTATTACAGGTCAGAATAGGTCCCAAGTACCCCATGTGTATTACAGGTCAGAATAGGTCCCCAGTACCCCATGTGTATTACAGGTCAGAATAGGTCCCCAGCATCCCATGTGTATTACAGGTCAGAATAGGTCCCCAGCACCCCATGTGTATTACAGGTCAGAATAGGTCCCCAGTACTCCATGTGTATTACAGGTCAGAATAGGTCCCCAGTACCCCATGTGTATCTCAGGTCAGAATAGGGCCCCAGTATCCCATGTGTATTGCAGGTCAGAATAGGTCCCCAGCACCCCATGTGTATTACAGGTCAGAATAGGTCCCCAGTATCCCATGTGTATTACAGGTCAGAATAGGTCCCCAGTACCCCATGTGTATCTCAGGTCAGAATAGGTCCCCAGTATCCCATGTGTATTGCAGGTCAGAATAGGTCCCCAGTACCCCATGTGTATTACAGGTCAGAATAGGTCCCCAGTACCCCATGTGTATCTCAGGTCAGAATAGGGCCCCAGTATCCCATGTGTATTGCAGGTCAGAATAGGTCCCCAGCACCCCATGTGTATTGCAGGTCAGAATAGGTCCCCAGCACCCCATGTGTATTGCAGGTCAGAATAGGTCCCAAGTACCCCATGTGTATTACAGGTCAGAATAGGTCCCCAGTACCCCATGTGTATTACAGGTCAGAATACGTCCCCAGTACCCCATGTGTATTACAGGTCAGAATACGTCCCCAGTACCCCATGTGTATTACAGGTCAGAATAGGTCCCCAGTTCCCCATGTGTATTACAGGTCAGAATACGTCCCCAGTACCCCATGTGTATTACAGGTCAGAATACGTCCCCAGTACCCCATGTGTATTACAGGTCAGAATAGGTCCCAAGTACCCCATGTGTATTACAGGTCAGAATAGGTCCCCAGTACCCCATGTGTATTACAGGTCAGAATAGGTCCCAAGTACCCCATGTGTATTACAGGTCAGAATAGGTCCCCAGTACCCCATGTGTATTACAGGTCAGAATAGGTCCCCAGTACCCCATGTGTATTACAGGTCAGAATACGTCCCCAGTACCCCATGTGTATTACAGGTCAGAATACGTCCCCAGTACCCCATGTGTATTACAGGTCAGAATACGTCCCCAGTACCCCATGTGTATTACAGGTCAGAATACGTCCCCAGTACCCCATGTGTATTACAGGTCAGAATAGGTCCCCAGTACCCCATGTGTATTACAGGTCAGAATAGGTCCCCAGTACCCCATGTGTATTACAGGTCAGAATAGGTCCCCAGCATCCCATGGGTATTACAGGTCAGAATAGGGCCCCAGTATCCCATGTGTATTGCAGGTCAGAATAGGTCCCCAGCACCCCATGTGTATTACAGGTCAGAATAGGTCCCCAGTACCCCATGTGTATTACAGGTCAGAATAGGTCCCCAGTACCGCAGGGGTATTACAGGTCAGAATAGGTCCCCAGTACCCCATGTGTATTACAGGTCAGAATAGGTCCCAAGTACCCCATGTGTATTGCAGGTCAGACTATGTCCCAAGTACCCCATGTGTATTACAGGTCAGACTACGTCCCCAGCATCCCATGTGTATTACAGGTCAGAATAGTTCCCCAGTACCCCATGTGTATTACAGGTCAGAATAGGTCCCCAGCACCCCATGGGTATTACAGGTCAGAATACGTCCCCAGTACCCCATGTGTATTACAGGTCAGAATAGGTCCCCAGTACCCCATGTGTAGTACCCCATGTGTATTACAGGTCAGAATAGGTCCCCAGCACCCCATGTGTATTACAGGTCAGAATAGGTCCCCAGTATCCCATGTGTATTACAGGTCAGAATAGGGCCCCAGTACCCCATGTGTATTACAGGTCAGAATACGTCCCCAGTACCCCATGTGTATTACAGGTCAGAATACGTCCCCAGTACCCCATGTGTATTACAGGTCAGAATAGGTCCCAAGTACCGCAGGGGTATTACAGGTCAGAATAGGTCCCCAGTACCCCATGTGTTTTTGTGTCAGAATAGGTCTCCAGTATCCCATGTGTATTACAGGTCAGAATAGGTCCCAAGTACTTTGTGTTTTACAGGTCAGAATAGGTCTCCAGTATCCCATGTGTATTACAGGTCAGAATAGGTCTCCAGTATCCCATGTGTATTACAGGTCAGAATAGGTCCCAAGTACTTTGTGTTTTACAGGTCAGAATAGGTCCCCAGTACCCCATGTGTATTACAGGTCAGAATACGTCCCCAGTATCCCATGTGTATTACAGGTCAGAATAGGTCCCCAGCACCCCATGTGTATTACAGGTCAGAATAGGTCCCCAGTACTATGTGTATTACAGGTCAGAATAGGTCCCCAGCACCCCATGTGTATTACAGGTCAGAATAGGTCCCCAGCACCTCATGTGTATTGCAGGTCAGAATAGGTCCCCAGCACCCCTTGTGTATTACAGGTATCAAATTTGGTGAATCAGCGACTCAATGTTTGAGCTGACTCATAAAACTGTCCAGTTTTTAGTAAACAGTTTGTTAGAAACTATTCCTGAATAAGATTGTGTCTCTTATTGTCATTGTCGGAACATTAAGGCCTCAGTGGAAGGTCCATTATGTGACTCGACTTTTGATCCTTCGGTTGTGATATGTTTATACATTCAGAGGAATGAATCAACATCTCTACACTGAGACTTTCTGCAGGTCTATACATAAGCTTACAGGCCTATATAACCTTACAAGTCACCTCCAGTGACTGGCCGCAGCTTGAAAGGGTTGCCCACATAATGTACCCTAATTTCATCATGATGCTAATGAGTCACAGTCCAGCAGTGAATGACCATGTCAAATGTTGATAGTCCAAGGGTTTCATAGCTTTTCAAGCGTGGGGTAATCCATGGTTGTCGGTTATTTGGGCATAAAAACACATTGTGGGCAAGCATAAAGGTCAGAGAAGATTTAGAAGGCCATTGTTGTCAATCATGTCATTGACATGATCAAAGGCCAGTGTTCAAAAGTAGGGAGATATGACCTTATTATGCACGTCTGGCTTTGTATGAGTGTTAATTCTTGGGACTAATGTGTATGTAATTGCTGTATAATACTGGCAGCTGTATCAGTTTGTGTGTGTGTCTGTGTTTCGTGTTTTGTGGTTCGGGTTTAACGCCACACTCAAGCAATGTGATGGCGGCCTATAAATCATCAAGTCTTAACCAGACAATCCAGTGATTGATATTTTGAGCAGTGATTCATGCCACACGGGCACAGTGCCCTTAAATAAACCGAGTCACCTGACCACCTGATCGGTTAAGCCAACTCGTAAGACCAGCATAGGTTCTATAGGTCCGATATCCCCACAAAGCGGGGGGGGAGGACAGTTCTTGTAAATGTGGTGAATGCAGAGATGTACATTCCAACAGACTTTTGGGATTTTTAGTCTTCTACACAGTGACTAGCTTGCAAGGTTAGGGTTTTCGGGTAGTAGTATAGTTTGCTGCTATACATCTGACTGAGGCATGGGACCCATGAAGATCTGAGGGTATAACAAGTCCATAACCAATATCACTTTAATCACTTTAAGCTGTCCAGTTGACACAATTGTTAACATCAGTATTAAATCGTCTTTTAAAATATGATTGAATACCGACTAATTATCCTTCCTACATTTGCAGATGCAGCTTGAAATAGAAGCTCTGCAGAAAGAGGTGACATCGAGCCGTGGCGCCATGCATCGGACTCAGGCCTGCTTTCACCAACACCAGGCCAAGGCGAACTTCCTCACCACATCATTGCAGGCGCAGCTTCGGCACAAGGACCAGGAACTTCGTCGACTTGCACTGAAACAGGAGCGGCAGGTTGAGAAGATTGTGGCTCATCTGTTATTCCTTGAAGGACAGATAAGAAAAGATCAGAAAAATGTGGTGAATGTGTTGCTTGAGAAAGACAAAAAAATAAAATCTCAACAGACAGAAATTGATGATTTAAGGTATAAAAACAACAAATTAATTGCAGCGTTAAAAGAACTTCACATGCCCCCTGGCACTAATGGGATCACTCCTGAAAAGCATTACGAAAAGTCTGACGGAGGGGGAAATAACTCTGTCAAAACCCCGAAAGATAAGGACAAAATGCACAAGCTGCGATTCAGCGGAATGCGTGACAGACTACGTCGACATCGGAGCAGTTTTGAGCTGCATCACCCGGAGCCGCTAGAAACTCTCGAGGAGACAACCGTCAGGTCCTGTAGCCAGGAGAACCTCGCTGACGAGAACAAGGACATAAAGAAGGATCGGAGAATGAGTGTTCCGGGAAAAGAACGACCTCGCAGTATGATTGAAATGCCTCAAAGAACCAACGAATATCCGTTGTTGGAGTTTCCACAAGAAATTGACTTCACTCATGACTACGAGGATGAAGTTTATGACAAAATTGATGATGATGACATTTTCACTAACGGCTGTGATGAGCCTGCCGATATTCCCAAGTCCTATTCGCTGCCTCAGGATCTATCACGTATCGCCAATGGCAACCATTCGGAGGTGAAGGAAAGGCCACATTCCATGTCAAGTGTCGATATGTATGCATTGGACAAAATGTCAAAATCCCCTGGTCACAAACAGCAGCATCACAAACCACATCAACAGCAACATCATCAACCTCATCATCAGAGCTCTCCGGGTGAATCAAATCCGTTCAAGAGCATAAAGACGATGTTAAAGAGAAAAGGGAGCAAACTCCGCAAGAAGCGCTCTGTCTCCCTTCCTCAGGGAACAAACCAGGAGTATGCAGAGGCCTTAAAAAAACACTTTGAGAAGTACGACCTGTCTTGATGAGAAACAGGACATCATCTTGTGATTGGGGGCGGTCAGGTAGCCTAGTGGTTAAAGCATTCGCTTGTCAACCCAAAAACCCGGGTTCGATTCCCGACATGGGTACAATGTGTGAAGCCATTTCTGATGTCCCCCGCCGTGATATTGCTGGAATATTGCTAAAAGCGACGTAAAATCAAACTCACTCACTCATCTTGTGATTGCGACCACAAATACAACCTTTGTTATCGGAAAAAAACATAAATGGATCCATCGGATGACGGCCTGTGAGGAGGAGCATTGCCGTTCAATCTCTAACTGCCTGGCTATGTAGTATGCAAAATTTTAATTTTCCCATCAAAAATTAAATTGAAATCGGACACCGTTCCGTGCAGATGGGAAGTGACTGCAAATATATCTGACTTTGTGTCCAACCTGTGCCACTGTGATAGACAAGAGTCATTTGTTCAGTAGAGTTATATGACCACAACTACTATATTGTGTATATTACCTTAAACACCTGATAGTGTGGATGTTGTGGCCTTATAGTGATGTGTCTGTGTATCGGAATCAGTTGTGTCGGAGTTCAACAATGCTCTTCCTGACGATCTGTACTGTGAGAGGATGTGGATGTGTCGGTGTGACATCATGGCCGGTGTTCGTGGGATGACATGACATGACACGGGTCAGGAAACCTTAAGAGTGAATGTGATTGGGTTTATCTCTGACAGAAGTGGCACTAGGCACTACATGTTTCCCTGACGTCACATATAACATGTTGATTATCACAGAAGGCCTAGTCAGTCCATTTTCCATTCCACAACCAAAAGTCTTCAATGCAAAGTTGAAATCAAACCAAATGTTTTATATGATTTGTTTGAGAAAAGTTTATCACAAAGTTTTAAACTGAAGTTAGACTTTGGCTTTAACAGGATTTATTGGGATGGTGTGTTTACGTTTGTTGCAGGCATATATGGAATGATTAACAATACACAAGTCTGTAGATATCAAGAACATTGACATCAGGAATACCTCATGAATCAGAGTTGGAATAGTCAATATTCCGATCTGTGACATCTCCCACATCTCTAAATGTTCTAAACCCATGACACAGGACACGGTATCCCTACAAAATGGCCTCCATTGTGTGGCAGACGCAGGAAGACCCTGCAAGAGGCATCACAGCCGCCTGTACACTGCTTGACTCGCGTTCTCTATCAGTAACCAGCGGGTAATTGGAGGATGTAATGTAATTGGAGACTTGTAAACTTGAGATGTCACTCTGATGTACTCAACCATGAAGGTGACAGTGTCATCTTGTACTTTACCGTGTCCTTGGTGACGTGATCAGAGTGGAAAACCTAGAATTGGATACAACTTAGCCCAGGATTGTCAGTTTATTCCAGAACAGGTACAGGAGTTGCAGTGGAATGTTTGAAATACACTGTAACAGGAACTTGTACATAACAGTAACAGAGTGACAACAGAAACTTGTGGTCACTTGTTCTTTTTTGTGTGTTCATGTCCATGCCTTGTAAATGTGTTCAGTGAGTGGAGTAAGGGAGACAACTCCTGTATATTAAGGATTTCCGTGTGTTGAAGAATAACTGTCCTGCTCAAATGGACTTTCGAAGCTTGTTGATGAAATGGACGGATTATATAGGGTTCTTATCACCAACTAACAACAATCAAGATGTGTGGATGTATGCACTGTCCATTAAGGAAAGGAACTGCACTATTGGTCACACTGTGTTTCTGGCCTCCTTAGGGATTAAGGTAGAGAAATTAAGCTCATGAACATGTTCTCAATCAGCAGAGTGCAAATTTTGTATATTTGAGTAAAACAACCAGCCAAGATTCATAGATTTTTCTCACTATATTTTAGACATAAGAAAATATAAGCATTATTATTACAATGTGAAATAAATACTAATGGTTCATTATTTTATTGGCTCTTAAAAGTTAATTGTCTTATATTGAACCCTTGTTCATAATAATAATTTAATCAAAACCTATGATATTATTTAAGCTAATTGACAGTAGATATACAAGTAATATCATTCAGATGGCCTTTTCAAGTCTGTGGGTAACATTTCTATATCCAGAATACATATGACAGCATTGCTTGAATTTAGTGGCAGAAATGTAGAAGGAATGCCACAATGATCTGTTATAACAGCAATGTTCCAGCTATGTCACAAATACTGTAAATCTTGAAATTAATGTGAGCGTGGATTAAATGCAAAAAATATGTGAGCAGTTAGTTTTTCATCTTAAGTAAACTAACTTAATAATTAAAAATTAATCATTGACTAAATAATTACTTTGAAAAGAAAATATCAGTATCGACTAGTAGATACACAATTCATGAAGTGATCATTTGAGAAATATGAAATAATGATTTTGAGTTAGTTTTTTTAATTTTGCTACAAATAAGGCCGACAACCATTTTATGTTCTGTTTACTTCAGCAAGGTCGTGTTGTTTTAACATAGATGGGCCAAAAGTGGAAACAAATCACAAGTCAATGCGTTAATTTACACTGTACATAAAATATTCAAGTTTATACCTTTCACAATTTTCTATATTTACATATTTTTTTGATGATATTGTAATGCAATTCTTGGCGTTTAGGTATTTTTTTTAATCAAGTTCTATATGTAGTTAGCACAAATATTTGAGGGATGATGATATATATTTTGTTGTGAGAATCAATCAGTGTTAAGTACATGTGTGTTTGAGAACACTATCAAGGACTGGATGTGTTGAATGTTACAATGGTAACTGTACTACATAACATTTGCTAAGGACCAAATCTTTGACTAAAGAAGACCTTTTTGGTCATTACAAATGTTGAGTAGTATAGTACCCAGCATGCATCATTCCTGGCACTCATTAAGCCAATCACGTATACAAAGCTAGACTTAACCAAGTCTGGCGGGTAGTATTTTTTAAAAGAAATATTAACACATTATGGTAGCCAAACCACAAATCATCATACAATCTCCCTCCTCTGCCATTGTCAGACTGAGAGTTTTGTTTTGTTTAAATGCCATGCTCCACAATATTCCAGCTGTATGATAGTGGCCTGAATGTGTCTTATGACTATGAGAGGGTAGTGTATAAGTGGTGTAACGATACGGCAATAGATAAGAGGGGCCCACGATACAATACATTGATTTACAACCCCTGTATTGCGATACATACGATGCATTTCATTTCAAGTTATATTGGTGTAAAAACATGTGAATAATAACAGAAACTGTTCAACCACCAGCTTACACAGATTCTCTAGTATTTCATGGTTGGACATAAACAGCATAACATTCACAGAGCCCTCTACCAGTATGTTTCCAACAATATCCATCTTTGATGTCTGAAATTTGATAACAAATAATTCAGGGTTGTGATTCACCTGCAAAAAAAGAAAGAATATGTGCTTGTGAAATAAAAGTATTGTATCAGGATACAAATCGTATCACACCCATAGTAGTGGGATACGAATCGTATTGCGATCCCACGATATCGTTACACCTATATTGACAAGCATGCAAGGTGCTCTGAGACTTGTAAAGATCTGGAACTGGGGAAGACTACCTGCTTCCACCTAAAATCCAGTTACCGAAGTGTGAGAGTAAGATTCTGAAAGGTTTACTTCATATTTCACATCTTGTTGTACAACAGTGACACCAGTACCACAGACCAGGTGATAACTGAACTTATGTATTGAACAAGCTTTTCTGCTTAAGTCTAGTCCATGGAATTCTGTACATAAATTTGTCTTAATTTATTCTAAAGTACCATATCGCAGTGTTTGTACATACCCATTGTTTTCATCTTGTTTATTTAGTGCATGCTTAACTTATGTTTATTAGCTGTAAATCTACAACAGTGTTTCTTGACGTGGCGAAGCGATTTGCTTAATAGAGTTTTGTGTTACAAAGTACAAGCTTGTTAGGTGTTTGGTTTTTTACTTTAAGTCTACAGATCTACCAACCCATAATTTCACAGATACATAACAAACGTTTTGAATACTAAGTTTGTTAACATTTTTTTTACTAATACAACTCCAAAGTACACTGATACGGAATGGAAGTACAGTGTAACCTTGCTTATCCGGACACTTGCGTTTCTCCAATATTGTGCGGATAAACAAATTTCGGATATCTGAAACCTTTGTCAACTGACCACAGTTACCTTCCCTACCCAAATTCTACGGAGGCTAAAAACCCTATCTTATAATGCATAAGGTTTTACGAGTATCACGTGCTATAAATAGCTACATCAAATCCCTTCAGTGAATTTGGGTAAAGGAACACGTGATCACAAAAGTGGTCAATAGAAATGTGAAATTTGCGATAAGACATGATGATATTCTATTTAAATTGTATTTCGTGTTCCGCTAGGCATTGTTTTATATGCAGGAATTAAGATTAACATGTGTATATGTCTCGTAAATCAATTAAAGCCAGAAATAGCATTCATTTGCTCTCAGATAAGCGAGATTCCACTGTAGCTCTTTTACATGCCATTCGATGAAATATTTCAAACTGCATCTTTCTTTCACATTTATATATGCCACTCTGCTAACCATATTATCAAGAGACCCCATAAAACCAAAAACAAATCATTTTCATTCCAAAAACTTGTGGTCTTGAATATTTTTTCTGGGGGGAGGGGGCTGGGGCTTGTCGCTTGTCACAGTGACTAGGGTGTAATGGGTGCTGTGTTAAAGCAGAAAACTTCCTGAGCTCATGGTTTTTAGGTGGGACCAGTGTATTTACTTTTTACTATTTTCTTTGTCTGTGTGTCAAAAGGACGGAGCCATATAAAAATGTTGGGTAATTTCCATTTGAAAGTTTTTGAAAAAACAGTTTGAACAACATACAAACAAAAAGGATGCTTTTCAAGCAAAGATGTTTTAAGAATGTGTAGTAGACTAGTCTAAAATGTTATCCAAATATTGCCTTGCTTTAAGACATTTGAAAGGCTACCCAAGCCGATAAACTCCATCCCAGCAAGCAAGAGACATTGAAGACATCTTGTCTTAGTAGATTCACACAAATGAAGACGTCACAATTATTTCCTTAATTAAATAGTTACATTTTTGTTAGTTTATTTTATACTACTGAAAAGAAGTTAAGGACCAACCGATTATTTCATATTACTATAGGTAATCTGTCATAGCAAGAATCTGGTTGTCCTTCTTTTCAGTAGTATAGTTGTTGATCTATGATATTTTACAGTATGCAAAGATTGGGATTCCCAGAAATTGTACCTATTAGTCCCAGTTTCCCACAGCCATGTTGATATATTTATAATTGATTAACGGACATTACGTCAGTGAGAACATGAGAAGGGTGTTTTACATCAACCTTCATTATTTATACAGGGTATATGCTGATGTTTCAAACCAAGTTTAAAAAGCTAAATGATTGAAATGATTGGACCGTGTTGGTTATACTCTTTGTGCTTCTTGCTGTTTCAATAACGTTGTTTTGAATTTTTAATGTATTGTTTCTAACCTTTACTACAATGTTTATAGAGAACTAGTTGTTAGCAGGCAGGACTTGATTAAATGTCAGGCAAGCAGCATGAAATGAAGCCGATTTTGATTTTGTGCATTACAAAATAGCTAATGGAACAATAGAAGTTTCAGTGATAGATCTGAGACATTCAAACAGTTCTGTTTGTAGAAAGTATATTTGTATATTATGTACATGACACTATTACAGTCTGTTTTGTGCTGGATCCACTCTAGAGTCTAGAATGTATACTGGAACATTAAAACTTCAAACATCGTCCTTGTGTTGTATTTGTTGTTTTATGGACCGCCTCCATGGTCTAGTGGTAGAGCGTCCGCCCAGAGAGCGGAAGATCCGCCCGCGGGGTTCGATCCCCGGCCGCGTCATACCAAAAGACGTTAAAAGATGGTACTTGTTGTTACCCTGTCTGGCGCTCGGAATTAAAGGGCTAAAACAAGGACTGGTCGGCTCGAGTCAGTATATACTGTGTCTGAGTGGGGTATTCATGTTAAACTGTGGCATGGTATCTCAGTGAGCTAGCACTATAAATCGGCATCAGTCCAGACTAGTACAAGCAGCCACACAAACACACACACGCGTACATGCACGTCGCTATATAAGTGCAATAATCTTGGACACGACGTTAAACCCCTTTTCACCTCACCTTGTTTTATGCGCATTCAGTAATATTCCAGCTATGTCACAAATACTGTAAATCTTGAAATTAATGCGAGGGTGGATTACTGGGTACATGCAAAAAATGCGACTGGTCTGTGCTTGCATTGATTAAACATCACATTTATATATCAAAATTACTATCAACAATAAGACGGCCTTACTTCACAATTTGGGGACCGCCTCCTGGTGTTGTGGTAGAGCGGAGAGGAAAGCGGAAAGTCTGGTTTCGGTCCGGCCAGGTCATACCAAAAGATGTTAAAAGAGGGTACTTGTTACCCTGTCTGGCACTCTGCATTAAGGGGCTAAAACAAGGACTGGTCGGCTCGGAGTCAGTATATTGTTTCTGAGTGGGATATTCATGTTAAACTGCGGCATGGTATCTCAGCGTGCTAGCACTATAAACCGGCATCAGTCCGGACTAGTACAAGCAGACCCACACACCGGAGCATGCACTTCGCTATATAAGTGCAACAATCTTGGACATAACATTAAACCCCATTTCACCTCACTTCACATTTTAAATAGCATAAACATAGGGTTATTCTTTCCTTATGTAAGTTAAAGAATGTGTACATTGCATTGTGGTGTATTGCCATACAGGTCAGTATCGTTTATTGTATGGAAGGCCACATATTGAGGTGCATGAGAGTTTTGTTGTATCTACCATCCATGCTAATGCTGAGAAACTCCGCTTTCTGGAGAAATATGGGTAGGTACAAAACATCTTATTAATAAAAACTAATAGAAAGGAAATCTAGTTTCTTGTCCTGGAAGGAAGGTGTGCTGTAAATATAAGCCTGGACAGTCAACCCAAGAACCATGGTTTAAATTTGCGCTAAATGTGCTGAAATATAATTAGTCCTTATGGGTCGAAAAATTGTTTTAGAACAAAATATAAAGCCTTGTTTGCACTTACCCATACATACCATCAAAAACATCCTGACTACAGTGATATTTAACCAGCTTATCTTTCTTTCTTTCAAAATTTATATGCAATGAAAAAACGTATTTTTTCAAAGTATCTCAAAAACAGGTCTTCTGTGTTTAAAGATAACGTGACAAAAAAACCATTCTGAAATGGCAGTACACATATAAACATGCAGAATACCAAGGATATGAACTAGGACACCACTATATGGTAATTCCAGAGGTGGTATAACAGATGTTACCCATTCGTAGGTATTGCTTTTAACATCCTAATAGCTTCGCGTATTTACATCAACCAGCAAGCTACTTTCAAATAGTCAAATCCAGTGATGGATGTCGATTGTCAAAGGAGTTTGGTTAACTATGCTTTTGTTCACTCATGGATTCGAAGTGTTGAAATTGAAAGCCATTTATTTGATTGACTAACCAGAAATATTAGGTCACACCTACTAGCGGACTACTGTTTTCTGATTGGCTGCAAATAAAGTGGGTGGGTCTTGAGTGGGTGTGTTTTTTATGCCACTTTTAGTAATATTTCAGCAATATCACGGCAGGGGACACCAGAAATGGGCTTCACACATTGTACAAATGTGGGGAAACGAACCTAGGTCTTCGACGTGACGAGCGAACGCTTTGACCACTAGGCTCCCCGACCACCTCAGCGGCGGGTCTTGCCTTGCATTATTTCAATTTTGCGATTTATAGGGTAGCTTTTTTATATATAAGTATCATCCAAAACATCTATAATCTGTACTAAAGAAACCATGGCAACTGTACCACTTCTGATTTAAGGAGAAGACCCGGGTTCGATTCCCGACATGGGTACAATGTGTGAAGCCCATTTCTGGTGTCCCCCGTCGTGATATTGCTGGAATATTGCTAAAAGCGGCGTAAAACCATACTCACTTACTCTGATTTAAGGAACTTACAAACATATCTAAAACCAAAGAGGGGTCAACAAGCACGAAAACATCAACAATAAAAATATATATGGTCTTGATACTTTAACAAAATACAACTCATTCAAATAAGATCTTTCACTCCTATTCAACACCTCTCTCTTTCCAGGAGCCGAGTAGATCTGAATTCTAGGAGATAGAACAACAATGTATCTTGTTCGGGGAATGATTGATAAGTTCTGAGTATCAAATGGAAGGAATTGCTAAATAGGGAAATATTTTGTTGTGGTCATTACATGATGCATAAAGGTATATCCAAACAAAAACTAGAGTCATTTGAGCATATTAGTTTGTCAAATAATTGTCACTTGTGATAAGTAGAGATCTGTGACTTTTGGAAAATGGACAAACTTGAGGTACGTGCACTGATTAAGACTTAGTACTTGCAGAAAAAGTGCTCAACTCTAAAAGGCATCAATGAAGATATGAATATGACACGAGGCAAAGATGGCCTTTTCTGTGTCAGCGTTAAGAGGTGAACAGCAGAGTTTAAGCGTGGCAGAGAGAGCCTTAAATGGAAGACGACCCCCGTCCTGGAAGTCCTGTGACGTCACCAACACCAGAAAAGATCCAGCGAATCCACGATAAGTATGGTGGTGACCGACCAAATCTCGTATCGTGATAATCCATGCAGCTCTGTTTGATGCTGATCCAGAAAGGTTCTTGCAACGATTTGTGACTATGGATGAAACCCGGGTTCACCACTTCCAGCCTGAGTCAACAACAATCCAAACAGTGGGAGGAGCATTTGACATCACCACCACCGAAGCAGACAAAGACTGTCCCATCTGCTGGAAAGGTTATGGCCTCCGTTTCCTGGGATACCGAAGTTGTCATCGTGACAAGTCTTTCTATGAGAGGCTCGTGTCGTAGAGCGCAAGCAGGGTAACAACAAGTACCATCTGTTACGGTCTTTCCACTGCACCAGGAGGCGGTTTCTTGGGTAGACTAAATACCTTGTGCCACGATTGTGACAAGACAAAGCTCAGTGGGGGCCCGGCTGTTTACAAGATATGTTTTTGTTTGTTTGTTGTTTAACGCCGCACTCGGCAATATTCCAGCTATATGACGGCGGTCTGTAAATAATCGAGTCTGGACAAGATGTGACTTAGCTGGTTGTGTGCAAACGTACTCAGGCGGCGAGGATCGTTGCTCCTCTGATCATCCTCGAGACACTAGGAATTGGAGTGAGTGAGTGAGTTGGGTTTAGACGACTGGGCCACCCGTGTCCCCACTAGGAACTGGAACCGCCAGATCACCAACAACAGCCGGTGCCACCTCTACCCTCAAGGCATCCGGCATCCCCAACAATTTGTCTTGGCATACAATCTCAGAATTTTGAGTCATAACAGTGTACATAGCTTGTTCAAGCAATTGTCGATGCCGTGGGATTTTAACATAGAATGCGTGCTCAATATTTTATTGATTTGTCACTCATTGCAAGAAAAATATGACGAAAAATAAATTTCAACATTGAAATATTGTCATCCGCGTAGCAGATAAACATTTCATGTTATGCAGCGTTCTGCACTGCGGCTTTCGGAATGCCACTTAACACGACTGAGCATCCAGTGTAACAAAAGGGGAGTGGCACCCTCACAATACACGTGTATTTTATCGTCCATTGATGATTAATCCTACATTCATATGGCAAACCAGCATGCAATGTCGTTAAATTGGTCATACATTAATACCACAGAGCTGCCTCGTCTTCGGTCTTAACTTTAACAGTGTTTTAGTAAACCTTGTAGACATTCGCTACGATTCATGTTTGGAAGGGCATATATTGTATATGTTAATCACTCGTTAAATAAGTGCATGATTTCCGCATTGCAGTCAAAACAGGCTTGATTCATGATGGTGACGCACCGAATAAATTCTTTTCGGTTCCTTGTGTGAAAACATAAAACTATATACACTTGTCAACATAATTTTCTCCCAATAGGATATTGACATTGCAACATGTTAAGTTTTAACCTGGTGTTTATTTTACAACGTTTAAACACCCTGCAAATATTCATTACAATACCCCCAGTAGATGTCCTTGACCTTGCTAGTGACATGGTATATGGAAGTCATAACTCATTTATAATCTGGTACTTTTCTCTCGATGTGTATTTTCAACACTAGGACACTGCAGAACATCACGTCCCTCCACCTCAAGCCTAATGACAGAACTGGTAATGATATAAATAAACACATGTATAAACGTGTCTTGGCTTTTGCTTGTTTGTTGTTTGAGTCCGCCTCAGCAGTATTTCAGCTATATGACGGCGGTCTGTAAATTTCATCAATGTAGATGATACTTACATCTACGTAGATGGTACATCTTTTTTTTGTTCGTTTATTTGTTGTTTAACGCCGATCTCGGCAATATTCCAGCTATATGACGGCGGTTTACTTTCATCTATGTAGATGACACATTAATCTACGTGGAAGATACTGTCGTCTCTGAATGTTCATCTATTTAGGTGACACATTAATCTACGTAGACGATATTGTCGTCTCTGAATGTTCATCTATGTAGACGATACATTAATCTACGTAGACGATATTGTCGTCTCTGTATGTGATATTATAATCGTACGTAGCGTTACTCAGACAGTGATATTGTCTTTTGGAGTTGCGAACCCATTTGGATACTAGTTTATACAAACATTTATATTTTTTAAAAGTGATAACTGTTAATTTAATTAAATGTTTGGGAGCATGTTGGTTGTTTTTTTCATTTTGCCTTTCCGTATATTTACAACATACTGAAATCTTTTCAAATTGTCAAACTGTCAACGCTAAAATAAAAACATAAACTGCAGAATTGAACCTTCAGAGCTTTAAAGGGTGATGCAAGTATTGGTTTGATATAGTTTGATATAGTTTTATATATCATCACCCCTTCATTTTTACGTTTTACCTCTTAAACCTAATTTCCGTAATGGAGAAATCATATTATTCAAGTGATTTCTCCGGCTTTAGCCATGTTATTTTTTATATATAATTTCGCTAAAATTTTGAATAATGGCCTTTGTTTGTTTGTTTGTAGTTTGGAATACATTTTGTGCTCTCCTCTCTTTATTACGGTTGTAAGAGAGTGTAGCGTGTGTCATTTTCTTTCGAAACATTGAAATGAAGATTTACTTTATGCCATGTTTTGATAGTACCTCAATAAAGACATGTCAAGGAAGAAAGTCAAACAAATCGGTCAGTATTAATTAAGCCCGAGATTATGCTCGGAACAAGTGTCGATTACTCAAGACAATATTGTTACCTTAGTCGATAATTTGATAGCAGATGACACTTTCTTCTAGGTAGATTATCATGTTATGTACATAGATGAAAACATCATCTACCTAGATTATAGAATCATCAACGTAAATGTAAGTATCGTCTACGTAGATAACAGTATCACCTACGTTATGTAAGTATCATCTACGTAGATAATAGTATCATCTACGTAAATGTAAGTATCATCTACGTAGATAACAGTATCACCTACGTACATTTAAGTATCATCTACGTAGATAATAGTAGCATCTACGTAAATGTAAGTATCATCTACGTAGATAATAGTAGCATCTACGTAAATGTAAGTATCATCTACGTAGATAAATGTATCCCATACGTACATGTAAGTATCATCTACGTAGATAATAGTATCATCTGCGTAAATGTAAGTATCATCTACGTAGATAATAGTATCATCTACGTACATGTAAGTATCATCTACGTAGATAATAGTATCATCTACATAAATGTAAGTATCATCTACGTAGATAATAGTATCATCTTCGTACATGTAAGTATCATCTACGTAGATGGAACTAGCCTCTGTGTAGATGATACTTTTGTTTAGACTGTGGCACTTATACGCTTCCATATGTAAATATTCAAATCTGGACTAGACAATCCGGTGTTTGATATAGTGAGCAACGATTCAAGGGGCACCATGACACGCAGTCAATCAAGGGGACCTTCTCTAAATCGGAATCATGGGAGTTATGTTTGGCTATGGGATTTTTGCAATAAATGTATTTTCTTCTTGTTTATTCATCATGTGGATGTTGTTCCACGCTGCAGTCGGCAATATACCTGCATCGCGGCGGAATGTAAATAATCGCGTCTGTCCCGGACAAACTGTTCCGTAATTGAAACAGGTCGGAATTTATAAACACCATGAATAAATATCACGATAAAGTGATACAGATTATTTGATCAGGTGTGTTCAACTACAGAAATCTACAGGAACAAAGTGACGATTCTCACAAAATGTCGGGTTGGAAAAGATGTTAAAAGCATGCATGTTGTATTTCATCACATAACATTTAGACTCCATTTGTTTCATCACTGCATTTAATTGAGTTCCCTAATAAAGTCACAGAAGCAATTAAAACCTGCCGATCTGATATTATTTGATATTTATGTATGTGTCAGAAATGTCCCTCCACGGGATTAAAGAACTATGACATCGTATGTAATAAATATAATATCTGGGATTGCACTATTTTAGTAAAGTACTACTTCTAGTTCTTTTTGGGGTTGAGTCCAGTCAAGAATTAGATCCCACATTCTCAGAGTAAGGCACCTAATCGGTGGTTGAGTGGGTTAGATCACTGACTTTGTGTGCTGGCGATTAGGTGCATCACTCTTAGAGTGGCGCAACCCCCAAACGTACGAGAATTTGTACTTTACTGAGAAAATGTATTCCCAAATATAACATTTGTTACATAAGATAACATATTTTTTTTCATCCCGAGGAGGGGCATTTCTGACACATACCTACATATCAAATAATATGAAATCTGCAGGTTTTAATTCTTTCTGGGATTTAATTAGGAAACTCAATTGCGAACAGTGGTCAAATAAAGGTATTGTGCATTCATATGTAATCTTTTGCTTACAGGAAAACATGACAGTGAAAATTTTGTATACCGGATCTCAGTACATCTGTTTCCTAAATTAGCTTTGGGAACAAGTAAGTAGTGCGTTATTCCGTCAAATTAGGTAATTTTTTTCAATATTATATTCCTTTGCTTTTATTAAGTTTTCGCTCGAATGATCAGATTTTACGTACGCATTTCTTTCACCCCCCTTTATTATTGGCAAAGCAAATTTACCATTCATGCCCTACTCTTTTTCCTATGATGAAGTATTATTTTGTAACGAAATTGAAAAAGAATGATGTTATTACAACACTTATTGACTTAAATAAAAATGTCAGGAAGATTGTTTTAGTTTACGACAAGGAGTTATTTCCCTTGTTTCCTCTTCACCGTAAACATCAAATTTAGCCCCACTTCCGGTTTTAAAAATTGCACGGTGCGTATATGAATTTTTCCTAATTTCTTTGAATGTGTGTAATTGTATGGCATAAATTCTTATGTGATGAATTTTGTATGGTATCATGTATTTTTTAAATAGTTTTATTTTAATAATTTCATCTTGGTCTTGTAATATACTTGAACATGTATCAAATCTGAATGTTGCCGGGAAAATTTGTGCCTACAGATTTTTGCAGATGGTAGAAATTTGTATTCTATCTGATGACAGATTTCGCAGGAAACGGCTGATCATTATGGTGCAGGGTCGATGCCCTGGTCCGATGTTGTGAGGAGTTATGAAAACGAATTGCAAAGAAGTCTGATAGTATCTCGTAGTCAAAAGAAAAAAATATGTTTTGTAGCAAATGGACCAGTTAGTTCTGTAACGCTTGGATGTAAGCAAATGACATCATTCATTTATGATATTTTGTGCACTTATACTTTGAGTGCATCAGCTGTATATATGATATAGTAAGTCTCTTCACACTCTACACTTTGTGAAAGTAGTAATTTCTAATGGGCTAATATTTTTGTATTGTCTTTATATGTTTATGATATATCACTGTAGTCAGTGTGGAAATTTAATAAAACTCATAATAGAAAATAAAATCTATAAATTAGAAAAAGGTCTGACAAACTTCCAAAGTTCCAAAGCTCTGATGTTCATTCACTTTGGGGCCCTGACTGTGAACTAGTTGTGATGTTTGATCTTACAGGTTAATGTGTAATGATGTCAGGGCTTGATGCTCTGGGTATCCCGGGTGGTGAGGCTCTGAGAGAGGCTCTCACAAACTGTTCCGACCCCCTCGGAGCCATTGAGGAGTTTCAGAGTGAAAATGGTGTGCTCCTTCCATCCCTAAGACCGGCTCTACCATTCTTGGATCTTCATGGAGTACGACGTCTGGAGTTTCATGAATCCATCTTGGAGGAGCTTCGAGATAAACTAGTCAATGGAATATCTGATTTAGCAAACAGTAACAGGGAGGACAAGATCAAGAAGCTGGAGGAGTTGTTGGTTAAGAGTTTTCCTGTCATCAAGGTCAAGACTGTCAGACCTGTTGTGATGACCATCCTGAAACATCTGCCTCAGATCAAAGAGGAATACCTGACCCAGATCCTGGATGACAAGGAGCTATACACAGAGGCAGCCACGGAGGTCAAGCGACAGATATGGCAGGACAACCAGGCTCTGTTTGGGGATGAAGTCTCGCCTCTGTTGCAGCAGTATATTGCCGAAAAAGAAAACTCTTTGTTGAGTCACGAAAACAGTACATTATCGTTCTTTCTACCCATGCCAAAAATAAGACGTCAGTCGGAGGTTGTTCAAAAACTGGTCCATATGATTGGTAAAAATGTCAAACTTTATGATATGGTGTTACAGTTTTTACGAACCTTGTTTCTGAGGACACGAAACACACATTACTGCACATTACGGGCAGAGTTGTTGATGGCTATCCATGACCTGGAGGTGAATGAGATCTGTTCCGTGGATCCGTGCCACAAGTTCACCTGGTGTGTGGATGCGTGTATTCGAGAGAGGATTGTCAACACAAACAGGTCCCGGGAGCTGCAGGGTTTCTTGGATGGGATAAAGAAAGGGCAAGAATTTGTACTGGGGTATGTCCGTTCTGTATGGATGATTTAGGGTTCCGTCATCCAGCTTCTCTGTTCTACAGGTCATTGTTTTCATTTCAAGATATTTTTGTGTATTTGTGATATTACAAGTAGTTAGTTGTTTCGGTCAGTTATTTTCCTTCAATGTTATGAGGTTTGATGCAGACATGTTGATCGTTGTTGACCATGTTGACCATGTTGACTCAGAACATTGCAGAAAATGTTAGAAACTAGTGTAAAGTTGTAAATACTACGTCATCAATACTTCACTGGTTTGGGTACACTACACTCCTCCATTTCCATGACTACCTGTGAATACATACAGCTGCTTTATGGTGTAGTAGTGACACTGTCAGATCTGTCTAATGTAAAAATTATTAAAAAAGACCTGTGTAAATTTGTTTAGAGAATAGCTCTTTAGCAACCTATGCTTCCCATAAGAGGTGACTATTCTGGTCGTAAGAGGAGACTGATAGGATCAGGTTATAAGGCTCTCTGACTTGGTTGATGCATGTCATCGTATTCCAATTGCGTAGATTGGTGCTCATGGTGTCAATCACAGGATTGTCTGGTCCAGACTTGATTATTTACAGACCGCTGACATGTAGCTGGAATATTGCTGAGTGCGGCGTTAAACAAACAAGCAATTAAACACAAACAAACAGTTTAACCATCTTTGACAGGAAACAGACAGTTTGAATGAATTTTTAACTTGAAAGAGCAGATTAATGCATTATATATTTGTTGCTATAATTTATTACATGTACATAATGTTAGCACTATAAGCAGGTGATAAGCATGATAAGTATTGTTTTGACATTCAGTGCGAACATCATGTAGGTCTGAACTATTTCTACAACCTGATGTGATGGAATTCATCCTGTCATATGATGTTTGCAGCTTTTGTTTTGTGATTGAACAGCGACCTATCCATGATCTTATGTGATCCATACGCCCTCAACACCATCGCTCAGTCGGCCATGAAGGTTCTCCTGTACTGTGTCAGCTCGGAAACACTACCACGGGTAAGTAGGAAATAAATTGTTCATAGTTCAGTAAATGGCCCAGGTCTCTCCAGTTCTGTGTTGTACCAGCAATCTATGATTTGGGGTTTAAATCCCATATTTGCCTCGGATTTGCCAACATCTCAACTGTCTCCGACCTGCTGACACAGCTTTATGTAACTGAAATACTGTCATAAACAAAGCAAACACACTCTATGTTCAACAGTTGTAGACATGGTAGATGTAGTTATACAAGTAGCCCTGAAACGTCATACAAAGAATTCAAGAAGTTGCGTTCCATAAAAAAGTGTCCTGTATTACTATAAGTGTACATGGTGTAGATGTAGTTACAGTAACAGTTTTGGAGAATGATGAGTTCTGTTCCTAATGTTTAAATATCCACTTCAGTGCACTGGGTGTTGCTATTTATTTCCATGTACCATTTCATTTACCCAAGATCTCGCTGTTGAACATATTTCCTGTTTGCAGGAGAACCATGACCTGCAGCTGCTTGTACGGATGATTGCTCTCGGGCTCGGAGCGTGGAATATGATTGACAACCAGGTCTTCAGAGAACCAAAACAGGTGACACACTAAACTTGCTAAACTGCTCTATTCATAGACTAACATCTAGTCCCTGAAGTGAACATATCTTAAATAAAAAACAGTTGTTGAATTATTTAAAAATATATATAATAAAATGGAGCCCAGAGACTCTCTTCATTTTCATTGATACTGCAGTAATCTAGACTTGCCAAACATTATAGACTTGCATGGGCTGTATTGGATATGTTTGTTTCAGGGTCTGTATGACAGACTACTCTATTCTGTGCAGAATACTCAATATTTATCATATAATGGGTAGGCTTCTCGGCAGGATAAAGGCAACGGATAAAAACGATAACCGTTGGGGTCATATGCGGATAGAGATGCAAATATCAAAGGTCAAGTAGGACTACTTTCACTGTTTATAAACAAACATGGCGTCGCCCTCGTCATTCGGCGATCGAGTCAGAATTAACCATCGGGAATCTGGATAAACTACAGGGATAATTGCTATCATTATCAAAAGAGCAGTCTAATATGCTGAAAATCAGTGTCTAACTGTGACGTAGCAAAGGCATTTTTAAAGTTTTGGCAACTTTGGAGATATAAATTTCGAAACAATTTTGCGAGGGCATGAGGCCTAGCCAAGCGGGATCAGTAGCCATATCTGTGCTTGTAGACCTCTGCGGCTTAAAACCTTCTCCACAAATTTAAATAGTTGGATAAATAGGTTATCGCATGATAACCTCTATATATCTTCTAACCCATGTTTGTCATTATCATTGAGTATAGTGAGGGAGTATGGTTTTATGCCTGCTTTCAGCAATATTCCAGCAACACCACAGTGGAGGACTCCAGAAACTATTGCTTGTTGTAATATATAATGGGTGGTGATTCATTGAGCATGTTGAGGGTCATCGATTTTATCCAACTGCATTGGATGTTGCTCATTATTTCAACCACTGGTTTAGCCTTGTCCAGACTCGATTATTACTTTCAGACTCTATGACATGGCTGATTGCGTGTCATCGTGCTGATTATGGCATTGATCTTTACTGGTTTAGCCTGGTCCAGACTCAATTATTTACAGGCCAACATGTATAGTGTGGTTTTTAACGACATCAAACAAACAAGCAAAAGAAGTCATTAGATGTTGCCTTTTTGCAAGAAAATAAGTTATGAAAGTTAAAGTGACACATTTATTAACACGGGAGCTTTATAAGTTAGAAAGACAAGTAACCATGGTAACTGGAACCATTTACTAGCTCTGATCTGAAGATGAACGTAAAGTTGTATTGTGACAAGTAAAAATACAAAGCAATATGAGTGAATGAGTGAGTGAGTGAGTTGGGTTTAATGCCGCTTTTATCAGTATTCCAGTTATATCATGGCGTGTCAGCTTAATGTGGGAGAAAAGCCCAAAGTGATGCAGGTCTCAGACGTTTACCACTTCGGTGAAACCCACGAGCAAGGGTATGGTGCTTACAAACCTAGAAACATAATCAGGGCGAACTGGGATTCGAACCCACAATCATAGGTTTCTGGCGTGCCCAAGGGATGCAACTCTGCACAGCGAATCGCGGTGCCTTAGACGACTGGGCCACCCGTGCCCCCCCCAAAGCAATATGAATCAGAAACAGATGCATTTCATAAGTGTAGAAAATCACCAATCTGGCTATTTAGATATTCCACCCTTCGATGTATTTGTCAATAGTGGGGTGTTACGGTTTACTGTGTGTTTGTTACAGGAATCACAGCTGTTCACTAAGTTCATCCCCTGCATCGTGGGGATGGTGGTAGACGATCAGATCCGGGCCGTCTGCACCAAGCTGGAGGAGGGGTCGTCAGGGATACGGCCGCCGTCCGAGCTGTACTCCATCTGTATCAAGCTGAGTCCTATCGCCAGCCTGTTTGCCATGTACTACACCCTCCACGTGGCTCGATACAAGGACCGGGTCGCCGTCACGCAGATCCTCCCCACTCTTATACACTGCGAGAACGACCGGGCGTACGACGACATCTTCCTTCACTCACTCATCTCCCATCTCCTACACATGGTCGACGACTTCGCCAGTGACGAGTTCTGTTCGGCTGTTTTCGACGACTTCCTTCTGGTACATAAATTATGAAACTACTGCGGGCATGAAATAAATGTGGAGAACTTGGTGCCTGTTAACATTTTTATAAAGTCAAGCTTTCTTATCTGGTCATACTGATAACCATAACATTAGGGACCGTTCATTTATTACAGAGGTAGGTGGATCCAAGGTTTTGGATGTTCTAATGAACTGAAAATAATGACCCTCCCCTAACTCGTCATATGTTTGGATGACACTCCCAAATGTCCTTGTTTATTTTATTCATGTTTGTTTGTTTGTTGTTTAACGCCGCACTCAGCAATATTCCAGCTATATGACGGCGGTCTGTAAATAATCAAGTCTGGACCAGACAATCCAGTGATTGATGTCATGAGCATCGATCCACGCAATTGGGATACAATGACATGTATCAATCAAGTCAGCAAGCATGATCACCCGATCCCGTTAGTCGCCTCCTATGGCAAGCATGGTTGCTGAAGATCTATTCTACCCTAGATCTTCACGGGCCTATTTTATTCATGATCCTCCATGAAAATGCGAAAGCACTTTGTACTTTATGAAATGTCCATTTTCCATGACCCTCCCCATGTGTATTATTTTTTGTGACCCTCCCCCTGAGACTGTCATATGTTTTGGTGACCTTCCCCTCATTCAGTCTGACACACCCCTCCACCCCCTTCCCCCCTTAGGTTTTACAATGACCCCACTTGATAACTACTGGAGCTAGCTGGACCTCCCTGTCGACAACAAATGAAAGTGTTAAATTTGATTGCATCGAGAGAAGCTAAATTAAGTTATACACAAACTTGTTTACAGCGGTCGTCTCTTGTTAGATGTGCCGCATACAAAAAGACGTTTCACGTTATGTATCAGTACGTGGGTTTGGCGTATCGTGACATCCTTAGTTTAGAAGTTTCGGTTGTTTTCTGCAGGTTGGTTTGTCCAAGGAGAATGTGCTCCGTCACATGCTACGTCTGTTGTGGCACATACATCATCGACTACCGCAGACCAGACTGGAGAACCTGATGGAGACAGTGCACCCCAACAATGAGGTAATATTTATATGTGTGATACACTTATTGACTCTTAAAGTCTAAATTGTGTTGTCATGAATATGGAACATCTGACATTTTGATTTCTGTGGTTTTCCAGCTGAGTGAAGCTGTGCGGACAACCTACCAGCAGTTGAGTGAGAAGATCAACACGTACAGCCCGAGTCCGGTAGCCCAGCCCGAGAAGCTCGACTCCCCTCTCATGAGTGTACCCGCTCCTACGCCGGCAGCCCCCGATAGGATCTAAGGTGGCTTCCGTCTTTGATTGCAGCCTTTGAAATTCTATGACCTCTTGCCCGAGACTACCAAATTGTGCCAAGGACAAGTAGAACTCCAATGATGGTAGTTTTCATTGACTACTAGCCCTTGGGGATGATAGTTCTAAACCAGTTCTAATGCTTACTTACAGAAAATGCAAATATTTAACTTTCTTGTTCAAGCAGGACTAGCGACAAATTCTGAGGACTACTGTAATCAGGTTGAGACTCGTCCTCTGGACAAGTTCTGGACTTAAGCGCTGCCATATTTCTAGGGCTGTGAATTCAAGTGTCTTCCCGACTGACTGGATGCTGGGACATTGTCATGTGTGTGGTGAACGATGCTCGTATACCAGCTCTAACCACCTACTTCTACCAATTCATGTCATTGAAAATATCATTTGAATCTGATTTGTGATGATGTAAAATATCTGAATAATAATAATCATGAACTAATTTTGTTGGCTTTTTTCTTCTGTGGCTTTACATATGTTAACATCTCCATCACCGCATTAACTTCAAAGTTACTTGAAGCTACGCTCAAACAGTTCCATCATAGCTCTGTGACCTTCTTCCACACCGTCCAGATCTCTCTGTTCAGAATCACAACGTCTACTTCTTGTGACCTAGTAAACCTCGTAGTCTTTCTCTTATGGGGGGCACGGGTGGTCCAGTCGTCTAAGGCGCCGCGATTCGCTGTGCAGAGTTGCATCCCTTGGGCACACCAGAAACCTATGATTGTGGGTTCGGATCCTGGTTCGCCCCGATTATGTTTCTAGGTTTGTTAGCAACATACCCGTGCTCGTTGGTTTCACAGAAGTGGTAAACGTCTGAGACCTGCATCACTTTGGGCTTTCCTTCCACATTAAGCTGACACCGTGATATAACTGGAATACTGTTAAAAGCGACGTTAAACCCAACTCACTCACTCCCTCTCTCTTATGCAGCAGTCTATCAATGGAACAATCTTCCGCTTGAATGTCGCAACCTACTCTGCCTTCAGAACTTCACTCAAGACTCAACTCTCCCGCCAAGCCTTTGACTGAAACACTTTATTTTTTCTGTGCACTTTGAGCATGATATCCAGCATGGAAATGTGCCATACAAATGGACTCTTATATTTACCGTATTCGATGTAGTAAGCGCCCAGCTCTAATAAGCGCCCACGGCGATATTTGCTGTTATATTGGCTAGTGAACAATCCCAATTAGCACCCCTTCCGATTGATCAATGTACACAAGATTTATTTATTCGTGTATAATACACACATGGGCATTAATATTCTGGAAAAATATATCTGTCTTGTATAATACCTACAGACTTTTCTTTTGTATCATTTCAGGCTGTCAGCATAAACCATGAAATTTTCGATCTTTCAACTCTGGTTTTTTTTCACCAAATTTTTGTTCTAATAAGAGCCCCCTATTTCTAATTTTGAGAGCGCCCTGGGATCTTATTATTATAGGGCTTAAGTATTACAAGTAGTGATAAATGTATGTGACAGTCTGGAGTGCCAGTGATCTAACGCTATGTTATGTTATGTTGGAACTGCTGACTGAGATCAAAATCTATTGTCAAGTGTACCACATGGCACTCACAAAGCTGTTTTCATGTGCCACAAACTTGGTGTGTATAATTTCCCAACTAGGTAGATAGGACTTGGTTGTAAATTAGAAAGTTAATAATAATATGTCCATTTATGTTGTGCTAGTTCCACTTAGCCTGCTCACAGCGCATAAAAGGAATCATTCTGGGCAAGTGGCGCCAGGATCTCTTGTGGGAACAATGTAACAGTAATATGGTGTGCAGGACTGGCTAGTCCACTAATGCCTACAGTGACAAATGCCTACAGTCTGAAACAAACATTTATATGCTTCAGTGGTTTTACATGTGATACCCTGCTACCTCTCTGCAGAGTTGAGTGAGTGAGCGAGTGAGTTTGGTTTTACGCCGCTTTTAGCAATATTCCAGCAACATCACGGCGGGGGACACCAGAAATGGGCTTCACACATTGTACCCATGTCGGGAATCGAACCCGGGTCTTCGGCGTGACGAGCGAACGCTTTAACCACCAGGCTACCGGACCGCCCCTCTGCAGAGTTGAACTGGCCCATTTTAGTGTACTATTGCCTACAGTGACAAATGACAAACACTAGTAAATGATATTTAGTGTATGATATTTAAAACAACAACTTTTGTAGGCATTAGTAGACCTAACCATTTACATCATCACAGGTGTTTTGAAGATAAGGACATCTAAGTGTGTCCGTCGGACACCTGGAACACATTGTAGCTGTACCTCCAAAGTTTATCCTCGTCACTGGCACTGTAGTACAAGGAAGTTCCAACCCAGGCTAGTATGTAATAGTGATCCTTGGTGAGTCTGCTTGCGGACTTGACCAGTAGATGTCCGAGCTCAATATGACTTGATAAGAGTTACAAATGTCCGAGGCTTGCCCGGCATATTTTCACTGTTATAAATTAATCTTGAGATATTTGAGCTTGGAAGACCCGAGGGTGAGGTTCTATTTATCACCTAAAATCATTCTTCCAGCTTTTTCTGTTTGTAAACAGCAATAGTCAGTGTCTTAGACGTGTAAAAGGTGCAGCTAAACAGCTACAGTGGCACAGAGATTAGTGATGTCATTTGATTATGATGTCATAATTGTCTGCAAACGATATCTCCTGTGGAAGACAGATTCGGATGATGAATGCATTGACCTGAAGGTCGTTGTTCGCAGTATCAATAACTGGATTATCTGGTCCAAACTAGATTATTTACAGATTGCCATCATACACCTGTAAATTGCCGAGTGCAGCGTGAAACGATGAACAATAAACAAACACTATACGTGAGACTGTCTTGTATCAAGGTTGTAGTGACCTTCAACTGAAGCTCACATAAAATCACAAGTCTAATCTCGCTATATCCGTGTATAGTCTTAAGTGTAGTGGAAACGGGGTCAACTGATCTGAAATAAACTGTTACTAGTGCGAGATGGCTGCACTTGGTAGAGCTAGCTTCGATATCATTGCCAGCTGAGGCCTTTAGCACATTTTAGAATACAATCTGTCCATGTCCTAGAAGAGGACAGCCTCTACGGTCTAGTGGTAGAGCGTCCGCCTGGAGAGCGGAAGGACCGGGGTCCGAACCCCGGCGGTGTCAAACCAAAAGACGTTAAAATATGGTACTTGTTGTTACCCTGTCTGGCGCTCGGCATTAAGGACTGGTCGGCTCGGAGTCAGTATACTGTGTCTGAGTGGGGTATTCATGTTAAACTGCGGCATGGTATCTCAGTGAACTAGCACTATAAATCGGCATCAGTCCGGACAAGTACAAGCAGCCACACAAACACACACACGTACATGCACATCGCTATATAAGTGCAATTATCTTGGACGCGACGTTAAACCCAATTTCACCTCACCTCACCATGTCCTAGAAAATGAACTGATCTCAAACCCAGCTGTGTCAAAATCTTCACAGAAGGCCGCACCAGGTGAACCCTGAAATCACTTTCACTGCCCTGGAGTCCGTCGGCTGTCAGCTATCTTCAGTTACCTTGATTTGTAATTTTGATCATAAAAGAAAACGGAAACAACACAAATGTACTCTTGCACTCACAGCCTGCAATAATATAGAGTGGCAGGGTAGCCTTGTGGTCACAGCGTTCACTCATCACGCCGAACATTCAGGTTCGATTCCCCACACGGGTACGATGTGTGAAGCCCATTTCTGGTGTCCCCCTGCCGTGACATTGCTGGAATATTGCTAAAAGCGGCGTAGAACCATACTCACTCACTCCGCAACAATATTTGGAATATTGCTAAAAGTGGTGTAAGACAATACTCACCCCGCAGCAATATAATTGTGTGGTTTTATTTTTGCAATCAGAACTCCTCTCATCACAGAAATCAGATATCCATATGCCTCCGTCACTCCTATAGAATTTGGAAGCCTTAATGCTGATTGGCTGATTAGAAAGGTCACCTGACACAACATAGAGGTGTCCTCCGATTATGACACAAGGTAGTATGGTATTTCAGTTAAAGATCAGATTTATATATTTATTTTTATTGTGACAAACTTTTCGGAGCAAATGCAAGTCATAATTTTACTAGAATTGTTCTTTAGCAACCTACGCTTGTTGTAATAGGTGACTAATGGGATCGGTTGGTCAGGCTCGCGGACTTGGTTGATGCATGTTATCGTGTCCCAACTGCGTAAATTGATACTCATGATGTCTATCACCAGATTGTCTGGTCCAGCATAAAGCTGAAATATTGCTGAGTGCTGCATTCAACAACAAACAAACAAACAAACAAACATGCGCCATCTTCTGTTGCAGTGCAAGAGACACTTGATGAAGCTGCTGTAAAATGTACACATATTCTTGTTTCTACTTGAGATATCTACCAATGTCGACTCACCAAAATAATACAAAGAACAACATGATGATTATGAATTGTTTATTCACAATTGTAAAAAAACATACTGACATTTAAACAGCTTCATTAATCGACCATTTCGGTCTTTATGCTGTTGTGGTAATATGTTTTTTAGACATCCCTTTATGTCATCTCTTATGTTTGATGGTAAGGAGAACATTTATACTGAAACAGGTTAGTATTCCTTTAGAGTCGTCATCCTGCTCTTCACCTGCAGACACAGGTTTCCACTGACAGTTCTACTTGTAATGTAAAACCTGTCAATAAACCTTTGAGAAAGAAAAAAACGACTGAAAAGGAGATGTAATCGTTTCCATTTGAATGGAAAAATATATGAAAAGTACCTGGTTACTGAAAATGAGAGAAACGTGAATTTATGTAACATGCTGTGGGAATGATCAAGTCTTTGTTCAGCTTGCATTAAGTAAAACTCATTGCATCTACACATACTGAAACTGAGTATACCTGCAAAATATACGCTCAACTTTCCTTGTCGACTTGACATTGCCTCTGCTCCACCATTGTGTAACAAACTGACTGACCAACCACCAGAATAGAAGAGGTTGGACTAACTTGTAGTCCTGGGTGAAGGCCATGAGCACATTCGTGGTGCTTACAAACCTAGAAACATAATGGGTTGAACCATAGCAATATGGAAAAACAGCATGATAAATTGTTTATGAACAACTTTGTTTCTGCTAACATGACCTACCATATTCGACGTAATAAGCGCCCCGCTCTAATAAGCGCCCACTGCGATATTTGCTAATATATTGGCCAGTGAACAATTCTAATTAGCACCCCTTCTGATTGATCAATGTACACAAGACTTATATATTCGCGTATAATATGCACTCGTGTGTTATATGCAGATTTAATTATGGGCAATTTAATTCTGGAAAAATATATCTGTCGTACATAAACATTTCAGGCTGTCAGTATAAACCATGAAATTTATCTTTTAACTCTGTTTTTTTTCACTAAAATAATATTCTAATAAGAGCCCCCTATTTCTATTACGCTTATTACGTCGAATACGGTAATTTGTTTTCTCCTGCCTCTTGTCATATCCTGAATATCTACCATAGTTTCGTATCCCTAGACAGCCTCCATGGTCTAGCTAGTGGCTAGAGAATTTGATCCAAGCCGCGTCATACCTAAAGACGTTAAAAGATGGTACTTGTTGTTACCATGTCTGGCGCTCAAGATTAAGGGGCTAAAACAAGGACTGGTTGGCTTGGAGTCAGTATACTGTGTCTGAGTGGGGTATTCATGTTAACCTGCGGCATGGTATCTCAGTGGGTTAGCGCTATAAAACCGGCATCAGTCCGGACTAGTACAAGAAAACACTTCACTATATAAGTGCAAAATACTTAAACGTGAGGTTCCATGTTATGGGCATCATATCCATCTTAACAAAAAAATATTTATGTATATAACATGTCTCCCACATAAAAACTGAAAATATTAGTTGAAATAAAATAATTAATTTATTGTGGCCTAACTGAAGCTACCATAAAATTTGTCCAGACGACTTCTTGTAGCCAGAGACGGATCTAGGATTTTGAAAAAGGAGGGGTAGACATAATACCCAAGACACTTTGCCGAGGCCACAGTTAACATGTAAGGTCTGTGAAACAGGGGGATCTACAATCCACCTCTGATCCACCAGAGTTAAGACAATTTGCCACTTCCAGAATATCCAGGAAACAGCACCTGTACAAAACTGTGTAATATCACTAAGTAATAAATTCTTGTTCAGACTTTCATTCAAAATAGAACTATTTTCAATACACGAAACTCAAGGGATGTAATACTAAGAAGCTCAATAACAGACACACAATTTAAAACTTCATAAAGTAACCAGTCAGCTTGATGTGGAAAAAAATAGTCTTGGTCCATTGTCTGGAGGTATCATACAATTGCACGTTACTTCTGCTTTGAGACCAAAATGAAAATCGGCTATGCAGGTGGACACATTGCGATTCCAGGTTGTGTTTGTGGTTGTGAGAGGCGATCAAATGGATAGGATGGTCAGGCTCGATGACTTGTAACCCCAAAGGTGTGAATCGTTGTGAACAATATCCAAAATTCTGGTCCAGACTGGATTATTTACATGCCGCCGTCCTATAGCTGGAATATTGCTGAGTGCGGCGTTAAAACAAACAAGCATACCATGTTTGTGGCTCACTTTACAAAACTATCGATCAATCTGCCACCCACAGCAGCCCTATAACAATAATGTGAACTTGCCATTCATAGTATTCATCTTTGATGAAAGTTCCAGTAAACAAAGTAAATGAATTATACAATCATTATTGACAACTGAATCATATTGAAACCTACATGGCAACGAACAAAAAAAGTCTGTTTTTAACTGATATTAACTGACTATATGGACTGACAAAATAAACTGAATTATCAACATCATTAAATGGCTGAAACAAAACTTGGCAAACATGTAACAGACGCGGTACTTTCCTTACAACAAGCTCCATGTTATGACACCGATTAGCACCATCTCGACACAAGCTGTTGTTACACAAGCACGATGTTCACAAGCACGATGTTCACAAGCTCACAGAAGCCATTACACAGCCGTTCCCTCGTCACCAGGGGGCTCTGCTCGATCTGACAATACTGTCAACAGTTGCTCAAACTTGCTATGGCGATCTGATCGATTGACCCCACAACCTTTCTGTCCCCAAAACAACCTCAACTGCATTTCAGTCTTGAATACATCTATCATTTCATTATTTTCCTTCATCTCGCTGAGCACAGAGTTCCCGACGATGCGGTAAAGTGCGAACTGGGATGCAATGATTCTTGCCGTGTCCAAATGAGCGAGAAGTATTTCCGTACCGAACAACGCTTTGTCCATATCCTCCCATGGAAGAAGACACAGAACCGAGTCCAGATCTCGCTCAAACAAATGTACCACCGGGCTTATATGAGGAATACACACATTTTGCAAGGGGAGAGAACTGCTACCATCATTAAGGGCATTATACGCAGTCTTGAGCTTCGTGTCGAACAGGTATGCACTTCCTGTGTGATTCTGTCGGAGAACGAGCCACATGTCCCGAAGCCTTTGAATCTGAAAGAAATTACATGGACCTTAGTACAAAAAACTTAGAAACTGTGAGTAGATGTATATAGCCATAGTCAGCAATATTCCAGGTACTGCAAATCTTGAAATTAACGTGAGCGTGAAGTAAATGAGAAAAATGCAAGTGCATTAATGAACTTCTCATTTATGTCTCCAGATGACTATCCAACAATAAGACACTGCACAGACTTTTAGGCTAGGGGTCAGCAGTGGTATTAATTTGCCACAACGACACTTAACCAGCCACGTCACAATGTCACCTGACCCTAAGTTTTAGGACTGAATGGTATTACCCAAATACTGGTATACTGCAATACGGTTTTTTTTCAAATGATATGAATTGCAATATTATTTCTATGTTTCAGTATATTAGGTAATAAGCAATATTGTTATTATTTGTATTGTTTAACCTAATATCTAAATAGTAATTCATTCACAAATGATGTTTCCCCTTGACATTTATAGACAGAAGGGGGAAGTGAAAGTGGAAGTGATTTTCCGAGTGAGTGAGTGAGTGAGTGAGTGAGTGAGTGAGTGAGTGAGTGAGTGAGTGAGTGAGTGAGTGGGTAGGTGGGTAAGTGAGTGAGTGGGTTGGTGAGTGAGTGAGTGGGTTTGGGTGAGTGGGTTGGCGAGTGAGTGGGTTGGCGAGTGAGTGGGTTGGCGAGTGAGTGAGTGGATTGGTGAGTGAGTGAGTGGGTTGGTGAGTGAGTGAGTGGGTTGGTGAGTGAGTGAGTGGGCTGGTGGGTGAGTAAGTGAGTGAGTGGATGGGTGAGTGGGTGAGTAGGCTGGTGGGTGAGTGAGTGAGTGAGTGGGCTGGTGGGTGAGTGAGTGAGTGAGTGAGTGAGTGAGTGAGTGAGCATGGTTTCATGCTGTCTTCTGTACTATATCAGTCATACAAAGGTCTTTGTGATCTGACTCAACAGAACAAGCATGTTCTACACATTGCTACAAAGTAATACACATGGAAGCAGTGTCCTAATATATACAGTCTTCTCCATAAACACATGTTCTTGCACTACCGACCTAGTAAAACACTTCATAGACTTTGGTCAAACATTCTAGCTTGGCAGTAAAAAGTAGCCACCACCTATAATCTCACCTGGCGTGACAACAAGGCTTCCATGACGCTGACAAAACCAAACAAGTTCCCCATTGTGGTCTTGAGTTCACTGGCGATCTGGATCCACTGGCTGGTCATTCGAGCACGCTCTATCGTCGTCGTGCACGTCAGCGTGGACACCATCACCAGCAGCTTCATACAGTGACATCTACAACAGAGGTGACGTATACATGACTGCAGCCACGCATTTCCAAATATCAGACAATCCAGTTATTGTTATTTTTGGAACAACAATCCACGCAGTTTGGTTACAATGACAAGCAATCAGCCAAGTAACCAAGTGTGACCACCTGAACCATTTGGTCACCTCTTACAACCAGCTTAGTTTGCTGGGGATCAATTCTAGTATCTCTTATAAGAATTCCTTAACTTTGGGGACGCTGTGATACAACTGGAATACTGTTAAAAGCGGCGTGAAACCCAACTCACTCACTCACTTAACTTTTGGACATCTTCTGAGTGGTTCATGTTTTAGGCTATTTTTGGCTTTGTGACAATCTTTACCCTGTGAAACTTATCATCAGCATTAGAAAGAGAGTTTATGGATGTCAACTTCTTTATTATGAGGAACTGGCTTCCATTTGTCCATTGTCATTTCCATCCTATTACCTATCAGTGCTAATTACCCTCAGCCTCCTGTCTGCCAATTGTCCATTGCCTATCTGTTATAAGTTTAGTATTGGCTTCCATTTGTCCATTGCTAATCACCTATCAGCGCCAATTATCTGTTGGCTTCCCTTTTTAAGTTTCCACCTTTGTTATCTTATTACTTTTGTTGTCCTTACATGTACATATATATGCTCTCTGCCTCATGGCATTCATTCCTCTGATGAAGGAGTAAGCATATACTCCGAAACGTTGTGTTGCTCATAATAAAGAAGTTGACCTCCGTAAATTCTCTTCCTAATGTGTATCACTTCTAAATGACTTTCAAAGAACTTATCATCGACATGTTCATTGTAGCGTATATCTTGAAACTTTCTGAGTCTTGAAAACCTAGGTGCCATATTTATCTTGTTGCAGTTATATTTAAGTAGTACATACCTCTCAATCAAGTCCTGTCGCAGTTGCTTCCCCTGAGGCAAGGTCAGAAGTTCCAACCCGGACTGGACTCCGACACCGAAGTCATGTTCCTTCAGAATATTGAGCGATTGTAAGTCCACTTTGGTCATATGTTGAGCAACAACTTTAGGACTCCCGTCCAACACCATCGTCTTGATTGAGATCATCGAAGAAGCATCCAGTGGCTTATTGTCACTGTGCAACAAACTTGTTCTCAGGTCATAAGGGGTATAACTCATATGAGATTTGACCTTCGGTGTTGTAATTTTCCTTTGCTTGAGGTAATTGACATCATAAACACAGCTTTCTGGTCCGCGATCGTCGATCACGGGGTCTATAGGTGAGTCCGGGTCACTTGTGTCAATCACGGAAAACCTGGTGTCCGAGAAAAGTCGCACTCTCGATGATGGATCTTTTTTCATATTGGGTGTGCTTGTAAGTGTTTTTTTAAGGTTGTTGAAATTATTATCATAAATGTCTTTGTCCCCCTGGGGGTCATTGTCCAGCCTCCCCCCACTGTTCAGCTGCTTCACGCGGTTCATCACATTGTTCTGATTATCCGTCAACCAGCTCGGACTCTCCTTCACCTGGCAATAATCAGAGTAATCACGGCCATCGTCTTCGTACAGGAACTTGTTGCGCACCTCCACCAGAGGTCGCTGCTTGTACTTCACGGAAGGTATGCGGCTTGGTTTAGGGGGAGGGGGTTTGGACAGGTCACTATCTGATCCTCCCTTCTCTGTCCCATTCTGCGGACAAGGAGCCAGGCCGCCATTTGGGGTCAGCACGGGTTCACTGCCTGACCGTTGGTGATACGCAGACTGGAACTCCTTCCTCACGGACAGCTGGGGGCTGGCGGTTGGAGTGTTGATCATCGGTAGACTGTCACACCGGTCCATTGATGGTGACCGGCTTCGGTCATCTCCAATGTCATCCATAGACAACAAGGGTTGACTGCCTGTACGTTTGGGACCTTTTCGGTTCATTCCTGGACTTCCAAAAGGACTTCCTGTTGGGGTGGAAAGAGGGCTTCCTTTTGGGCTCTGTCTGGATGAGTAAATGTTAACTGCTGCGAGGCTTGTCAAAGCCCCATACTTTGAGTCATAGTAACTGAGTGGCATGGACCGAGCAATGGGTGTCTTTAGCACAGCGGATGATGCGTTGGTCACGGGCTTAGCTTTGGATTGATAGTAATGAATTAGGACCTGAATACTGTTAAAAGACTCATCTTCAAATTGATAATAGATCTTTGGTAGGGCACCGAGAAGGGAATCTCCAACTAAAGCGTTTATCATGAAGTGGAGGGGAACACTCTTCCAGCAACATGTCAACACAAAGTCTCCTGGGCGCGAGATGCAGTCTCTCACAAGGAAGTCGCCGTCCCCGGCAACCAGGGCATCAGCTCGTTGCCGGGAGATGTTACCATGGTACCAGGACTTGCTCTTCAGCTCCGAAGGATCTGCGTTGAGCTCCTTTTGGAGATCTTGCCGGAGCTTCTCTGGTGACACCTGGAGGCTGTGGTAGTCGGGATGAGAGAGGGGCGATGGAGGGCTGGTCCTGAAACAGAAGCAAACATTGTCAGATCAAACATGTCGAGAAAAGGTCGAGTGAGTGACATGGGTTTCATGTTCCTGTACGATTCTTGCTCAAAAGTTGTTTGATCAAGGTTACAGCATTCAGGGCCTCAGTAAAGCTTTCAAAATGTTTTATGTTAGACATGTGGAGGATATTTCTCAATTAGACACATCAGTGACAAAACCAATCTCATTAAAATCAGACCTTAGTTCACTACCGCTAAACAAAGATCTGAAGACATCCCATTAGGGGTCACGTCAGAACGACCTTTCATCTGGAGAAAGCTGCCTTCTGATTTGTCATTCCATTGGTCGGTCAAAGTTTGCGCAAGGTTGGTCTGACGTGACCCGTAATGGGATGTAAAGCGGCAGCGAGAACTAAGATCTGATTTTTATGAGATTGTGACAAAACATATGTCTGATGCAATTTCCTATTTTGACTTAAACAATATGTTCCCATGTTTTTCAGGTGAATAATTGACTTGCCTTTTCATGTGTTTGTGATGGGTGCCACAGGAGGGGCAGGATAATTTCAGTTTTCCTGAACACCACGTTGCATCACTATTTGATAGTGATTCATAAACACATGTTTTATATAATATAGTTGGGAAAATACAACAGACACTGATTTAAGTAGAGATTTTTTATGATAATGGAAAAAAATAATTCACTTTTTTGGAAAAGTAATTCAGTTACATCCTGGCAACTCAGGTGAGTGCTGGAGGAAAGCCCAAGTGGCGTAGGTCTCAGACATTTTTCCACCTTCATGAAGCCACAGGTGTGTATATGGTGCTGACAAGCCAAGGATCAATATCAGTATGAAGCTGGGATATCATCCCGCCATTTAGCGGATCCTGGCACAATTAAGGGAAGTAACACAACACAGCGAATTGCTGAGCCTGAGACATGTGGTCAGCCTGTCCTCCAATACAGCAACATCTGAAGACATCATCATTTCCATGACAATGCAAGGATGCAGCTTTGCCCCTGTCCGTTTATCTGATGTTGAAAGGTATCCTCATTGGATGCAGGAGGTGGTGTGACAAGTGGGCTCACCTTCCTGGGTCGACCCGTGAAGATCCGGGGTAGAATAGGTAACCCATGCTTGCCGTAAAAGGCGACTATGCTTGTCGTAAAAGGCGACTAACAGGATCTGGTGGTCAGGCTCGCTGACTTGGTTGATACATAGCAGTGATCCCAATTGCGTGGATCTATGCTTATGATATCAATCACTGGATTGTCTGGTCCAGACTCGATTATTTACAGACCGCCGTCATATAGCTGGAATATTGCTGAGTGCGGCGTTAAACAACAAACCAACCAACCAACCTTCCTGGGTCACACGGTGAACGCTGTCAGTCTCCACCACCCACACTTGATTCTTAGTCAAGCGTTGGCAAAACCTCACAAACATCATTCTATGCTAGAACACTGATTACAACAAAAATAAACTCTGTTGCAGATTTCTGTCTGATCTTGAACAAATATATATACATTTTGTTAGGCGCAAATCCTTTTTATTCCAGATTACATGACAGCTAGCATGCTTATTCAAGATGTCATAAAAAGAACACATGACAACCTTCAAAGAATCCAACAGCTGATTGGTTGGTTGGTTGGTTGGTTGGTTGGTTGGTTGATTGATTGATTGATTGATTGATCAAATTTCACAGGGGAAGATACCAAGGAATGGTTTTAGACATTCAACTGATGTAATCAATCCAACCAGGTCCGCCCGGCAAACACTTCAACCACAGAGCTACCCGTGACCCAAAGTCTCCCATCACAACCATAAAACACAGAGCAATTTACTCTGACAGGAGCATTAGTCACAAGAGTAATTCCAAGTTAATAACCCTGGCTAACTACACCAAGCAATGATCTCCAGCTGCACAACTTTACCAGGACAGTCATCGTACCATCACAATCTCCAGCACTATCACCATCTTTGATGTGTTAATTACACCACGGAAAACACTTCATCTGCCTGGATGTACGACAGGCCGGCACTCCGGAGTGCCACTCAACGTCCTCTATGTTCCGGCACTCCTACAGGGCTTCCTGTGTAGGAGGGAATACCAGAAACAGCCAGAAGCTCTTCCAACTCTTTTATCCATTGCCAGATCAACAAAGTTGGACTAATTGTAAACACTCAACCTACATCATAAACTGTTTCTCGCTTCAAATGTAAACAGATGAGAAGAAACTCCCAAATCCGCCAACTTATTTAGCCGTTTTTCTTTAACCTTGACAGACTTTTTAAAGAAATCCAACTGCATCAGTTGAACTGTCTCTCAACACGATGAGATCTATGTGCCTCCAAAATCTAGCAGTTTCCTGACTATGTAGAGTTCCGTTACTGCCCTATCTCCGTACAAGCAAACAGACATGTCGCTGATGTTCCGTGTGTTGCAACGAACAGGTGAGTTCTGTGTATGTAACAGATACATAAATTTCTCAGGTGACTAGGGACATGATGTCATCGTTCTTATCTCAAGATAGAAGCAGTGAGATAATTCTGAGATGTGAGACGAGGGTTGCAATGTTAAGTTGTCCAATTGTACTTGATGCTCAGAGTTGCAGTGGCACGACACAAGGGACCGTGTCAAAAGTAATGAAGCTGATTACACTGAATCATGCACACAGGTCTGCATGGAGATTGTACAAAGATCAAGACGAGATGGAATACTTGAATGGGTCCATTATTAAGTGTTTGTTTGTTTGTTTTGTTGTTTAATGCATCACTCAGAACTTTTCCAGGTTTATGAAAGAGAACAGTAAATAATCAAGTATGGACCAGACAATCCAGTCATTGTTAGTTGTTTAACGCCACACTCAGCAATATTCCAGCTATATGATGGCAGTCTGTAAATAATCACTCACTCACTCACTCAATTAACCCAATCACTCACTTACTCATCTGCAGGCTGACTTTCAATCGTTCAAACATCAACATTGTTGAAATCAAAACTTTGTCTTGGACAGAGTATGATAAACAAAATGTAGATAAAAAAAATCACAAACATTTGGTAAAACATTCACCATAGATGGCAGACCTGCTCATATTTTGATTTCCATATGAAGTTCTAAACATCTGGACCAGTGAAGATCCGGGGTAGAAGAGGTCTTCAGCAACCCATGCTTGCCGTAAAACGCGACTATGCTTGTCGTAAAAGGCGACTAACAGGATTGGGTGGTCAGGCTCGCTGACTTGGTTGATGCATGTCATCGATCCCAAATTGCGAGGATCGATGCTCATGATGTCAATCACTGGATTGTCTAGCCCTAACTTGATTATTTACAGACCGCGGTCATATAGCTGGAATATTGCTGAGTGCAACCAACCAACAAACCAACCAGCCAACCAACCAACCAACTAACCAATCTAAGTATCTGCTTTTCTGACTCATTTTAGCCACATTTGTGTACGTGACATGTCAGAAGTTCAATACTAGCAAGTGTACAAAAGGTAAATGCAAGCTGTCAGCCTTTTGACTATGTCTCATAATTGTCACACCAATATTTCAAAATTTTCTGTTACTTGAAAATCTGACATATCCACTAAATTCCCGCGTGCCTGAAAAAGGCCCTCCCTCGTGCTTTGAGATGCCCCCTAAGTAAGTCTGCTGATGCTGAAGTATAAAGTATAAAGTATAAAGTGTATTTTAGATTGATGATTCATACATGATAAGATAGAAATCCAGAACCTGTGAGATATGGGAGGAGAGTGGTTGGTGGGGGGAGGGGAGAGTGGTTGGAGGGGGGGCAGTGGAGAGGAGGAGGAGGAGGAAGGGTTGACATTCCTCGAAACCGGAAGTTTTGTTTCCATGCCAAAATTTGAGTATGCAATTTCTGTTTAGAATCTACAAGCAAGCATGTCACTTCCATTAAAACCAGCAGCTAGTCTTAGACTCACACGCCTGTTTCTAATGAAATTCTGTTAGTGATTGATCCAGCTTACATCGAGATTGCTTTTTCAGACGCCTAATTTGTGGGGCTTGGTAGACAGTTAAACATAAATTTTGTGGTCCAACCACAAAGATAACTTTGTACCATGAAACTGAAACATATATTTTATCCTAGATTTATGATGATGATGGTCATAACACTCCTCTACTATAAGGTAGACACATAACACTCCTCTACTGTAAGGTAGACACATAACACTCCTCTACTGTAAGGTAGACACATAACACTCCTCTACTGTAAGGTAGACACATAACACTCCTCTACTATAAGGTAGACACATAACACTCCTCTACTGTAAGGTAGACACATAACACTCCTCTACTATAAGGTAGACACATAACACTCCTCTACTATAAGGTAGACACATAACACTCCTCTACTGTAAGATAGACACATAACACTACTCTACTATAAGGTAGACACATAACACTCCTCTACTGTAAGGTAGACACATAACACTCCTCTACTGTAAGGTAGACACATAACACTCCTCTACTATAAGGTAGACACATAACACTCCTCTACTATAAGGTAGACACATAACACTCCTCTACTATAAGGTAGACACATAACACTACTCTACTATAAGGTAGACACATAACACTCCTCTACTGTAAGGTAGACACATAACACTCCTCTACTGTAAGGTAGACACATAACACTCCTCTACTATAAGGTAGACACATAACACTCCTCTACTATAAGGTAGACACATAACACTCCTCTACTATAAGGTAGACACATAACACTCCTCTACTGTAAGGTAGACACATAACACTCCTCTACTATAAGGTAGACACATAACACTCCTCTACTGTAAGGTAGACACATAACACTCCTCTACTATAAGGTAGACACATAACACTCCTCTACTGTAAGGTAGACACATAACACTCCTCTACTGTAAGGTAGACACATAACACTCCTCTACTGTAAGGTAGACACATAACACTCCTCTACTATAAGGTAGACACATAACACTCCTCTACTGTAAGGTAGACACATAACACTCCTCTACTGTAAGGTAGACACATAACACTCCTCTACTGTAAGATAGACATATAAGTTGACATAACACTCCTCTACTGTAAGGTAGACACATAACACTCCTTTACTGTAAGATAGACACATAACACTCCTCTACTGTAAGATAGACACATAACACTCCTCTACTGTAAGGTAGACACATAACGCTCCTCTACTATAAGGTAGACACATAACACTCCTCTACTGTAAGGTAGACACATAACACTCCTCTACTATAAGGTAGACACATAACCCTCCTCTACTATAAGGTAGACATATGACACTCCTCTACTATAAGGTAGACACATAACACTCCTCTACTGTAAGGTAGACACATAACACTCCTCTACTGTAAGGTAGACACATAAGTTGACATAACACTCCTCTACTGTAAGGTAGACACATAACACTCCTCTACTGTAAGGTAGACACATAAGTTGACATAACACTCCTCTACTGTAAGGTAGACACATAACACTCCTCTACTGTAAGGTAGACACATAACACTCCTCTACTGTAAGGTAGACACATAACACTCCTCTACTGTAAGGTAGACACATAACACTCCTCTACGGTAAGGAAGACACATAACACTCCTCTACTGTAAGGTAGACACATAACACTCCTCTACTGTAAGGTAGACACATAACACTCCTCTACTGTAAGGTGGACACATAACACTCCTCTACTATAAGGTAGACACATAACACTGTTGAACAACAAGTGTCCAAGAGTGGTGCTTATAAAAGACTACAAATACCACAATGTTGGATTTAAAATTAGAATACTTCATTACATTATGAAAATAATCAAAACTAGGAAGAATATTAAAGTGAGTTTTTTTAAGTACATTTGAAATAGCGACAAAACAGAATCCATTCTACGATTAGACTGTATTACAAGCATGTGTTTATGAATCATATCAAATAGTGATGATATTAGGAGCTTGCGAAAAGGTGAGCATATCCTGTCCCACTGGCACCCATCACAAACACATGCAAAGGCAAGTCAAGTGTTCACCTGAACATACATGGGAACAAATGGTACACGACCAAATAGAGAATTGTTTCAGACATCATTTTTGTCAAAGAGGCGCCAAATTTGGAAATGTCCACATGTCTATCATAAAACTTTTTGAAAACATTACTGAGGCGTCTAATGTCGTAATCTTGATCAAACAGCTTTGAACAAGAGGGGTATGAATGCAGAGACAAGAGACTGGGATGAAGCAGGTCTGTTTTGACACACTGTAAATGTCAGAATTTAAAATACAGTAAACTACGTTTATAACGAACACGCTTATAACGAACTTACCGATATAACAAACTTAATTTTTAGTCCCGGCCATTTGTTGTATATATGCTGTATATAGGCTTATAACGAACTACGGTTATTACGAATTAAAAATAGTGGTCCCTTCGAGTTCGTTTTAACCGTAGTTTACTGTATTGACATGGAAATTGTCACAGGACACAGCTGTTAATTAGTATATTTTTTCTCAAACTTGCTAATTTGGACATCTGACATTGTGTTGAAGTCGGTATACTGTTGCCTGCATCACAAAATATCATTCACTCCCCACGTTCACTTATTTATTATTGTTCACCACCGTGAAAAGTGATAAAAAAGAAACAGAAATCACTGAAATGTTCACCAGAATAACTCCCACTAAACGAACTCACACATCACCTCAAGAGAGTGTTGGCCACAATACAGAAACGTGGTTCGTGTTTACAACAACCCAAGGACTACCTGTGGCTGGCAGGGCCACAGTTAGGTCTGTTGTCCGGGATTCCAAACAACTGATTTATCAACGTGTAAACACAGTTACACCACATGTGTCCTTGACCTTGATGGAAGCCAGTGGCCACTCAGGGCCAGACCAGACCTGTGTTTGGGCGCCATCTGTTGGTGGTTTCCCCTGCCATGGAATTTCCTATTTGTCTCAGTTGCCTTTGTTTTTCTTGCAGAAGAAAAACAAAAAGTGTGTGGATTTATTTGTTTTTGATTAAATGTTTGGAAATAGAAAAGTTGAGTATGCCACATTGAAGTCTTTACTCATAGAAGAAACGTTTAAGGATCCCACATTACTGATGATCTACGTTGTGCATGAATTGTTACATCAATGAGTGAGTGAGTGAGTGAGTGAGTGAGTGAGTGAGTGAAACACTAAGTATTTCAGTCATATCACATGACAGCTTAAAATAGACGGAAGACAAGTGACCAGATTGTAGACATACACAAAATCTTTGGTTAAATCTGAAAGTATTGTCTAACAAAGCAATGATCATTATCGGGCTGAATCTAGGATTCAAACTCACAATCCATCTATCCTAGGAGCTTGAACTCTGTCCGCTGTCCAATGACTGCAGGTGCCATCCCCTTTTGGTACGCCAGCTGCCGAACCCTATGAGTGGTATTCTGGATGTCACAATGCAGTATGCTCGATGCCATAAAATGTTTATCTGGTATGTGGATGCAAATATTTGCATGCTGAAATATATTTTCATCTTTTTGTTTTCTTGTAGTGAGTGAGTGAGTGAGTGAGTGAGTGAGTGAGTGAGTGAGTGAGTGAGTGAGTGAGTGAGTGAGTGTGAGTGAGTGAGTGAGTGAGTGAGTGAGTGAGTGAGTGAGTGTTGTTTGCCACTGCTTTCAGCAATATTACAGTAATTTCACGACAGGGGACAACAGAAATGGCGCCATCATGAGTTTCCATGTGGAATAAAAACCCAAACTGAGGCAGGTTGTAAATGTTTTCGACTTTGAACCAAGAAGTACGGAATGGTGGCGGTGATGGATGGTGCCACATATTGGCCAGTGTGTAGACTTCTATTGGTCGGCAGGATCAATTGAGGTCACACATGCTTGTCTTGTCTGACACTAATTAACACAACCGAGCTCGTTAGGCTGCACACTTCATTGTTGTGCATACAGATACTGTTGTGTGACAGCCGTGTGATGGATCACTCCGTATACGTGTCCTGTTGTTCTGCATGCCTTGATTGGCTGAATTGTTCAACTTTTCTCACTCTTGTAACAGGATATCTCATCTCTCTTGGAGACCAAGACCACACATCTGGGTTTTATCTAGGATTCTAAGCTAAGTGCCCTGGCAGGCATCTTCGGAGAAAAAATCATTTTGTTCAAAATTGGGATTTATAAAAAGTTCTTACTTTTCAAATTTCTGATGTGTTGTGACAGCAACTACATGTGAGTTGCCCACTAATTAAGAATATGAACTTCGCTTGTGGTTCTCTTTTATTGCATGCATGCGCTTCTAAGATCAAAGGATGTATAGTGTGAAAAGTTAACTAGTAGAACAATCGTATTTGCGGGACTTGCTGCAGATGTTTTCAAACAGATTATTAGAACTCCATTCAGCGATAAACGGTTAATTATGCAATGAGAAGCGTTATGTGCAAACGAACAACAATACAATCATGTCTGTGTAAAACTCTCAGTATTAAAAGTGTACATAAATTTTGGGAGCCATGCGTTACTGCGCATTGTAACCAAAGTAGCGCTTTATCGAAGAGCGCAATAGCGAGCGATCACTGTATTTTAACATTCCAGTAATGTAAAACTCAGCTAGAGCCTCTTCCTCTTTCTTGGTCTTGTTATAAGTGATATAGAAGTTACCCTATAAAGCCAAAACATTAGTTATGGGAATATGAATTGGGAAAATTTAATTTGGAACTTTTTACTGACATTTGCTCCAGACATCGGCCAAGTGTTTACTATTGTTTGTGACGATGTACATGTTTATGGTCCAACTATAATACCAGAATTTCTCCTGTAAAAGGCGACTATGCTTGTCGTAAGAGGTGAATATGCTTGTTGTAAGAGGCGACTAACGGGATCGAGTGGTCAGGCTCGCTGACGTGGATCGATGTTCATGATGTCAATCGCTGGACTGTCGGGCCCAGACTCGAATATTTACAGACCGCCGTCATATAGCTGGAACATTGCTGAGTGGGGCGTTAAACAACAAACCCACCAACCAAACTGTCTTGAAATATGGACATAATATATACTTCCCATCATATTCTGTTCATTATTCGCATCACTTCGGGCTTTCCTCCCACATTAAGCTGACACGCCGTGATATAACTTGAATACTGTTAAAAGCGGCGTAAAACCCAACTCACTCACTCACTCACTGTTCATTATTCAATCTCATTAAACTCAGATGTTACTAAAATCAGATTGACACCTCTCTGCATCTAGTACCCTCCACATAAGGTCACATCAGTTCAGCACTGAGTCTACTTTGACTGCCCAGTCAAAATTAAGGATGAGATGTCAGTTTTCCAAAGTGACTCCATGTTAAAATTAACAGAAATTAGCTTCAAATGATCTAATATTGTATTTCCAGTCCTCTTATTATTCACATGTAAGGATGTTCTTTCAAAACCCCTTCTTTGCATCAGATGAACAGTTGGTTGCCTTTGCATGTGTTTGTGATGGGTGCCATCGGTGGGGCAGGATATGCTCACCTTTTCATAAACACCTGGTGTCATTACTATTTGATATTAATTCACTAACACATGCTCACGGAACAGTCGGAATCGTACAATGGACTCTGCTTTTAGTAGAGATTCCTTAAAAACATGGAAATTTTTTTTGTTCTTTTTATTTATATTGCAGAGTGAGTGAGTATGATTTTATGTCACTTTTAGCAATATTCCAGCAATATCACAGCGGGGGACACAAGAAATGGGCTTCACACATTGTACCCATGTCGGGAATCGAACCCGGGTCTTCGGTGTGACGAGCAAACGCTTTAACCACTAGGCTACATGACCACCCATATTGCAGAGAGTCAATGTCCATGGCTGATAACTACATCATGAGAGAGTGAAATCTAATCTCAAAACGTTACATCAAACTGAGGCTGTGACTCAGCAAACAGATAAATCCTACTTGAAAGATTTTACTTATCAGGAATCACATTATGCTAAATGAAGAAAGACTCCATCAACACCCAACAAAATTAAGTATTTAGTTATCCCTTATCTGGACAAGATACAGACATTGTTGCGTAAACAATCTGATGATGGATCGCCACAGACTCGCCGCTGGCAGTCAGCTGATTAAAACAAATACATGGCACACCACTCAAGTTTCTAATTACATTTATCATATAATGGATTGTGTTACCAATGCATCCGATACACTTGTGTCATGATCTGGTTAATATGCAATTGAGGTCGCGTGGCAGGAACTGCTTTTAATCTCCATACATCCAGGCAATGTCTGCTTGCTCAATAACCTATTGACTAGACTGACAGTTAGTCCCAGATATATAGTTATCTTATAAATAAATATACATCTACAAAATAAAAATAATAATATCCAAATGGAGCCCTGAAAAATGCTTCATTTCAGGGCAGAAGAAATCTAGACTTGCCAAATCATTCTAGACTTGAGTTGACTCCTTTTTATTTGTTTTGTCTATGGTCTGGGAGACAGACTATCTATTGTCAAATGTTCCAATTAAGTTTAAGTAGGTTTTCCCCATGCGTGGGTGATCTTGTAGACAAACATGGATTCAGATAATTTTGCAACATATGATGAATGGAGCAGTTCACTCAAACACAAATTCATAAGCGGCTTCTATTGTGATTTATCATCCAAAACAGGAGATATCCTTGGATTAGATCAAGCGATATCTACACTGTAGATATCGCTGCAATGAAATTACATCACAATGCTTTGCAGACCATTGTGACATCACTGGTTACCATGACGTCACAATCAAATGACATCACTAATAGCTCTGCTACTTAAGCTGTTGGCAGTACTTTTTACACTGAAGACACTGCTAATTACTGTCTACAAATTGAAAAAGTTGGAAGAATGATGTTGGATGATAAATAAAATCTCACCCTCGTGTCTTTTGATATCAAATATATCAAATCTTGTTGATAAAAGTGGCAAAAATCCTCGGCAAGCCTCGGAATTTTTCCACTTTTATCAACTCGTGTTGATATATTTGATATCAAAAGACACTTGGGTGAGATTCTCTATGTTACAAATGATATAATGATTATAAAGAAATTATTACCCTTATGTGTGTCTGTATCATAAACATACAGTAGGAACCACTAGTATGTATTATGCTCGCTCAAGGTTCACATAATACAAGTGTTATTCCCAATGTACTAGGCATTAATTAATTTGATTTTACCACAACTCAAGGCTGCGTATTTATGCGATCACTATAAATATAGTTTGGGATGAAAACATCGGAATCACTAAGATGGAGAAGTAGAATGCCAGAACACGACATGGCTGGGTAGTTGAAAGGAATCCATGACAACTGTTTTGGTTCGTTCCCCTGAGTTGCTAGTGAGAGTTGACTGTGAGACAGAAGGTATTTGACACAAGTGACCACACTCGACACAAGTGACCACACTCGAGTCTGAACTGGAACAGGTGTGTCGGCATGTGCAAACATTCCTTGGGTAATAAATCACAGACTAAGTGATTTCCCTGACATTTCAACCATCACGGTGGCTGCACTCGGGCCATGCCGTCTTCAAAGTTATGGTCAACCGATCTTTCAGTAACAATTTAGCTTTAGGAGATCATAACAAATTTTCATTTTTTTTTTATATGGATATTTTTCTAATTTGATTTGGCATGCTATTTTTGTGTTGGTTGGCTTACTCGTAACAAATAAATGCTGTGTTTAGACTGTGGAATGTGTTCTTTCTATAAGAAACAAGCATCACTTTAGTAACACTTTAGCTTCAGGAGATCATAACAAATTTTCATTTTTTTTGTTTTGATATTTTTCAAATTTGATTTGGCAGGATATTTTTGTGTTGGTTGGTTTACTGGTAACAAATAAATGCTGTGTTTAGACTGTGGAATGTTTTCTTTCTATAAGAAACAAGCATTCACTTTTGTTGGAGAACATCTCGGCTAATGACAACTAGCAAGGGCATGTTACTATTGCAACATAAACATTTAGAGAAGAACCAATGAGCTGTGACAAATTACAGATTATCTGTCCTGAGTAAATGAATTGCATTAATCCTGATCCTTTGGCGAGGTGTTTACAGCATTCATTCACGAGGACATATTAGCTGTAATTCTGAGTTTTGAGTAGGTTATTAAATATATTACTCATTTTAAGAAAGAAAATAAAGAAAATGGAATGTCAACCCTACCGATAATCTGCACTGAAGGCAGCCTTTTGTTAACATGATGTCATGTAATCAGTTTGTGATGTCACGAACAATGGATGACGTCATATATTTTCTCAACAGTGAAGCACTGTGACATATCATGGCTTTAACTGACCAATTAGCAGTGAGAATAATTAAATGCCTGCTTACAAACATAAAAATTAATACACATGATCATCCTAGACTTGTGGGTAACAGGAATATATTAACATTTTCTAAACAGATCTCAACATGTCTCTTCAAGCAATTCTATTCTGGATCGCCTCCGTGGTCAAGTGGTAGAGCGTCCACATGGAGAGCGGAAGGTTGTGGGTTCAATCCCCCGCCGCGTCATACCAAATTAAACTGCGGCATGGTATCTCAGTGTGCTAGCACTATAAATCGGCATTAGTACCAGACAAGTGCAAGCAGCCACACACACACACATGCATGCACATGGCTATATAAGTGCAATAATCTTGGACATGACGTTAAACCCAAATCAAATGTGTCCGGGATCCCGGGTAGGTCAGACCACATCCTGGTCCTGTGTCCAGGATCCTGGTAAGTCATACCACATCCTGGTCCTGTGTCCAGGATCCTGGTAAGTCATACCACATCCTGGTCCTGTGTCCGGGATCCCAGGTAGGTCAGACCACATCCTGGTCTTGTGTCCCGGATCCTGGTAAGTCATACCACATCCTGGTCCTGTGTCCAGGATCCCGGGTAGGTCAGACCACATCCTGGTCCTGTGTCCCAGATCCTGGTAGGTCAGACCACATCCTTGTCCTGTGTCCGGGATCCTGGTAAGTCATACCGCATCATGGTCCTGTGTCCGGGATCTTGAGTATGTCAAACCATCCACTAGGGAAATTGTCAGACAACACCAGACAGACGACAACAAGGTTCAAGTGGTTCCATCATCACAAAGTCCTCTAACCAAAACGTTATGTCCTGTGCCAGGTTTATCAGTCAATGATTACCCTAATTATACAAAAAATGTCTCAGTTTCACACAGGGGATTAATTACAAAGTCTAGACTGAGACAGCTGCAAATGGTCAGGGCTTAGTGTATAGCATATTAGACTTGCACAAGTCTCTATGGTAAAAATTATTAGTTTAAATCATAATTTCTAGATTATATAAATAATAACAAGTTCTCCCTATAAGAGACGTCCTTAAACTGTTCGTACTGTCCACCTATCTAGACTTGCCTGTTATAAGGATAGAATGACAATATCATGACTTATCATGCAGTACAGCCTTGCAGCAAGGCTAATAGCGTCATTATGGTCAGTGCTATACATGCACATGTATCTTCTTCATGTGCATGTTTACCTGGGAAACAGTGGTCTAGCCTTTTGTAACTGTATGTTGAACAATTCACTCTATTACAGTGAGTGAGTGAGTTGGGTTTAACACTGCTTTTAACAGTATTCGAGTTATATCACGGCATGTCAGCTTAATGTGGGAGGAAAGCCTGAAGTGATGCAGGTCTCAGATGTTTACCACTTCGGTGAAACCCACGAGCACGGGTATGGTGCTGACAAACCTAGAAACATAATCGGGGCGAACCGGGATTCGAACCCACAATCATAGGTTTCTGGCGTGCCCAAGGGACGCAACTCTGCACAGCGAATCGCGGCGCCTTAAACGACTGGGCCACCCGTGCCCCCCACTCTATTACAGAATGTATTATTTCTATAAACACCAAAGCTCACGTCTAATCCCAGACATAGAACTGTCTTATTCAAATATACATCCACAAAATAGAAAATAATATCCAAATCTAGCCCAGAACAATGCTTAATTTTAGAGCTGAGGCAATCTAGACTTGAGTTGGGAGACGGACTAATAAACCCCCTTTGTAGTCACATATTGTACAGTTGTTGGGGAATCAGTACTGAGAGGAAACCCACCAACCCTTGCATATGAAAGAGTGAGTGAGTGAGTTGGGTTTAATGCCGCTTTTAACAGTATTCCAGTTATATCACGGTGTGTCGGCTTAATGTGGGAGGAAGCCCGAAGTGACGCAGGTCACGGACGTTTACCACTTCGGTGGGGAAACACATGAGCATTAGTATGGTGCTGACAAACCTAGGAACATAACTGGGGTAAACAAGGATTCGAACCCACAATCATAAGATTCTGGTTTGCCCAAGGGACACAACTCTGGAAAGTGAATTGCGTCACCTTAGACGACTTGGCCACCTGTGCCTCCCATATATAAAAGAAAAATATCTAAGTACATCAGTCTGCTTAAACTAAAATAGCCTTTCAAATAAATGTTCCCAATTGCTATGTTTATCGAATCTGTCAGTGAAGTCTAACAGCTAAGAAGGACAGTAGGAAACGTCCTCACTCTCTCAACACGGGCATCAAAGTCATGTCACAAGTACTGTTACATAGACTGTTCTTATACTAAATGAATAGAGTAAATAGACTGATTACAATCTGTTGTGACCTCATCCCCAGATTCCCTGAAGAAACTTCCGGCAAGGCTGTGATATGTTAAGTGTTGGTGTGATAAACTCTTGGTAAATACACCAAACCTGCTTCTCTACACAGATAGACAACTCGGAGCAATCAAGAGTGAATGTGCTTCTAGACACCAGTCTGGAATATTCTTACATATCACACCAGTCAGCAATATTCCAGTATATCACACCAGCCAGCAATATTCCAGTATATCACACCAGCCAGCAATATTCCAGTATATCACACCAGCCAGCAATATTCCAGTATATCACACCAGTCAGCAATATTCCAGTATATCACACCAGTCAGCAATATTCCAGTATATCACACCAGCCAGCAATATTCCAGTATATCACACCAGTCAGCAATATTCCAGTATATCACACCAGCCAGCATTATTCCAGTATATCACACCAGTCAGCAATATTCCAGTATATCACACCAGTCAGCAATATTCCAGTATATCACACCAGCCAGCAATATTCCAGTATATCACATCAGCCAACAATATTCCAGTATATCACACCAGTCAGCAATATTCCAGTATATATCACAGCAGTAAGCACTGTTAAAACAGCAGTCTATAAATAATCAAGACTGCCCCAGACAATCCAGTGGTCGATATCATGAACACACAGACACATTCACTGCATGTGATCTAAGGCGACACACTTTACATACATTTATGGTTTACAAAATTATCAACCAGTGTCAAAACCTACAATCAGAAAATACCAAAAATAGTTACTACGAACTAAAATTAATGGTCCCTTTGAGTTCTTATAACTGTAGTTTAATGTATAAATATACAACTACAAAATTTATACAAATTGAACTGTTGACTTTTCAAATAATAATTGACCAAATGAATTGCATTTAGTGTCAAACCGCTCATAGAAAGAAAAAGCCCTTTCCCTGACATGTTAATACACGCTATTGCTAAAATATGAAACTCTGAAATTTCAAGAGAATGAATATTTATTTATTCCTACTAAACCGACCGACACATAAAGTTTATGTGGGGTAAGTAAGGAACAACATATTGATTTTGACATAGCAAACCTAATGGTCTGCCAAAATATAATAAAAATAAAACGATTAAAAGGAAGTGTGGCCTGTGTGTCAACTATTTGTAGCTTGGGAGGACTATTATTACACACAACTAGAGCGTGTTTACAAACTGTCGCCTACACACATACCGAACACCAAGTGTGACTCGTGTTTCTCATATTTCCTTATTTGTTGAAACTTCCTTGACAAGCATCACAAGATATGTTAATCTGCTAACTGGGCCGCCATGACACAATTATATAACATGTCAGTTCAGAAAAAGGTAATCAAACCATTTTCTACAAGAAAGCATGACCAGATGTATCCAAGATAAAATATGTACAATTACACAAAACTTGCCGCTACACTGAAACTATAAAAAAACTAAAAGTTGATACCTAATTAATATTTTAAGAAGTATTTCATCACACAAAAGAATTCCTCTCACATAAATGAAACCTTTTCAAATCAGAAACTTTCTGCAGCATGTGATACCTATGTTCAAATATTAAAATGCAATTCTGATCAAACAAATTTCCCAAAAACATCAAGTAAAACATCATAATATATCATCACATATCATCATATATCATCACATAATTACAGGAACCCCAGAAAACATCACGCTGCACATTTCAAACATGGGGCCAAAAAACTAAATATGTAACAAATTTCACATTTTTTGTGGATGTGACGAGAGACGTGTAAATCAACACCAACAAAAATATTAACTTCATCAAATGGCAGGTAAACAACTTACTGTAGATGCTGTTGCAGCGAAGATGGAGAAGTCCTGCCACTGATACCGCAGTGGAGCCGGCCTGGAATGAAAGAAAGAGAGAGTTTGGTTACGATGAGGACGCCAGGCGCTGGAGAACCCGACCATTACTTGTTCAGGATACAGATGTCCTATAAGTGGGAAGACTGAAGTACTTCACGGCACAACACTGCACAACGCGGCACAACGCATGCTCTAGCCTTATCTAGAGGGGACGGAGTGGACCAGCTCTCAGTCCAGCTCGCTCTAACAATGTTATTATTAGAAAATGCATAAAGGGTAAGCAATTTTATTACCAGACAATAATGTTTTGCTAAGTGCAACACTGTATTATCAAAGCATAGTAGACTATTGTTGAGTTGCCATAAATGTCTGATTACAGCTCCACAATGTGTATGGTGTGGCCTTTGTGTCTGGGAATAGTACAAAGGCAAGATCAAGCAAATAGGTTTATAGGGAAATTGAGTGGGGTTATTGGAAGTATGCCCCCAGGGGTTGAATCAGAGGGACATTGTACCAATTGACTTGACTTTGTCTCGGCATGTATATCATTGTACACGATGAAACTGTAAAGAAATATTTGTATAGGGATAGAAATACAGATGCACATTCTTTTGTGCAGTGATTCTAGATTTTGATTTAAAAAATATTTTCTTGGAGAGAAAGAACATAGCGGCTAAAGAATTAATTTGAAGTTTATTTTTAAAATGAAGTTTTTAGTCTCTCGATGAACTGTAAAGAAATATTTGTATAGGGATAGAAATACAGATGCACATTCTTTAGTGCAGCGATTCTAGATTTTGATTTAAAAAAAGAATTTCTTGGACAGAAAGAACATAGCGGCTAAAGAATTAATTTGAAGTTTATTTTTAAAATGAAGTTTTTAGTCTCTCTAAAAATAATCTGGGATGTAAATTGAGTTTTCCATAGTTATGTCTGAAGTATGCAGCCTCTGATGAAATTAGGATAATAGGATCAGTACTGAGGTGAACAGCATAGACACTGTTGGACCTGAATCAGTATTGAGGGAAACAGTACATGGGTATAACTGTGTAGGCTCCCTGTGTGCCAGTATACTAGCGTCAAGGAGAAGTGTTTGTCACTGGCACACACAGGATTACTTGTAACTGTAGGGAAGTGAATAGATCTGTGTTGGAAAGGTTAACATTTACAAATTCATGAAACACCTGAGTAAACTTTGATTACTGCCACACTGTCACAGCTGTGTGTTAATGAAAGATGGGATGCAAAACTGAAGCAACAGATTGTCAGTTCACTGTTTTACCCTGAATCCATCATTATGTCGCACGTGAACATGGTTCTAGAGACTGGTTCTATCCCATATCCACAAACATGTGGGAGATTCTAGAGACCGGTTCCACCCTGAATCCATAAACATGTCAGAGATTCTAGAGACCGTTCTACCCTGAATCCATAAACATGTCAGAGATTCTAGAGACCGTTCTACCCTGAATCCATAAACATGTCAGAGATTCTAGAGACCGTTCTACCCTGAATCCACAATTATGTCGGAGATTTTAGAGACCGGTTCCACCCTGAATCCACAAACATGTCCAAGATTCTAGAGACTGGTTCCACCCTGAATCCACAAACATGTCAGAGATTCTAGAGACGGTTCTACCCTGAATCCAGGCGCCTTGTAGTGTAGCCTTGTGTTGGATGAGGGGGTGGTGCCCCTTAAACTGTATGTGGAACCCACGCTGAGTACAGGCAGCTACTCTGCTCCCCACCTTTGACAGCACATCCTGCCCCACTTGCTCATAACAGGGACCATAGTAAAAGGGGAGTGGTAACTTGGCTATAAATTACCTAATTAGACTAATTAGACGCTGTCTCATGGCTCCCCTCGACAGGATGCCCCTTACAGAAGTCTACAGCTTACACCCAATATCACTACACTGCTGGTCGAATTTGCCTTTTTAATTCAGAATGACACATTCAGCTATTATTTTACTCTAAATATATCCACTGCAATACAAACCAGGACATCTAAACCTTAATCTGTGGAAGTGGATATATTTACCAAGTATACATGGGAGAAAGGCAGGATGAGATGATAGCGTAACTGTTGACCTCCTCACAAACAGCTTGGGATGCATACTCCCCAGGGAGCTGAGAATGAAAAACGAATGCACACTGATGCACTGACTGGGGTTATAATGTAGTGCTTTGAACATGCTTTAGTCTGTAGATTTGGTGCATTATAAGTATGCACATCATGAAAGGGTAGAATTATCGAAACTTTACACATTATGTCAGTTTTGTCTGTACATATAGGGCAGTTGGTTAGCCTATTGGCTAAGCAATTGCTCGTCACGCGGAAGACCCGGGTTTGATTCCCCACATTGGTACAATGATGTCCCCCACCTTGACATTGCTGGAATATTGCTAAAAGCGACATAAAGTCATACTCCCTCACAGTCTTTAAACATAACAAAAATTAGTTACTGGTCCTATCAGTAACCATACATACCATTCTATACCTCATCTCCTTGTCTATCACATTTGGTGCCTTGTGTAAAGAGTACAATTTCTGAGCTCCCAATATCTTCATGCTTGTCCAAGCATCATTTCTAGATATAACTTTTCATCGTGTCGGGGGAAAAGCCTGTAGTGAAGCAGGTCTTTGGTGTTCATCACTTTGGTGAAACCCAAGAGACGGACAAGCGCCAACAAACCAGGAATCATAAATCTCGGATTAAAACAACGATAATCTACGGAACACGACTCTGCACGGCCACCCATGCCCCTCTGATGCAATCATAGCAACGGTCAACAAGCTGTTCCTGACCACCAGTAACCATGGAAAATGGGCTCATGCATGGGGTGATGCACACCGGGATCAAGGCTCACTCATTTAGTTGAGGAGTGAGTGAGTGAGTATGGTTTTACCCCGCTTTTAGCAATATTCCAGCAATATCACGGCGGGGGACACCAGAAATGGGCTTCACACATTGTACCCATGTCGGGAATCGAACCCGGGTCTTCGGAGTGACGAGCGAACGCTTTGACCACTAGGCTACCCGACCGCCCTTTAGTTGAGGAAGAGATTGAGTGTCTACTCCCCTTCTTCCTTTGAAGGGGTATTGGGGTAGCCTTGTCACGCCAAAGGCCTGGGTTCGATTCCCAAAATGAGTACAATGTGCGAAGCCCATTTCTGGTGCCCCCTGCTTAGAGACTGCTGGATATTGCTAAAAGCAGCATAAAACCATACTCACTCACTCACTCTTCCATACAACTCTATAACAGAGCGGTCGATTCCCGACATGGGTACAATGTGTGAAGCCCATTTCTGGTGTCCCCCGCCGTGATATTGCTGGAATATTGCTAAAAGCGGCGTAAAACCATACTCACTCACTCACTCACTATAACAGAGGTCTAAAAACCTGTGGTCTACCAAACTGAGACAGTCAGGATGGAAGATTTCAGTGCTAGACCAGGTACACATAATACGGAAAGAAGGCAGGCCAGCGGAAGTCTGGCAGCAGCAATAGCTTATTCTGCAAGATTGTCTGTTATAATCAGTAATTGACTGGATGCACTGCCACCATGGCTAACACAGTTTCTCTCCATTTTGTGTTTATGTAGTGAATTAGACAAAAAGGTCAGTCCGGTAGAAAAAGTTATCAGGTACACGGCTCCTCCCGTGTCATCTGTGTGTGGAGAAGGCGCTGTATCTGGCTGATGAAATGCTGTAAACGTGCGGAGATAAAGAGCTGACGTGCTTCAACGTGTTTCCGAAAAGTTACATATGGTCTACCTCTGGCAGATGCTGATTCAATGCATGTGTCTGCCAAGTGAGTTGATTTGGATAATTTTTATTTCATCTTTCATTAAAATATTTACACGAGAGGATAATTAAAAGATCTAGATAAAAAACCCCGACTAATTACTTCTGTTTTTGTGTGCGTATTTTCGGCTGGAAAAATGGTGAGAAATAAAACGGGAAATTCCAGCACCATAAATCTCAGCAAACTGGAAGGGTGAAGAATGTGAGTGTTTGGTGCACGAGTAGATTGAACACCTGGTGCTGGGTTCCAGCTAGGAAGAACACCTGGTGCTGGGTTCCAGCTAGGAAGAACACCTGGTGCTGGGTTCCAGCTAGGAAGAACACCTGGTGCTGGGTTCCAGCTAGGAAGAACACCTGGTGCTTGGTTCCAGCAAGGAAGAACACCTGGTGCTGGGTTCTAGCTGGGAAGAACACCTGGTGCTTGGTTCCAGCAAGGAAGAACACCTGGTGCTTGGTTCCAGCAAGGAAAAACACCTGGTGCTGGGTTCTAGCTGGGAAGAACACCTGGTGCCTGGTTCCAGCAAGGAAGAACACCTGGTGCTGGGCTCCAGCTAGGAAGAATACCTGGTGCTGGGTTCCAGCTCGGAAGAACACCTGGTGCTGGGCTCCAGCTAGGAAGAACACCTGGTGCTGGGTTCCAGCTAGGAAGAACACCTGGTGCTGGGTTCCAGCTAGGAAGAACACCTGGTGCTTGGTTCCAGCTACGAAGAACACCTGTTGCTGGGTTCCAGCAAGGAAGAACACCTGTTGCTGGGTTCCAGCAAGGAAGAACACCTGGTGCTTGGTTCCAGCTAGGAAGAACACCTGGTGCTGGGTTCCAGCTCGGAAGAACACCTGGTGCTGGGCTCCAGCTAGGAAGAACACCTGGTGCTGGGTTCCAGCTAGGAAGAACACCTGGTGCTGGGTTCCAGCTAGGAAGAACAGCTGGTGTTAGGTTCCAGCTAGGAAGAACACCTGGTGCTGGGTTCCAGCAAGGAAGAACACCTGGTGCTGGGTTCCAGCTAGGAAGAACAGCTGGTGTTGGGTTCCAGCTAGGAAGAACACCTGGTGCTGGGTTCCAGCTAGGAAGAACAGCTGGTGCTGGGTTCTAGCTAGGAAGAACACCTGGTGCTGGGTTCCAGCTACGAAGAACACCTGGTGTTCCTACAGTGAGGTAGAACCACTTGTGTTCCCACAGTGGGGAAGAATGCCTGGTGCTCCCACTGTGAGGTAGAACACCTGGTGTTCCTACAGTGAGGTAGAACCCCTTGTGTTCCCACAGTGAGGTAGAACCCCTTGTGTTCCCACAGTGAGGTAGAACCCCTGGTGCCCCCAGTGAGGTAGAACCCCTGGTGTTCCCACTGTTAGGTAGAACGCCTGGTGCTCCCCAGTGAGGTAGAACGCCTGGTGCCCCCAGTGAGGTAGAACGCCTGGTGCTCCCACAGTGAGGTAGAACTCAAGGTGTTCCCACAGTGACGTAGAATGCCTGGGGTTCCCTCAGTGAGGTAGAATGCCTGGTGTTCCCACAGTGAGGTAGAATGCCTGGTGCTCCCCAGTGAGGTAGAACGCCTGGTGCTCCCACAGTGAGGTAGAACGCCTGGTGCTCCCCAGTGAGGTAGAACGCCTAGTACTCCCAGTGAGGTAGAACGCCTGGTGCTCCCACAGTGAGGTAGAACGCAAGGTGTTACCACAGTGAGGTAGAACGCCTGGTGCTCCCCAGTGAGGTAGAACCCATGGTGTTCCCACAGTGAGGTAGAACGCCTGGTGCTCCCACAGTAAGGTAGAACGCCTGGTGCTCCCACAGTGAGGTAGAATGCCTGGTGCTCCCACAGTGAGGTAGAACGCAAGGTGTTACCACAGTGTGGTAGAATGCCTGGTGCTCCCCAGTGAGGTAGAACACCTGGTGCTCCCACAGTAAGGTAGAACGCCTGGTGCTCCCACAGTAAGGTAGAACCCCTGGTGTTTCCACAGTGAGGTAGAACGCCTGGTGCTCCCCAGTGAGGTAGAACGCCTGGTGCTCCCCAGTGAGGTAGAATGCCTTGTGTTCCCACAGTAAGGTAGAACCCCTGGTGTTCCCACAGTGAGGTAGAACCCCTTGTGTTCCCACTGTGAGGTAGAAAGCCTGGTGCTCCCAAGTGAGGTAGTACGCCTGGTGCTCCCACAGTAAGGTAGGACGCCTGGTGCTCCCACAGTAAGGTAGAACCCCTGGTGTTTCCACAGTGAGGTAGAACGCCTGGTGCTCCCCAGTGAGGTAGAACGCAAGGTGTTACCACAATGAGGTAGAACGCCTGGTGCTCCCACAGTAAGGTAGAACGCCTGGTGCTCCCACAGTAAGGTAGAACCCCTGGTGTTTCCACAGTGAGGTAGAACGCCTGGTGCTCCCCAGTGAGGTAGAACGCCTGGTGTTCCCACAGTGAGGTAGAAAGCCCCTGGTGCTCCCAAGTGAGGTAGAACGCCTGGTGCTCCCACAGTAAGGTAGAACGCCTGGTGCTCCCCAGTGAGGTAGAATGCCTGGTGCTCCCCAGTGAGGTAGAACGCCTGGTGCTCCCCAGTGAGGTAGTACGCCTGGTGCTCCCACAGTGAGGTAGAACGCCTGGTGCTCCCCAGTGAGGTAGTATGCCTGGTGCTCCCACAGTAAGGTAGAACGCCTGGTGCTCCCCAGTGAGGTAGAACGCCTGGTGCTCCCACAGTGAGGTAGAACCCCTGGTGTTCCCACAGTGAGGTAGAACGCCTGGTGCTCCCACAGTAAGGTAGAACGCCTTGTGCTCCCACAGTAAGGTAGTACGCCTGGTTCTCCAGTGAGGTAGAACGCCTGGTGCTCCCCAGTGAGGTAGAACGCCTGGTGTTCCCACAGTGAGGTAGAACACCTGGTGTTCCCACAGTGAGGTAGAACGCCTGGTGTTCCCACAGTAAGGTAGAACCCCTGGTGTTCCCACAGTGAGGTAGAATGCCTGGTGCTCCCGAGTGAGGTAGAACGCAAGGTGTTCCCACAGTGAGGTAGAACGCCTGGTGCTCCCCAGTGAGGTAGAACGCCTGGTGATCCCCAGTGAGGTAGAATGCCTGGTGCTCCCACAGTGAGGTAGAACGCAAGGTGTTACCACAGTGAGGTAGAACCCCTGCTGCTCCCCAGTGAGGTAGAACGCAAGGTGTTCCCACAGTGAGGTAGAATGCCTGGTGCTCCCCAGTGAGGTAGAACGCCTGGTGCTCCCACAGTGAGGTATGCATGTAATTGTGTAACATGACAGGTGCAGCTGAGGCCTCCCTCCCACACTGATGTTTAGACTGAAACACTTAAACAGAATTGGTCACATAAATGTCTTGATAGATGCAGGCAGGCATGCCACCAGCTGACAAGACAGCAACTACCTTCCTACCCAGGCCGGCCTCCACACTCAGGAAACCTGCCACACAACAGTTAAAACATCCAGTCTTGAAAAACTAAATCAGGAACAAATTTGTGCCAAGCATTTATGCAAATGCAACAAGTTTGTAGCAAGTGTGTAGCTCCCTCCTAAATTGAACCTCTGCCAAACTCTGTACCAGACTTAACTGGGGAAAACCAACGATTCATTTAACGATTTACGTTGCAATTAAGTTATTAGCCCACACCGTGTTCAGGACAATACATAATAAAGAGAGAACTTGGCACCAGCTTCCTGGCCCTGTGCACAGGTTCTACTACACCCAATCAGAATCAGTCGTTCAACAAGCAGTTTTCTGTAGACAGCCTTCAGTGCAGACTGAATCATCTGGCAGCTGTGATTGGATAATTTTATGTAAGATTTTTATGTATATGTACATCCATCCAGTAATTAAAACTGAACACGTTTTTCTATATTTTGTGCTGTCATTTTCAACATGATGACTTAGGCTGAATGTGACCACAGATATTTTGGTGCAGAAAGTGAAATTTGGTGCAGAACTGGGGATGGTGTGTTTAGCTTTCTGTACTCGGAAAAAGGGCTGGCAAAGCTAGTCATTTTTTTGTTTTTTATTGCTGGTCTAAGGCCAAACTGTGCACACATGTACAGGTAATTGCTGTTGAATGATTAGTTATTTTTGAAAAAAAATATAATGTTACTATAGATGACATTTGGTTGAGTGTATTGTGAATAGCTTGCAGGTGGTGTCATCATCAGTAGCCTCATTTGAGGTGGTCATCTCAACATCTGGGGAAACATCTACGTGCCACATCATGAGGGTATACACGGCACTATACGTAATCGGGG